>NW_022437053.1:1058709-1219344 GCF_009761245.1 Sapajus apella
GAAAAAAAAAAAAAAAAAAAAAAGGAGGTGCAATCCTAGTCTCTGATAAAATAGACTTTAAACCAACAAAGATAAAAACAGACAAAGAAGGGCATTACATAATAGTAAAAGGATCAATGCAACAAGAAGAGCTAGCGATCCTAAATATATACGCACCCAAATACAGGAGCACCCAGATATATAAAGTAAGTTCTTAACGACCTACAAAAAGACTTAGACCTCCCACACAATAATAGTGGGAGACTTTAACGCTCTACTGTCAATATTAGACAGATCAACAAGACAGAAAATCAACAAGATATCCAGGACTTGAACTCAGATCTGGATCAAACAAACCTAATAGACATCTACAGAACTCTCCACCCTAAATCCACAGAATATACATTCTTCTCAGCACCACAGCACACCTACCCTAAAACTGACCATATAATTGGAAGTAAATCAATCCTCAGCAAATGCAAAAGAACAGAAATCATAACAAACAGTCTGTCAGACCACAGTGCAACCAAATTAGAACTCAGGATTAAGAAACTAACTCAGAACCACACAACCTCATGGAAACTGAACAACTGGCTCTTGAATGTTGACTGGATAAACAATGAAATGAAAGCAGAAATAAAGATGTTCTTTGAAACCAATGAAAACAAAGACACAACATACCAGAATCTCTGGGACATATTTAAAGCAGTGTCTAGAGGGAAATTTATAGCAACAAATGCATATGTAAGAAGCAAGGAAGGATCTAAAATTGATACCCTATCATCAAAGCTGAAAGAGCTAGAGGAGGAAGATCAAAAAAAGTCAAAAGCTATCAGAAGACAAGAAATAACTAAGATCAGAGCAGAACTGAAGGAGATAGAGACACAAAAAACCCTTCAAAAAATCAATAAATCCAGGATCTGGTTTTTTTAAAAGATCAGCAAAATAGACAGACCACTAGCCAGATTAATAAAAAAGAAAAGAGAGAAGAATCAAATAGATGCAATAAAAAACGATAAAGGGGATATCACCACTGATTCCACAGAAATGCAAACTATGATCAGAGATTACTACACACAACTCTATGAACATAAACCAGTATACCTGGAAGAAATGGATAAATTCCTGGACACTTGCACCCTCCCAAGCCTAAACCAGGAAGAAGTTGAAACCCTTAATAGACCAATAACAAGGGCTGAAGTTGAGGCAGCAATTAATAGCCTCCAACCAAAAAAAAAGTCCAGGTCCAGATGGGTTAACAGCCGAATTCTACCAGACATACAAAGAAGAGCTGGTACCACTCCTTCTCAAACTATTCCAAACAATCCAAAAAGAGGGAATCCTTCCCAAATCATTTTATGAGACCAACATCATCCTGATACCAAAACCTGGCAGAGACTCAACAAGAAAAGAAAACTTCAGGCCAATATCCATGATGAACACAGATGCAAAATTATTCAATAAAATACAGGCAATCCAATTGCAACAGCATATCAAAAAGCTGATCCATCACAATCAAGTAGGTTTCATCCAGGAGATGCAAGGCTGGTTCAACATACGCAAGTCTATAAACATAATCCACCACATAACCAAAACCAAAGACAAAACCACATGATTATCTCAATAGATGCAGAGAAGGCCTTCAACAAAATTCAACAGCCCTTTATGCTAAAAACTCTCAATAAACTAGGTATTGATGGAACATATCTCAAAATAATAAAACTATTTACGACAAACCCACAGCCAATGTCACACTGAATGCGCAAAAACTGGAAGTATTCCCTTTGAAATCTGGCAATAGACAAGTGTATTCTCTCTCACCACTCCTATTCAATACAGTATTGGAAGTTCTAGCCAGAGCAATCAGGCAAGAAAAAGAAAGAAAGGTTATTCAACTAGGAAAGGAGGAAGTCAAATTGTCTCTATTTCACGGATGACATGATTGTATATTTAGAAGATCCCATCGTCTCAGCCCAAATCTCCTTAAACTGATAAGCAACTTCAGCAAGGTCTCAGGATACAAAATCTATGTGCAGAAATCAGAAGCATTCCTATACATCAACAACAGACTTACAGACAGCCAAATCAAGAACAAACTGCCATTCACAATTGCTACAAAGAGAATAAAATACCTAGGAATACAACTAACAAAGGATATAAAGGACCTCTTCAAGAAGAACTACAAAACACTGCTCAACGAAATAAGAGAGGACACAAACAGATGGAAAAACATTCCACGCTCATGGTTAGGAAGAATCAATATTGTGAAAATGGCCACGCTGCCCAAAGTAATTTATAGATTCAGCTCTATCCCCATCAAGCTATCTATGACCCTCTTCACAGAACTGGAAAAAATCACCCTAAACTTCATATGGAACCAAAAGAGAGCCCGCATAGCCAAGACAATTCTAAGCAAAAAGAACAAAACTGGAGGCATCATGCTACCTGACTTCAAACTATACTACAAGGCCACAGTAATCAAAACAGCATGGTACTGGTAGCAAAACAGAGATACAGACCAATGGAACAGAATAGAGGCTTTGGAGGCAACACCACACATCTACAACAATCTGATCTTTGACAAACCTGACAAAAACAAACAATGGGGAAAGGATTCCCTGTTTAATAAATGGTGTTGAGAAAACTGGCTAGCCATGTGGAGAAAGCAGAAACTGGACCCCTTCACCTACACCTTACACTGAAATTAACTCCAGATGGATTAAAGACTTAAACATAAGACCTAACACCATAAAAACCCTAGAAGAAAGCCTAGGCAAAACCATTCAGGACAAAGGCATAGGCAAGGACTTCATGACTAAAACACCAAAAGCATTGGCAACAAAAGCCAAAATAGACAAATGGGATCTAATTAAACTCCAGAGCTTCTATACAGCAAAAGAAACAATCATTAGAGTGAACCAGCAACCAACAGAATGGGAAAAAATTTTTGCAATCTACCCATCTGACAAAGGGTTAATATCCAGAATCTACAAAGAACTAAAACAGATTTACAAGAAACAAACAAACAAACCCATTCAAAAGTGGGCGAAGGACATGAACAGACACTTTTCAAAAGAAGACATATATAAGGCCAACAAACATATGAAAAAATGTTCATCATCATTGGTTATTAGAGAAACGCAAATCAAAACCACATTAAGACACCATCTCAGAAGGGTGATCATTAAAAAATCTGGAGACAACAGATGCTGGAGAGGATGTGGAGAAACAGGAACACTTTTACATTGTCGGTGGGAGTGTAAATTAGTTCAACCAAAGACAGTGTGGCAATTCCTCAAGGACCTAGAAACAGAAATTCCATTTGACCCAGCAAACCCATTACTGGGTATATATCCAAAGGAGTATAAATCATTCTATTATAAAGACATATGCACATGTATGTTCATTGCAGCACTGTTTACAATAGCAAAGACCTGGAACCAACCCAAATGCCCACTGACGATAGACTGGACAAGGAAAATGTGGCACATATATACCATGGAATACTCTGCATCCATAAAAAATGTTGAGTTCATGTCCTTTGTAGGGACATGGATGAATCTGGAAACCATCATTCCCA
The DNA here is from genome assembly GCF_009761245.1 of Sapajus apella. Taxonomy (NCBI): domain Eukaryota; kingdom Metazoa; phylum Chordata; class Mammalia; order Primates; family Cebidae; genus Sapajus; species Sapajus apella. The sequence goes on from NW_022437053.1 coordinate 1,062,269, forward strand.
GCAAACTGACACAAGAACAGAAAATCAAACACCACATGTTCTCACTCATAGGTGGGTGTTGAACAATGAGAACTCATGGACACAGGGAGGGGAGCATTACACACTGGTCTGTTGGCGGGGAACAGGGGAGGGACAGTGGGGGCGTAGGAAGGTTGGGGAGGGATAACATGGGGAGAAATGCCAGATACAAGGTGACAGGGGGACAGAGGCAGCAAACTACATTGCTATGTATGTACCTATGCAACAATCCTGCACATTCTGCACATGTACCCCAGAACCTAAAGTGCAATTATGTGTGTGTGTGTGTGTGTGTGTGTGTGTGTGTGTGTGTGTGTATGTGTGTATATATAAATTTTAAAAGGAAAAAAAATCACCAGGACATGGCAAATCTCTGAATAGTATAGCAGGCTATACAGTGACAAAGTGGACTTCCCTCCACCCTAATGTCCTCTCCCTCCAAGGCACCTACTGTTCCCAGTCTCTTTGTGCGCTTACAGATTTCAATACACATATCAGCCCCCACACCTTGCCCTCAACACATTGGAGAAACACCTGTCCTATGCATTCTTTGTTCCATTAACGATAAATCTTGAGAACTTCCCCAGAAAAAAAATTGTTAATCCAAAGTTTTTATGATTCAATATAAATAAATAAATTGCCTTTTTGTTACTTGTATATATCAAACACCTCTCCTTTTCTCTCTCTCTTAACGTTTTTTGTTTGTTTTTTGAGATGGAATTTTGCTCTGTCACCCAGGCTGGAGTGTAGTGGCAAAATCTCACCTCACTGCAACCTCTAACTCCTGGGTTCAAGCAATTCTCCTGCCTCAGTCTCCTAGGTAGTTGGGATTTCAGGCATGTGCCACTACACCAAACTAATTTTTGTATTTTTAGTAGAGATGGGTTTTTTCCATGTTGGCCAGGCTGGTCTTGAACTCCTGACCTCAGGTGGTCCACCTGCCTCAGTCTCCAAAAGTACTGGGATTGCAGGAGTGAGCCACTGTGCCTGGCCTCTTCATTATGTTTAAAAGCATGTTTTAAGGATTTTTTTTTGGCAAAGCTTTTAATTATTTTAATTAACAAGTGACAAATTATATATATTTATGGTATAGGTGATGCTTAAATATATGTGTACACTGTGGAATGATGAAATCAAGCTAATTAACTTGTCTATTACCTTACAGACATCATTTTTGTGATGAGAACATTTAAAATCTACTCTTTTAGCACATTTCAAGTGCACTATACATTATTACTCATTATAGTCACTATGTTGAACAATAGGTCTCCAGAATTTATCCTTCTTAACTGAAACTTCGTACTTTTTAACCAATATCTCCCAATCTCCCACATCCTAGCTTCCAATAATCACCATTATACTCTTATGAAGCTTTTATTTTTGCATTCAATAATAGAAAAAATAGGATCTTGACTAGCAATATATAGCAAATCAGACCTAGGTTTGATTTGCTGTGTTGGAATTCTTATGTCCTCCCTACCACAAGTTTTCTATTATATGAAGAATTCTAGACAGACTATGGATTCACAGGCACACAGTTTCTTGAGTGCTTCAACTATTAAAGGAAGACTTTAGAGACCTTATCCCATTATAGGGAGACAGAGAAGGACTTTGGCTCCAGGTTGCAGCCTGAGCATGTGTTTCTTCCTTTCCCTCCCTCCCCAAATACTATTTAAATGACAGCGAAGGAGTATAAAAAAGAAAAATCTATTTCAAGGGGAAGAGGCAGGCCAGAGAGTTTTTGACAAATTTCTGGAAGCATTGATGGACCAGTTAAAACTATGGAGAGGAAGCCAAAACCCAAAATGTGTAATGTGGAGATTGCTGTTGAGGTGAGACCAGATTTTCCAAGATACAAAGAAGAGGGCACGTGGTGGGCAGAAGGCATGGTGACTGGAAGACGGTCTACAGAGCAGGAGGCCACTCATCCCGTCCTGGGCTCCAGGCTGCCACTGTGGTGCGTGGGTGCAGAGCAAGCAACTGCATTCTCGGGCTTCACTTCTAGGAAGAACTGGGAGGATGTCTGCTAAAGACTAGGGAGGACCAGAGCCCATCAGCCCTCTCCAGTCTGTCCTTAGCAAAGCAGAGAGGTTCAGGCATCACTCTCTTTTCTAAGCAGGGAATTCCTGGGCAGTCCTCCCAGGGAGGAGAAAAACCTGTTGGCAAAATGGGTTTCCATACTAATTAAGCAGTTCTATCCCTCATTCTGTAGTGTGATGGACAGCCAAGGATCTAGAGCATTTGAGAAAATCAACAGCACAACAGAAAAACCCAAAATGAGCAAAGAAACAGCCAACCAGGGAGAAAATAGAGATCATCTAGGGAACAGAAGAGAACTTCAAAAAATCTAATTCATATCCTTAGATATTGCATCTGTGAGGTGAAAATAGGCTATTAAGAAAATGAAACTGTTAAGGAACAAAAACACTTTCTTAAATATAAAAAGCATGCGTGCCTAAAACTTAAAAAATTATATAAAAGCTAAAGAAAAAGTTAAGATTTCCAAAAACATACATCAAAATGATAGAGAAATAAAAAACTGAAAATGGAGGATCAATCTGGGAGGAGGGGACCAAGAGTTGCTTGACTAATAGAAACTCCAGATGAAGAAAAAAAGATAAATAAAGAAAGAAATACTCAAGAAAGAGATAGAAGAAAATTTTACAGAGCTGATTCAGGTATTCAGCATAACGGGACCTTTGAAAGCCAGAATAACTAAATGCCTACATGTGTGAAGACATGGGTGCTTGAGTTTGTATTCTCTATACACTTCTATTTTCATTTGCTTGAAATAGAAGATATATTTTTGTGAAACTTCCAAGCACCAAAAAAACAAAGAGCAGAGAGAAAACAATGGTTCATCTATAATTGAATGAAAATCATAGGACAATGTTGAGCCTCATGTTAGGCAGACTTTTTTCAGACATGTAAAGACACAGAATGGTGATTGATATGGTTTCAAAGTGTCCCCCAAAGTTCATGTGTTGGAAACTGAATTCCCAGTGCAACAGTCCTGAGAGGTGTGACCTTTAAAATGGATTAGATTATAAGAATTTTGTCCTCACAAATGGATTAATACTTTTATAGAGGGAGTGGGTTCATGATTTTGAGAGTAGATTTGCTTTAAGAATTCAGCCCTCTCTCACTCTCTTGAGCTCTCTTACCCTCTTACCCCCCACCAAGGGATGATGCAGCAAGAAGGCCCTGACAAGATACCAGCCCCTTGATCTCGGACTTTCCGGTTTCCAGAACTCTAAGAAATAAATCTCTGTTCTTCATCAATTACCCCATCTATGGTATTCTGTTACAAAAACACAAAACAGACTAAGACAGTAATCCTCCCACATGCTCTTATGTAAAAGTTACTTGAAGATATACTCTAGCAAAATGAAAAAAGAATCTGAGAGGGAGGGAGACATGGGGTCTAGGAGGCAATGGGCAGTCTCAGAGTGCAATGAAAGGATGTCTGATGTAGACAGCTGTACAGCAGGCACTGAGAGCATTCAGGGAAGATGTGGGTAGGAACTCAAGGGGCTCTGAAAAATACTTCAAGAAGAAATGGGCCAGTAACAAGAGAATAGATATGGCTGCAGCCATAAAAAATAACAAGATTATATCCTTTGCAGGGACATGGATGGAGCTGGAGGCCATTATCCTTAGCAAACTAAGGCAGGAACAGAAAACCAAATACTGCATATTCTCACTTAGAAGTGGGAGCTAACTGATGAGAACACATGGGCACATGGAAGGGAATAACAGACACTGGGGCCTTTTAGAGGGAGGAGGGTGAGAAGAGGAGAGGACCAGGAAAAACAACTAGCAGGTACTAGGCTTAATACCTGGGTGATGAAATAATCTACAACAAACCTCCGTGACACAAGTTTACCTACATAACAAACATGCACTTGTACCCCTGAACTTAAAGTATAAAACGTATTTTAGATATAAACTATGTATATGCAAATAATAGTACAAAATGGGATTTTAAAGTAATATCTACATGGCCTCAGTTTGGAAAGAGTACAATAATTTTGCCCTCGCTCTGCGCTAACATAGCCTTTGCCACAGTCATGCTTGATATATCCATGTTGCTGACAAGAACCTTGATATGGTTTGGCCCTGTGTCCCACCCAAATCTGATCTCCAATTGTAATCCCCAGGTGTCCAGGGTGGGACCTGGTGGGAGGTGATTGGATCATGAGGGCAGTTCCCCCATGCTGTTCCCATGATGGTGAAAGAGTTCTCAAGAGAACTGATGGCTTTGAAAGTATCTGGCAGCCCCGTGCGCTCTTTTCTCTATCTCGCCTACTGCCATGGAAGATGTGTCTTTGCTTCTCCTTTGCCCTCCCCCATGGCTGTAAGTGTTCTGAGGCCTCTCCAGCCACTTGGAGCTGGGAGTCAGTTAAATCTCCTTTCTTTATAAATTACTCAGTCTCAGAATACTGCTATTCTTTATAGCAGTGAGAAAACAGACTAAGATAAGCCTCAACATCAGCAGTGGCAAGTGTATGTAGGCGTGTACCAAACTTTACATCTATTTGTTTGGAACAAACTAAAGATGCAGTAAAAATACTTTAAAAAAATAGATACAGCAATGACACCAAAGCAAATGTTTGGAAGAAGAAAGAGAATTAGAAATGTGGAGAAAAGCAAATATCTATTCAAAGAAGTCACGGTCTAAATATGAAGGAAACTAAAATGTCACACAGTTTTAAATAGTTGATGAATGACAGAAACCTTGATGCCTGTCACATTTTCCTTTGCGTGAGCAAAGAAGTGACCCAGGGCTACCTTTCCTTCTCTTTGAGTTTAATCCTACTTTGCAGAGCAGCAGTGAACAATCTCCATGTAATCTCAACAGTGTCAAAGCTGCTGGTTTCTCCATGTTTTAGAATCAACACAGAGACCAAGTATGAAAACTGAATGATGATTAAAGAGCAAGATGTAAGTAGAACCTCAATAATGATTAAAGAATGATATGTCCATGTTCACCACGTCAAGTAGCATGTGAAAGGTAGGAAGATGAAACTTGTCAGGAGAGGAAGGAGGAGTATAGAGTGAATTTCCTTATTTCACAAAGTGGGAGTCTGAAGTGGACAACACAAGTAGATGGTTCCACAAACTCTTCACCATTGTAAACGGGATCAAAATAAGAATTAAACAGGGCCGGGCGTGGTGGCTCATGCCTGTAATCTCAGCACTTTGGGAGGCCAATGCAAGCGGATAACTTGAGATCAGAAGTATGAGACCAGTCTGGCCAACATGGTGAAACTGTGTCTCCACTAAAAATACAAAAAAAAGTTAGCTGGGCATGGTGAGCACCTATATTCCCAGCTACTTGGGAGGCTGAGGCAGGAGAACTGCTTGAACCTGGGAGGCAGAGGCTGCAGTGAGTTGAGATTGCAACACTGCACTCCCGCCTGCGCAGCAGAGTGAGACTCCATCAAAAAAAAAAAAAAAAGTACATATATTAAACAGGCAACTATCAAATGCAGGAGGAACAGGAGCAGTGGAAGCAGAGTGAGCAATCCACTTGCTTCTATTTCCAAGTGGAGAACTGATGGAACCATCTGCAAGTGATCAATCAATAACGAGTGCTAAAACATGGTATGGCAAGGTGTACGGGCAACTTCCAGGAGACCTAAACACAGAGGCCGTTAAATGCTTTGGGAGGCAGTTAAATGCCTTGGGAGACCTAAACACAGAGGCAGTTAAATAAAATGCATTGTGCAGCAATATGCCACGGATGTTCTGAGAAATGATTTTGCATTGTTTTTTATGTTTTAGAGATGGAATCTCACTCTCACCCAAGCTGGAGTGCAGTGGTGTAATCATAGCTCACTCTAACCTCAAATTCCTAGGCTCAAGCAATCCTCCTGCCTTAGCCTCCAGAGTAGCTGGGACTATAGGCATGCACTCCCATGCCTGGCTAATTTTTTAATTTTTTTTGTAGAGATGGGGTCTCACTATGTTGACCAGGTTGGTCTTGAACTCCTGGCCTCAAGCAATCCTCCTGTCTTGACCTCCCAAAGTGCTTACAGGTGTGAGCCATCACGCCTGGCCAAGAAATGTGGTTTTTAAAACCAACATAAACCCTGTAGGTATTCCTACTATCTTTCCTAAGCAACACAGCCCTTTTTGCAAACACAAATTTATCTTGACTCCTAATCTATAAAATAGATCAAAGAAGCTGCTTTGATGGAAGGAAGAGTAGGCGGCCTGGAGTCCCTTATCATGCAGACTTATTTGTGTTCACACACACACACGCACACGCACACGCACACGCACATGCACACACATGCTCATCCCCATGTCACACGTGCACACACGTGCACACATGTGCACACACATGCTTGTCCCCATATCACACACGTGTGCACGCACACATGCACACACACACACACTCATCTCCATGTCACACACGTTAGTACTTCTAAACACCCCCCCCACACTGCTCATCGCCGATGACACACAACACCCTCCCAATGACACACACATACACGCATAAACACTATACCACCCAAACCCACACACATTACTCACCTACACATAATCCTACCACATACAGGCAAACTACATATCACACACACACCCACACACACCCTATACACACCCACCCCCACCCCACACAGACTTCTCTAGGTCTCCAGGGTTTCATAGACCATAGTTGAAAAATCAATGCCCTGGATGGAAGCATTGCATTTAATTTTACTAAGCTATTTTATTTCTTTTTCTTTAAAAAGGTAAAAACCCCACTTTTGCCAGCAATGATAACATATTTGGTAATTAATTTCTTCAGGAGTACTGGTTTGACTCTGGAATTTCTGCTAGTAGCTCTTACTTCTTGTTGGTTCTTTGAAGTTAAACAGTAACATCTTCTAATGATCCTAATGGATTACACATCGTATCATTAGAAACCCCACATAATTTCCTGAGTTCCATGTCACAAGGGAGAACATACTAATATGTCACTTGTACAAAGTCATGAAAAATGATATGAATTGAAAAAAACACTCTCACCGGCCAGTGGGGCCCAAAGACAAAGATCTGGCTTCGTGCTATGTCCACGCGATTCCAAGCCAGTGCCAAGCTCAGCTGATCTGGAGCAGATACATTTGTTCCTAGAAAGGCAAGAAACCAGAACGATTTTCACTCCACGACTGGACCGCCAGCGTTTGGCGGGTGCTGGGTGGTGAGCACAGGCATCCCCTGGGCTGCTGGCCTGGAACTAAGCATTGCTGCCTTTACTTTCACCCTGAATGACCACTAAGGCCCCAAACTCAAATCGCTTCCCAGGAGGAAGGTGGAGGCAGCCTCTTCTCATGCCAGCTTCTCATGCATGGTCTCCTTGGGAGGGACAGAAAAGGAACCCAGTGGCTCAGGGACCCTCATCTCCATGAACGGTGGAACCCTGGGACTGCCAGGCCAGGCCAAGGGACACCAAGAAAAGCAGTCCCCCAACCCCACAGAGAGATGAGCCCAGTGCTGCACGGCAGCCAGCCTGACAGTGACCCCTCTCCTTTCTGTACTCTCTGTCCCCTCATGGCACCAGGCTAACCAAGAGGCAGGGAGGAAGTGTGAAACCCAGAGCCAGACCCCACTGCCCATCAATGCCAGCTTGAAGCCTATCGTTAGAGCCAGGACGGGGAAACTGGACAGAGCACTGTGGAACGCAGTGACTGAAAATGAACCCATCTCATGTTTACACTCTAGGAGCCGAAGCCCTCAGTGAACCAGTTACCAATAGAAACGGTTCTGACCTCAGCCCATGATGGTCCAGGAGCACCCACAGCCCTCTGCCCCACAGAAACCTGCAGCACGCCTTGTCATTCCACCGCGGCTTCACGCTGAGACTGCCCAAGTGGCCTGACTCAGGGCCTAGCACCAGCAGACACGGTCCATGGAGGCTGGGAGGGGAAGGATTGCCAGCCAGGCCAACATCAAAGGCACAGGAGTCACCGTTTCCCAGAGCTCACCTTTCAGCAGGGCAGTTAAAATTGCCATCTCGATGTCCTGCTGGCCCTCAGAACCCATTCTGAATACAGTGACCTGAAAATGTGAAAAGACTGAGGTAAAGCCAAGTTGAAAACAAGAGGGAGACACGGGGTGTTGTTACAAAATGACGAGAGACTGACGCATAATAAAACGATCCTGAGTGCTGAACAGTTTCAAACCAAGTGCTGGTGATTTCTTTCTTTATTTATTTTTCTTTCTTTATTTTTTTTTTTTTTTTGATAGAGTTTCGCTCTTGTTGCCCAGGCTGGAGTGCAATGGCGCAATCTTTGATCACCACAACCTCTGCCTCCTAGGTTCAAGCGATTCTCCTGCCTCAGCCTCCCGAGTAGCTGGGATTACAGGCACATGCCACCATGCCTGGCTAATTCTTTTGGTATATTTTAGTAGAGATGGCGTTTTGCCATGTTGGCCAGGCTGGTCTCAAACTCCTGCTCTCAGGTGATCTGCCTGCCTCAGCCTCCCAAAGTGTTGGGATTATAGGCGTGAGCCACCGTGCCTGGCTGATTTCCCGAAGTTACAGTATTGCTCTGGGGTCCCTGCCTGTGTGCTGATTTTATTACTTTCCCCATCCATTCCAGAGGAGAGGAGCTATACTCCAAAATCTCAGTTGCCACAGGAGATGCAAAGTCATATCTCATCAGACAGGAGATATTTGTAGGAAATATGTGTGCTTGGAATTTTGAAGAGGCTGTCTTACGTGCACAAGAGTGCCTTTTCCTTATAAATACCACTGAAGAGGGAACGAGTAGGAAATTATTATCGCATTTGGAAAATAAAATAACATAACTTTGTAAGCACGTCTGACAGGGTGCTCTGTGGTCCTTTCCCCCAAAACTATCAATCTGAGTAATGTTGTGAGCCTTGGAGGATGTTGTGTGATGTCACGTCCCATTTGCTAATGTTCGAAAGCGCCACGGGCCCTCCCCTGCATGGGCGTGTTCAGCTTCTGCCATGTGCACACAGCTGCCAATTTGGTATACATTTCTACTGCCTCTCAGAAAAGGCCAGACTAAAATATGAGTAACCCTGTCATGCACACATGGGCAGAATTAGAAAATGAAACATAATTCTCTCCACAGAGCTTGTTTGGAAATACAAGACACTTACCAGTTCTTTTTTCTTCATGCACTCCATTATAATTGCAAACAGCTGATGCGATTGTGCCTTATTGTAATTAAATGTTTTCTGAATGGTAACTAGAAGCTGCTCCCTGAGGGACTCATTTATTATCCTGTTCAAAGAAAATGCAAGAGAACAAAACAAGGCAAGTTAAATCTGTATATGAATAAGTCAGACATCTCTCCGTCTTTGATTTGAGACTTTGCTGTGGGAGATATCCTGACACAGGAGACAAAAAGGGACCATCGTCAAACACCGGATTTATTCTCACTCGTCCTAAATTCCAGCTTCGTTGCAAACTTTCTAAGGGAAAATGGAGTTGGAAGCGAGGGAGAGAGCATTCCGTTGGGAACACCCTGCTCCTGAGAGTTCCCCTGGATGCTGACCTCAGAAAACGGGGAGAGGAAATCTAGCAAATCTTCCTGATTTAAACATGGAATGTCCAAGCAGACCACTTCAGATTTTCTCCTCGGCCCAACAAAGAGGCAGTCACGCACCCGCCCTTCCTCACGCGTCAGAAATCCTACCCGCCTTCTTCACAGTACTTGTGCGCAAAGGACAGGATGTCTGAGGCGCGTCCGCTGCCATCGCAAATCACCACGGGGACAGGAGGGTCTTCTCGCAGGTATTCCAAGACGATGGACGCCACGTTAGGGCCCCCCTCCACCACGAGGCCCACCAGGGGCACGCCCTGCCCCAGTCCTGCAACACAAACCACATTTGCCAGTAGCACCTGTGCCCTGACCCGACGGCCCACTCATTTAACTCCTGAAGTATGGGGAAGTGTAAAAACATTGCAACTTGGGGCATGCTACGTCTGGCTGGAAGGAATTCAGGCACGTGATAACAATTTTCTTTTCTTTTTTTTTTTTTTTCTGAAACAGGGTCTCACTCTGTCCCCCAAGCTGGAGTGCAGTGGCACGAACATGGCTCACTGCAGTGTCAACCTTCCCCAGCTCAGGCAATCCTCCCACCTCAGCCTCCTAAGTAGCTGGGACTACAGGTGCACGCCACCACACCCAGCTAATTTTTGTATTTTTGGTAGAGATGAAGTCTCGCCGTGTTGCCCAGGCTGGTCTCAAACACCTGGGCTCAAGTGATCCACCTGCCTTGGCCTCCCAAAATGCTAGAATTACAGGTGTGAGCCACCGCGCCTGGCCCAATTTTTATTCTTGCATTCTGTCACGTATTGTGGCCTCATGGGGAAAATCAGAACCTCAAAATCGGGAACTTTCTGACCCAGACATGGTTAAATTCCTGAATAACCCACTCTCCTGATGTTGGGTCTACCTCAAGTTGAGCGCTGAGAAATACTGGACGATATTCCTTGCTGGAAAAACACCTCCCTGGCTGTCTTAGCCCATGGTCTGAAATTCCCACCCTGATGGCTGTCCCTGAAGAATGAGAGAATGAAAGGGGATCTGGACCAGCCAGGGAAATTGCAGTTTAATTCCTGGCCTCTCCCTTATGGCATTGGGCCAATCACCAAATCACCAGGAGCCTTAGACAGACATCTGTAAAAGGTGAACAATTACAGTGCCTCCCTTACCTCCTGCAGGTGTAAAAATATCAGAACATGTGTTTGGCTATCAAATAATTTTGTAAATGTTAAGTAGCATACAAATGTGGTACGCTGTTCTTGTTGACATTTCTGTCTTCAATGATGGGAATAAACCACTGATCTTGGAGGCAGCCACATGGACCACTAGAAGCCCATCAGTTAATGACCTGTTCCCAGAGTCCTCTGTCTGTCTCTATCAGTTAATAGGACTCTTCAAGAACACATTGGGCACCAGCTAACTTTCAGTGGCAGAGCGTGCAGGGATGGCTCTGGGAGGCAGCAGGTGGTAGGAGGATTCCAGGAAGTTGGGATTCTGGAGTGGGAAGGAAATGGGAGTGGAGGCACATTTGCCTGCTTCCCAATTTTACACCCAGCTGGCCGTGACGGATCACACTCTGAGCCTGTTTCACCAGCAGTCCATTAGTTTGTGATGGGAATTAGTTGATCTACATTAACTAAAGGCAAGTGGGAGACGTGTTGTTGGTCTCAGATTTGAAGGGCTTTAGATAAAATCTGCTAGCATTGGTTATGAGAAGATTGGAGAATTTCAAATGAGCTATTTCAGGGTTTCTAATCTGCTTCCCTGATGCGTTTCTACAGTCAGGGACTCCTACATATGTTGAATGACTCTGCTGTGTCCTACCAGAGTAATTATGGTTAAGTTCCTTTCAGCAAACATGCAATGAGGGTCTGCATTGTGCCACGCCCTGACCAAGAGACATTGGAAAATTGAACTAAGATATCCCAGACTCTGAGATTTCCAACCCAAGCAAGGCTTGGTATTTTCAATCTTCAGGAATATGGTGGCCAAATCACCTTCTTTTCTAGAAACTGTGTAGAACAGATTCTTCTTGGCTTAGGCTGGAGTCCTTGAAGCTCTGTGCTGTAGGAAGTGACAACTGAGCACCCCTTTGCTGTCCCTGCCCTGCTCAGAGCCCTAGGCAAAGGATGACAAAGGGAAGCCCACAAGTCACATGGCCAGGTGAAGTGGGTGTTATAAAAACGTGTAAGTCCAGAAAAATTAGAGATGTGAGAACAAAAAAAAAATCAGTCATCGACCAATTTATTCATAGAGACCTGATTCCTGGAAATCCACAGTTTTTCCTGGTAGGCCATCCCCATTCTACCCACTCTGCGGTATCACAGTCCATACGTGGTGCTTCACAATGACCATTCGCCAGGGCTAGATGCTCATCCACAGAAATCTTGCCAGTAATGGGAAAAACAAACTAGGCTTTCAGACTGTTTAACAATTGCCTGATGTTAAGAATTACTGGAGTATAAACACGCTCTGAGGTTATACCAGTTATTTTAATTCTTTTTTTTTTTTTTTTTTTGAGACGGAGTTTCTCTCTTGTTACCCAGGCTGGAGTGCAATGGCGCGATCTCGGCTCACCGCAACCTCCGCCTCCTGGGTTCAGGCAATTCTCCTGCCTCAGCCTCCTGGGTAGCTGGGATTACAGGCACACGCCACCATGCCCAGCTGATTTTTTGTAGTTTTAGTAGAGACGGGGTTTCACCGTGTTGACCAGGATGGTCTCGATCTCTTGACCTCGTGATCCACCCGCCTCGGCCTCCCAAAGTGCTGGGATTACAGGCGTGAGCCACTGTGCCCGGCCCCAGTTATTTTAATTCTAACCAGTTGTTACCACTGTTTCATCTGGTTGAGGTTGGTTTCTTTCTCTCTAGTTTGACCTCAGCTTTCACCTGACGGTGACAGCCCCCGCTCAGGACCAGCAAGGATGATGCCCCCTCAGGAGCAGACGGTTCCTGCTGCCCTCTCCAGAGCTGTCCCCATCTAGCCATCTTAGTCTACATGACAGGCCCAGAGTTACAGAGATACTTAATGATCACGTAATGCTTATCATCAGATAGAAGGAATCATACTAAGTCTTTGAATTTTTTTTTCCTGTTAAAACATTTTTAAAAATAACAACTAATTACAGGGAAAAAGAACCACTGGGTAACTATGGTGGGCAAGGCCGTCACCATGGCGAGCACTGAGGGTTGTTTCTTGTGCCAACTTGTGAACCTGGGGCAAAGCATCCCCACACAGCCCAGTGGAAGTGATCTGGTGGGTGACTAAGTAAGGCATCTAGGTAAGTCACTTTTGATTGACCTGACCAGAATCAAAGTTGATCTTCCAGTCCCCTCGGGCAATCTCCTTCTCAGGTTTGTTTTCTCTGTGACGGCATCAGCCCAGGAGGAATGCGTGCCTTCACCAGCACTTACTTGTGTTGATCTTCTGCAGGGAGATATGCTTTTCCAGCAGCCTTCGCAGCTTCACCTCGGCACCATACTTGCCCAGGGTGCCATTGTCAGCCAGGATGAAGTGGGTGTGGGAGTTGTTGAGCACAGAGAGCTTACTTAGAGGGTTGGACATGGTCTGGTACACTCTTGTTACCTGGTGAAGTGCACAGCACAAATCAGACCTGCAGGACTTGGACGTTAAGACCAACAAGGGAAGCAAGCACAGTACACACGTGTGCAGAGACCACTGCACTAAAACCTATTCTCGCCTCTCTACCCTGCCTTTGAAGGTTTTATTTTTGCCACTTGTTACACTAAAATGGAAAGAAAGTTAATTGTTTTAGATCATGACAATCTAGCAATTACACTCCTGGCATTTATCACAGAGAAATGAAAACTTATGTTAACCTCAAATCCTGCACAGTAATGCTTATGGTTGCTTTATTTTTAACAGCCAAACTGTTCCTCAACAGATCAATGGTTAAAGAAGCTGGCTCATCCATACCATGGGATGCCACTCAGCTATAAAAAGGAATGAAGACCGATACACATGGCAACTTGGACGCACGTTCAGAGAACTATGTGGAGTGAAAAAAAGCCGGTCCCCAAAGGTTACAATACTGTATGATCCCATTTACAGAATCTTCTTGAAATGCAGTGGAGACAGATGAGTGGTTTCCAGAGGTTAAGGAGGAAGAGGGGTAGGAAGGAATGAGGTATCTGCATGTGAAAGGGCACCAGGAGACCTTGACCACATCAATGTCAGTATCTGGGTTGTGATCTTGCATTATGGTTTTGCAAGATGTTACTGTCGCAGGAACGGACAGGGTGCAAGGGAGCTCTCTTATTATTCTTACGGCTGCATCTGAATCTACAGTTACCTCAAAATCAGTAATTAACTTTTAAAAATTGCCAACATTTGCAGAGAAAATACTTACATCCTTTCCAACCAGGTCTTCCTTATTCTCCACGATGCCCCATGGAGCAATTCCTATAGCACAAACCCGGCCTCTGGACTTGGAGGAGTGGTCTTTCAAGGCATCCCCCACGTGGCTGATGACACCTGTGAGCAGCCATCAGTCATATTTTAGGCCCTTCTACTTCCCAGCATACCATCATTCATGAACTTAATGGACACCTGCCCTGAATCCCTACATTCCCTACAGATCGGGGCTGAGACATACTCATCTTTATCATTAAAATAAAGTACACTGAAAGTCTGAGTTCATGATAACTAGTAATCTTGCATTAACTCCAAAAACGGTAAAACAAAAACAGAAACCAAAAGAGATGTGCAGGGAGTTCCTTTACAGATGTCTAAGACCTAAGGTTGGAAATAACTGGAGTCTATCTGGCATTCCTTGGCTGCCTTCAGTGAAAGCTGAGAGCCAGAGTGCCTCCTCTGTTCCTTCATGTCTTTGTGCCTCAGTTTCCTCTCCTGCAACAGGAAAAGGATTGTCAAGAGGTCTAATGAAGATGATGCTTGTACAGGGCTCAGATCAAAGAATACTGCATGTCATGGGTGACCCAGAGATGTTGACCATTATGACAATCATTATTATACTTGCTGGTCATTTTATTTATTTATTTTTAAGAATCATACCAAAGTAAAGTCACAAGTCAGGGAATAAAGACTTCACTTTCGTCATAAACATGATCAGGATACAGTATGTTTTGTTGTCTTTAGTTATTAGGAAGCTCTTTGGGGACCACAGTGAGTTCTGGGTGGTACATTTATTATCGGGAGGGAAAAGGCCTGCTCTTACCTGTGCTGACACCCCCGGTGAAGATCCAGGCCCCCGTGGTCATGGCAGCCTTGATCAGGCCTTTCCCAAAGACTTGCTTCAGCTTGGGCTGCATCTCAAAGTTCTGGAGGCCTCCATGCACAGATATTAAGAGCTTGGGGAGTTCCAGCTGCCAGTCTTTCACCATGAGATGCAGCAGCGAGTCTGGCTTGGTGTCATAGGACACACGGATATACTGTGAAAGAGTGTGTAGTGCTCAGCCTCTGTTCTTGGTTTTGCTTCTCATGTCAAAGGGGAGTGAGTCTATGGCTCATGTCCAAACAAGAACTGTCTGGCTTGTCTCTTCCTCAGGGCCCTGGAGCCCTCTGTGTGAGTCTGTGGCCAAGTGACAGAAGGGAACTTTGGGGAAGACTGGCAGGGTTAGCAAATACAAATACAAGATGCCTGGTGCCATAGTCTGAATGTTTGTATCCCCCCAAAATTCATGTGGAAACCTAATTCCCAATGCAATAGTGTTAAGAGGTGGGGTGTCCTAATCAGGTCATGAGCGTGGGACCCCCATGAGTGGGACTAGTGTCCTTATAAAAGAGGACGCAGCGGCTGGGTGCAGTGGCTCATGCCTGGAATCCCAGCACTTTGGGAGGCTGAGGCAGGCAGATCACGAGGTCAGGAGTTCAAGACCAGCTTGGCCAAGATGGTGAAATCCCATCTCTACTAAAACCACAAAAATTAGCTGGGCATCCCAGCTACTCAGGAGGCTGAGGCAGGAGAACTGCTTGAACCTGGGAGGTGGAGGTTGCAGTGAGCCGATATAGCACCACTGCACCCCAAAAAGGACGCAGAGAGCTTGTTCTTTGCTTCTGCCATATGAGGACACAGCAAGAAGGCGCCATCTGTGAAGCAGAGAGTGGGCGCTCGCCAGACACCAGACCTGCTGGCACCTTGATCTTAGGCCTCCCAGCCTCTAGAACTGTGAGCCATAAATTTCTGTTGTTTATAAATTACCCAGCCCAAGGTAATTTGTTATTAGTAGCCAAACAGACCAAGACACCCAGTTAAATCTGAATTTGAGAGGAGCAATGAAGAATGTTTTAGTACAACATTTTTATTAAATGCAATAAATCATGAAATATTTGGGACATACTTGTACTGACAATTTATCCATTATATGTCTGAAATTCAAATATAACTGGGTGTCCTGTATTTTATCTGGCAATCCTAACCTTGGAGGAATGCGTTCCAAAGCTGGCTTAGCTGGAACAGTGGCCCAAGATGTTGGATGAGGATGTTGTCGAGTGAATGGGAAAGGGGATCATGGGCCCACATCTGAACTTGACCTTCTCTTCAAAGTGAGAAGGAGGTTAACAACGCTCAGATGCCGTGTCTCCTATGAACTGCTTCTTGGTGTCTGGGCTAATATGTAGGGTGTCATTCCTGAAGACTGTATATTGTGGCATTTGAAACACAACTGAATTTTATTTGAACGATGATGTTGCGCCAGTGAAATAAAATGAAATTGCAAAAAGGCTGTGACTGGGCATGTGGGAGTGTAATTCAGAGTGAGCTGGAACAGATCACAGGGCTGAAGCTTCCCGCCTCTGGCAGGGCTCACTGGAAGGGCAGAGGGCACTCCCTGTTTACATGCAAATGTGAGGGACCTTGGTCTTTCCCGTGCCAGCTGGGTACAGGCCCAGGGAAGTTGTGGACAGACCTCAGAGGAAAATATTTCCAAAGACTCTCAACCCATCTAAGGGGGCTGCAGGTCCACAGTTATTAGAAAAACTAATTTGTCTTTCATGACTGAAGATGGAGCAATGGAATATGGTTGCAGGGCTGGGCCAGAGACTGGTCTGTGGATTCGGAGCTTTGGTATGGATTTATGGGACACTACACGTTCTTTACAGTGGTGTCCAGTTTCCAAGCCTCATGGCTAAAAGCCATGTGCACAGACACATCTCTTGGTTTTTCAATGAAATTGTCTAGGAAGATTGAGCCACAGCCATAAAGGAGACGAAGTATCTGCAGTTTGGGGCTGGGACACTGGCCGCCAGTGACAGCTGGGATCCCAGTGGCACCATGTCTGAATGCCTTTCTCACCATGGCTTTATTGGAGTATCCGCCACCCTGGAATTCAAGAACTCCATAGGAATCCGTTGGGTAGCTCTGGGTGTGCTTGGCGACAGACCATTTCTCAGGCTGAGCCTCCACCTGTTGGTTTTCCTCTTCATTTTTGCTGGGTGTTGCACTCGGCAGAGGGGGGATATGCTGGCTGGTGAACTGGCCACAGCAACATCTGAAAGCAAAGGCAAAGCAGGGTCTTTCTACAACAATCTTCCCCTTTCCCCTTCTTTAGCAAAGATAAATTAACCTCAACAGGAGTCTACTAACACTTTAGTAAGCCAGCTTTATTAGGGACAGAAATGCCCCTTCTGATGGCCTTTTCCAGATAATCAGTGCATATCTCTGTATATGCTAGCCAATTTTAGACACATTGGATGGTTGCCCTTCTTTCTGAAAATACTTTAACTTTTTGATATCTTGAAGTACTGAATAGTCCGTGACAAAGTATAGACATGCCCTCCAAACACAGAGTTGACCTTCCAGATTTTTCTTTCCCTTGTCTTTCAGGTTGGAGTGTAGTGGTGCTATCACAGTTCACTGCAGCCTGGATCTCCCCAAGCTCAGGTGATTCTCCCACCTCAGCCTCCTGAGTAGCTGGGACCACAGGCATATACCACCATGCCCAGCTAGTTTTTGTATTTTTAGTAGAGACAGCATTTTGCTATGTTGCCCAACCTAGTCTTGAACTCCTGGGCTCAAGCAATTTGCCTGCTTTGGCCTCCCAAAGTTCTAAAATTACTTACTTAGGTGTTAGCCAAATTTTTCAATATAGTTGAATTCTTCTGTTCCTTAGTAAAACATTTCTCCACCCAAGTAATGCTAAAAGGCTATTTCAAAAGTGACCAATATGTCTTTCTCTGCCTTGGACAGATGGCCCACTGGGCCATAACATGCCCCAGTATCAGGGATCTTCTAGGTCTACGGCATCTCTCCCAAAACCCAGCCTGTCTCTCATGCCCTCCCTGTGCTCTGGCTTCCAGTCCTCTCGGAACATGTTCCCTGGCTTTGTGCCAGCTTTCTTTCCTACTGTGCCTGCAATTTCATCTGTTTTTCCGTCATTTTAGGCTGCCGCTGTTGTGAGTGGACTAGACCCACCAAAAGCTTGAACAGTTTGTAAGGAAGAACTGCAATAGCTTGGAGTGATATCTTGGAAGAGATGGAATCCAGGGACGGCATGCAGGGCAGGTCCATTCCTGGGCCCACCAGAAGTCTGTGGGGGCAGTTGTGCACCCTAGCAAGTGGGGCGGGTGAGCTGTGGGTGGAAGAGCTGGGGATGGAGTCGGCTTGAGGACTAGGACTGTAGTGCTGGCACACAGAGTTTTCAGGATGGCCCACGCGCCATTGAAATAAGGAGGGACATGTAGGTGCAACAAAGAGGAGACTTTTGTGACCACTGGCATTGTTTCATAATGGCATGTCTTACCTCTGTGGTAATTACTGGGGTTTAAGCAGGGAGAAGAATCTGCTGGTGGTGTGGGGCAAGGGGCAGCTTGGGGATGTGGAGGGACTGATTGCATGTGTGGAACAAATTTGAACCAGGTGATCTCAAAGAGTGTGTGCTTCCAGGTCATGGTTCTACCTGCAAGGATTTCATATTGGATGAATATAGGGATAAATTTTCCCCGTTCCCCAGACTCAGCCTCATAGCTTTTGCCCTTAGAGGTGAGACATTTTAGCTACATTAATCTCTGCTTGCATGACTTTACAAGGCCTTTGTAGCTTATAACAGATGTATTTTCATGTAGGTGAATAAAATTGTTTGACATTTTGTCTACAAGCCAAATCCTTTAATAAAGTTATAGCTAGTTCATTCAACCGCTCAGATCTTTCCTGTGATGGAAATTCCTTTTCGTCTAAATACATTATGAAATGCTATTGAAGAAGCCTGGAAAACATCCTGGAAACCTGTTGAAAGCCCTCAGCTCCTTGATCTTGCTAAGACTATGAGGAATGATGTGGGCCCATCTGGTTATGAGAGTTTGCATTAGGGGGAATGGCAGATAGAAACTCTTTCCTGAAGCCCTTTGCATGTCAATGGAGTAACAAGGAGCCTGAATGACTCCTTGGTTAGCGACTCCCATGGGAGACACCCTTCTGGACTCCTCTTTCTGACTCCTACAAACACTAGAATAGTGGTAGACAAGCATTGGTTTGGAGAATATCGTTAATTATGGCTTCCAATTTACCTGTTAGGGTCTTTCGGGCTGGGAATTACAAAGATACATTCCCGTTTGCAAAAGGTTTTCTCTATCCAACATTTCTGACCCTGGAAGAGAGAGAAGTGGATATTAGACCAATATATTCCCAAGCCATCATCAGAGTCCATTCTTATACTTTTATAAAACAATATGTCTGCCCACAACATCTGAATAGTCATCTCCAATAATGGTGGATGCAAGTCTTTCAGGATCTTAGCTCTAGTATCTTTTAAAAGAAATGGCTTGCAAGTATGTATTTGATGGTTCTCATTTTGCACCTTAATTCAGTCATATCCACCTGTTGAAGATATTTTTTGTGCACGGTTCTGTGCTGGGAGCTGGGGAGATTTCCGAGGAGTTAAACTGCAGTGTAAGTGATCTTCACCATCTGGAAATGGCATGTTAGGGGCGCAGCTCAGGGAGGCCACCTGGAGCAGAGGGAGGTGGGAAGGAAATCCCCTGTGGAGGCCCTGCTGGTGCCGAATGCTCAGCGGTTGCTGCTGGCTTTATCCCACATGGAATCTTGTTCTCAGTCACCAGGGACACCTCACACAGAGACTGGACACTGGGAACTGAACCGGCCTGCATCTGAAGGGCCCCATTGGGCCTGCCTCCCAGGGTTTGTGGAGTCAGTTGGTGGAGAGATTGGGGGAGAGCCCTTCCTGCAGGCAGGAGGTAAGTACAGGCAGGCTGCGGGGCGGGGGCTTCCAGGTTCCCCGGAAGGACATGTGGGAGGCAGGGGGAGAGCCAACTCCCTTTGCTGGATCTCCAGGAGGCCTGGCTCAGTGCGTGTTTGTGCTCTTTATGGATGTACGATGTGCGCGCGCACGCGCGCGCGCGCGCGCGTGTGTGTGTGTGTGTGTGCTATGTTTGCGTGTGTCTGATGGATGTGCGCTGTATGAGTGCAGTGTGTTGTGAGGCATGTGTGTGTACGTGATGAGTCTGTGTGTGTGTTTGTGATGTGTGTGTGGTGCTATGTGTGTGGTATATGTGCAGTGTGGTCTGTGGCCTGTCCATGACTATGATCTGTGTAGCGTGTGTGTGTCTGTGGGGAGATTATAGGGTGGTTGCAGGCATGGGGAAGTGAAGCGCTTAGCATGTGACAATCCTGAGTCAGATCCTAGAGAAACCATGGTTGGCTGAACCTCATGTCCTTGGCCACTTTCCCACAACCGCCGTGAGGAGTGTCCCGTGTGCCTGTGACCAGGTGGGACTGAGGTGTCCATGGGGTGAGGCTTGGAGCTGGCCTCCCGGTTGTCCCCATCCACCCAGGCAGCAGTGCTGGTTGGGAGGTCCCTTGTCTCTCGGGAGATCACCTCTGCAGAGGTCTGCAGTGACAACCTCATGTCACAGAGGCCCTCCACAGCAAGGTCATGCCGATATCCCATTTGTTACTTCAGGAGAGCCCCAGCCCTAGTCCCAGCTGTGCAGACTAGGGCCTGCAAGTACCCCCAAACTCAGCCTTTCTGGGGAGATCCAAGTCAGTTTGTTACTTGGCCTTTTGAATAATGGGAATGGTATTAATTCGAACCTTTCCCAGAAGCCTTCAAAAAGCAACGCCATACACTTTTCTCTGTAAATAATTTAATGACTGCTTAAAAACAACACCACTGGCCTCAGAGGTTGGTGTTTTCGTGCTAACGCAAGGGAGGCAGGCAGTGTGGGCGCGGGGAGAAAGCACGGTGCAGGAGCCTCTGAAGCCCTGTCTACCCTTCTGTTTGCACTTTTCCCTTCTGTTTTGTACTTCTCCAGTGCAAGACAGTGAAGCCCAGCACGTGCTGCCTGGAAAGAAACTGTGTTTTCCCCCTTTGCATCTCATGCCTTACTTACCAGAAAAGCAAAGAAGCCCTTGTTTTTTTGTAACACAAGGGTTGCAGTATTTGGACTCTATACCAACTAAAGACAAGAACTTTAAAGAAAGATTGAACTCCCAAGCGTAGGTTACTTTTTCTGGAACATAAGATTGCAACTCTGAAGCTGTTTTTTATGTCTTCTAGGACTGAACAAAGAAATCAATATATTGTAGATGATTGGAGCTGGGTTTCTCACTGCTAGAGAAAGGAGTTACAAATATGGAAAGTAGGGAAGGTCTCAATGAACCCTGTGGCACTGAACTAAAATTTAAGTTATCGGTGTGAACTCATGGTTTGTAATATATAGAGACAGGTATAAAAACAGATATAAATGTATGTGTCATCCCTTTCTCTATACACATACACATATATGTAAATATAACTTCTGTATTATTTATTGATTAACATAACAATTGCCCCAAAACTTAGTGGCTTACAACAACAAACATGTATTATCCTTCAGTTTCTACGGACCAGGAGTTGAATGTGGCTTAGCTGGGTGCTTCTGACTCTGGTCTCTCACAAGGATTTGATGGAGCTGTGGGTGGGGGCTGTAGTTTTACGGGAAGGAATAAGTCCCAGAAGGATCCATTTCCAAGCTGAATTCTGTGGTGGTTGGCCCCAGGCCTCCCTTAACTCCTTGTCAGGAGATCCTCTCTCCGGGCAGCTCACGAAGGGGCAGCTGACCTCCCTCTGACTGAGCAAGCAAAAGAGGGCATGCAAAACAGAAGCCGCTTCTCTTTATAACACGGTGTCAAAAGTGACAGCCCATGGCTTTTGCCATAGTTCATTCATTAGCATTGAGTCACTCAGTCCATCCCACACCCAAGGGGTGGGGGCTGCACAAAGCACGCATATCAACAGGCAGGGACCTTGGGGCTGCATGCCTACATACATATGCACATACCCATGCATGTCTGTATACTTACACTCTCATACATTCTCTGGCTCCCTGAAGGGGCTTCGCAATAACACCTCAATAGCAATGAGCAAACCTGTGCTCCAATACTGGTTTCTAAATACCATTCTCCACTAAAAGGAATCCAGGGCTGGGGCAGGGAAGTGTAAGACCCTGGAACATCTTATTGTGCCAGCAAGTGACAAACTTTGCTTTTGACATGGGAACATGCCAAAAGAACACAGCAGGCACTTGAAGAGCCCCCTAATGGCTTTCTCTGGGGTTACTTGATCATGAAAATAAATGACTACAACGAAGAATTATAACCTTTAAAGACCCATGAGTCTACACTGATATATACACATACGTAAATAAACGCACAGGGGAGAAAGCTCTCTCTTCCGTGGCAAGTCGCTATTAAATGTGGAAGGAATGATGAATCAGAAAATCACCATTTGGCAACCATCAAGAATCTTTGATGAATGCTAAAAGTAGTGGGTAAAAATTTGAAGAGTAACAATGAATTTACATAATCTCAGAGTATCTCCCATGGATACTTATTAATTACAAAGGAGAAATTAGTAACTTGACAGTGGAGAATTCTGGGGAGAACCACCTCAAAGTGTACACTGCCCATCACGGAACAAATATTCATCATGAGGCTCTGGATGAAATGCACCAAGAGGAACAAAGTGCCCAAAGTGCATCATCTGAACCTGATCCGGAGGAAGCATCATCAGACAGCCCGCACTGAGGCGCAACCTACGAAATAACCCATCTGCGCTCCTCAAAAAAACAAGGCCACGAAAGACAAGGAAGGACTGAGGGAAGATTCCAGAGCCTGGAGACGAGACCTGGCACTGTCCCGCCCTAGCCCCTGGCCTGCTTCCAAGCCCTCCCCCATCACCCTCGACCCCGCCCCTCACCCTACCCCGTGCCCCCTACTCCCTCTCATGGCCCCGCCCTTCAACCCTGTCCTCCAGGCCCCACCCCATGCCCCGCTTCAACCGGGCTTCCTCTTACAGCCCCGCCCATCTCCCCGCCCCCTGCTCCGTCTCGTGGCCCCGCCCTCTCAACCCAAGCCCCGCCCCCAGGCCCCAACTCCCGCCTGCTCCCTTGTACAGCCCCGCCCATCTCCCCGCCCCTGCCCCACCCTCAGCGCAGGCCCCGCCCCCAGGCCCCACCTCCAGTCCTGCTCCCGCTCACAGCCCCGCCCATCTCCCCGCCCCCTGCTACATCTCACGGCCCCGCCCTCTCTGCCAGGCCCCGCCCCCAGGCCCCACCTCTAGCCCGGCTCCCTCTCACGGCCCCGCCCCTCGTCCTTTCCCGCACACCTTCCCGGGCAGCCCCTCACCACCCTAGCATAAGAAACTAGCGCTGGGGCCCTGCCCAGAAAACCTGTGCCAGCACAGCGTGGGGAATCAGAGACTAAAGGCCAGGCTCCGAGGCTTAGGCCCCACATCGTGAAAGGGGGAAACGCCGTCTGCTCTTAAAGGACTTAATGCCACGGCGGATGAGGGAGCAGCAACGTGCCCCTTGCTTGCTTTTGTGGCTAATTCTGTTCCATCACAGGGGGTGTTTAGATGCCTCCTTCACAGCGGGGCTCCCAGTGCCCTTCTGGTCGTGCCAGTGCAGGGCATCTGTGATGCCTCTGGGGCATCTGCCTTGCATTTTGTCCCCCAAATTCTGAAAAGGAGGGCTTTTCACGGTGCCGAGCGCCAGCGCTTGCTGTGACTCAGTACCAGGGCAAGTGCAGCTGGCACCATGGCCCGAGACGGGCTTAATCCACTTCTTCTGCATCACTGGAAATCCGGTGTTTCCTAATAAAAACGCTAGCCTGTGACGAACGTACTTTCTCAGGGGATGGGGAGAATGGAAGTGCTTTACTTAGGTATTAACCATTAGTTTGTAAAAAGTTGATATAAGGGAATAGCCTCAGTCCAGCACTGCAAGCTACTGCTGAGTCCCCAGAAATCTAGAACCTACGAGGATAAACAAGAGGAGTGAGAGCCACTTTGCCTACAGCCCCTCTCTTGGGAAGCAAGATGAACAAATCCTGCCTCCCTTTGTTCCAGCCTCTGCTCTAATGTGGCCTCTTCACCAGGGCTCCTTGACTCCCCATCTGACCCTAACCCCTGTGCCCTGTTCTCCATACACCCTCTCCCCACCTCTTCCCTCTCCCCTCTCCCACCAAACTCGCACGAATGCCACAGAGGCAGCAGCCCCCTTCAGTTCTCTGCTCCACCTCCTGTGCCTCCAGGAATACCTGGCAAGAGCTCAACATCTCCTAATGACTCAGCGATTTTCTCAGTCTCCCGGCGGAGCAGCGCCATCTGCTCAGCCCTTGCTAATGCCACCTACAGCAGCAGAGCTCTGCTGCCCACACTTGCCAGCAAGGCACACACGAAGTAAGCCAGGTCACCCCAGAAGGGGCACGGCTCACCCAGGGAGGAGCTGGGTCTCCTGAATCTGCTCAGAGGCAGTGTGCAGGTAAAAGGCAATGGGTGGAGGCCCCTCAGTCAAACTTTCCTCCTTCCCCTCCTGCCACGCTCCAGGGCTGAGCAATGCCAAGGTCATAACCAACAGCCCACCCTGACTCCTTACAGATTGATCATACAAGTTCCAGTGCAACGATAACCCACTGCAGGGGAGACCCACCTGTCCTTGTGAAATTAAAGGAGATAGTAGGGCTTCCTGTGCTTCATTCACAAGCCCTTTAGAACCTCCCCACCCCTATTAGGTGAGATACTGCCCACTCATGCAAAATATTCCAATCCATCAGAAATGGTTATTTTGAACGCCTTTGTGCTGAATGATAGGAGTGCTGGCATTGGAGGTTGAAACCCCACTGAAATTTTAAGAGTGCCCGTCTCAGCTGGGAAGTCTGTCCACGCTGGCTGAGTGAAGGGACAGTGGAGGTCATGCCAGAGGCAGACTGCTGGCACTCCCACCACGCCCCCAACCTCTCTGAGCTGTGATTTTCTCATCTCTGAAAAGGAAATGGGTTTGAGTGATTTTGAGCCTTAGCTGGAATCATCTCTACAGTGTTTGGGAGGTACTAGATTTACATGCTATCCTGGTCCACACTTATGAAGAGTAAATCCCTTATTTATTCTTTAAAGAAAGAAGTATCTGCTACAAACATGGCCAAGGAAACCTTTGTACCATGTGGGCGGTGGCTGCTCAGGTGCACATTGTTACATTATTCCCTGGGCTGTTTAGAGTGAGGGCCAAGGCAGTGTGCCCTGCTGAGGACCCAGCAATTTTTCCTCTGCAGCCAGGACCATGTGTCCATGCAGGTTCGTGGGGAGGGTACAGGAAGAAAGCCTAAAAGGTGGGCTGAAGGGCAATGGGAAGTGTTCTGCCAGCTCTGTATTTATTTTTTCTTTCTTTCTTTTCTTTCTTTCTTTTTTTTTTTTTTTTTTTTGACATGGAGTTTCACTCTTGTTGCTCAGGCTAGAGTTCAATGGCCCAATATTGGCTCACTGCAAACTTCACCTCCCAGGTTCAAGCAATTCTCCTGCCTCAGCCTCCCAAGTAGCTGGGATTACAGGCATAGGCCACCACAACAGCGAATTTTGCATTTTTAGTAGAGACAGTGTTTCTCCGTTGGTCAGGCTGGTCTCGAACTTCTGACCCCAGGTGATCTACCCACCTTGGTCTCCCAAAATGCTGGGATTACAGGTGTGAGCCACTGTACCCAGCCCTTATTTATTCTTTAAGGAAAGAAGTATAGGCTTCAAACATGGCCAAGGAAATCTTTGTACCATCTGGGTGGTGGTTGCTCAGGTACACATTGTTATGTTATTCTCTGGGCTTTTTAGAGTGAGGGGGCTGACAAAGTGTGGACAGCAAGTGTCAGCCCCGTGGAGAAGTCTTCCCCTGAAGGGGAGCCCAGAAATGGTGGGAGTGAAGGGTCACAAGGGGGACTTTAACAATCTGACATTCTAGGAGGTGTTTACACACACAGGTGGGGGCGACCTAGAAGGAGGGGTACAAGCGGGTGCAGGGGGATGCCTTGAGAAGGCTGGACGGAGGCAAGGAGGAAGGCTGCAAAGACAGGGTGTGACTTTGGTCTGGGAAGATGGCTGGGGAAGTGGCTTCTGAATGTTGTTTACTCATGCCCTGTGTCTTGGGTCTGGGAAGACGAGGCCTGGGGAAGTGGCTTCTGAATGTCAGATCTGGTGTACTGCCAGGCGAGGCTCTGTTTACTCAATGCCCTGTGTCTTGGGCCAAAATTAACAAGCAAACCCCACAATGAAATGACTGATGTGTGGACCAGTTTATCCAGAAGAAACTGCTTGTTTTGTGTATATATTTAGAGCAGACAACTCAAACTCCCATTCCCACAGCTGCATGTGGCCAACACATGGGCTTGGTTTGACCCTTGTATAAAAACTACATTTAGCTGCCATTATTAAGCAAAGGGGAGATTATACTTATGGCTTCTCTTGAAAGCCCTCAGGATGTGGGAACACTGGCTTGAGTCCCTGCACAGCTGCAGGTGGTGGCGGGTTCTCACATCTGCACTGACAGCTCCCTGGGACCTGCCCTTGCCTGGCTCCTGGGGGCACCTGTGGGCCCCACCTGGGTTGGCACCTGCGTGCCTGAAACTCTCCATGCCAGAAAATCAAACAAGCTTCCCAGCCAAAGCACTGCACAAGCCGCCCAGCCTTACGTGCACAAGGGATGAAAAGCCACAATCACTCCTTCCTGCTCCACCCTCCCACCCCCTTGCTCCACCACCACTGAAGGTCCTGGGCTGGGTCCAACAGGCCATTTCTGGGTGGCTCAGCTGAAAGTCGCTCTGGCTTCTCAGGGATACTCTCAGGTCTGATGCAGCCTCCTGCCTCTAGCTGCAGAGAGCACAGGTAGGAGGGCCCAGCTGAGGGTCACCTTGGTCCCATCTTGTGGAGTCTCATCTGCAAAATGAGGACAATGATGTCCCTTGTGTCTGCCCCACAGGCTGGTGTGAGAGCCTAGTGACATCATGCTTGGATGAGCTTTGAAACTCAGTGTCCTCCGCTTCATCATCACCACCCTCAGGAAGGTGACAGGGCAGGCCTGCAGGAAACGCCGGAGGTCATTGCAGCCGACCCCTCTCTTGGGCCAGGGTTCCCCCTCCCCTGGGTTTCTAGCCCTCTTCTCTCCCAGGGCCTCTCCTCTGGGGACACCGAGAAAACCCCCTCTAGACTAAAGTCCAGGAAACAGAGCTGGATCTTTAAAGAAAGTGACATTTATCTTTTTACTTTTTAAAAAATCGAGATATAATCCACATACCCTAAAATTACCTTTTAAAGTCTGCAGTTCAGTGTGTTACATATAGTCCCAAGATTGTGAAACCGTCACTGCTACCTAATTCCAGAGCACTTTGATCACCCCTAAAAAAAAAGTCTGTACGCATTATCAGTCACTCCTCCTTCCTCCCTGACTGTCCAGCTCCTGGCAACCACAAATCGACTTTCTGTCTCTATGGATTTGCCTATTCTGGGCACTTGATATGAATGGAATCATTCAACATGTGGCCTTTCACGTCTGGCTTGTTTTGCTCGGCATGTTTTCAAGGGTCATTCAGGTAGCACGAATCAGGACTTCATTCCTTTCTATGCCTCTGTAATATTCCATTACATGAATTCATCAGTTGATGAATTTGGGTTGTTTCCAATTTTGGCTATTGTGAATAATGCCATGAGTAAAACATTTTTCTTGTTAAAGGGAATACAAAATAAGGCTAGGAAAAAAGGAAGGAAATTCATTAGCTTGTTCATTTTGGGGTTGTGGGAGGGGTTACAGAATTTTTCTTCAGTTTCTTCACTGTCCATGTTGTGTCTTTAATTTTCTAAAGACAAACATAGCTTATTTTAAAAAAGAGAAAAAGGAGAATATGCCCAGGGTCACCCAGCCAATACCAGGAGGCCTCAGTCCAGGGTCTCCCCAGCCACGGCCAGTTCCGAGAGTCTAGCCTCAGTTACACCCTTAGAATTTCTGCAGCGACACTAATGTGTGCATTTTCCAGTGCACTGCTGCTTGTCTCTCTAGAACATGAGCATATTTAAGCTGCAATTGCAATAATGGAATCATAGGGCATGTGTCTACTGCTAACAGTTGTCATTAAGAGCCATGAAAAGATCACAAAATGGAAGGAAGTCATATCAGAATTCAAACAGTGGATTTTGTCAACATTGTCGGGTTTTACTCTGAAAATGTGAGCATCTGCCGGTTTGATTTGGGAGTTTTCACTGGAGTTGTCATGACATGATTTACAGTCCAATCGCGTGTGTTGATGTCTTAATTCAAGGTGGTGCTGGCCAGATACCAGGAACACTGTGCTGTCGCCCCTGCCAGGCCACCTTTGTCATGGGTAAGGGGGTAGCTGACTTTCCGGCAGAACGCTGGGTGTTACTAATTAGCCCTAACCCGGTTAGTGCAAATAGCCAATTAGGAGAACAAACAAAAACAAAAACAGAAGAGCTGCAATGCAGACCCTCAATCATCCAGGCAGGCCACACAGACAGCAGCCAGGGTCAGGCTTCTGAATCTTTGATATTTGCTTCTAATTTTTGACCACAGAAAAGGTACCCTGGATCCACAGCCACAGGCCCCACAGACTTGGAGAAAGACCCCAGGCCCAGACTGACAGGTGTGCAATGTCCTAGAATGAAGACCTGTGGGACTAACTCGTGTGGTCACTGCTCTCTGACCATTCCCGGGAGAGCAAAGGGAAATGGGCTGGATATTGGAGTATCCAATTCTCCCACCCTGCAGAGCGCTAGCTTCATACTGGTCACAAGCAAGGGCTGTCACAAGCAGTTATCTCCAGCGAGGGCATCTGCTGGGCCTGAGGAAAAGGGGCAGACTGCTGGGGAACACCTGGGAGCTATGGGGAGAACCATGGGCAATCGGCCCAGGCTGGGAGGAAGGGAGAGGAGGAGAGGGAGAGCAGTGAGGTTGGCCTCTAGCCCCTCAGGTGGAGCGGGCAGAGCAGGGAGCTCCTGCTGGTGTCAGACTCCACTGCTCTCCATTTACAGAGTCACATAGCGATAAGCCAGGCAGGTGCTTCCAACACGAGCTGCGCTTTGCAGATGTGTGTGGCCCTCCTCCCCATCACAGAGGGGATCCTCTAGCTTTTTGGTATCATGCTCTTTCGAGGGGTGGTAACCAGGGACATGACGTGCCCTGAAAATGGGGGAAGGCCCTGGTTTCTGAGTGCCTGTGGGTGCGCAGGTCAGCATCCCTGCCTCTCCCAGCAGGGGCCCCGGGGGCTGAGTGGAACCAGCACTCCTACTTGTCTCCTCCCCTTAGGCCCTGCCCCTAGGTGGAACCTGGCTGGCCCAGACATCCTGTGCTGGTGTCTCTCAAAGCATTCCTTCCCTGGTCCAAGGGTTGTTAAAAATGCAGGTATCTGACAACTTATACAATGGGAGGAAATATTTGCAAATCATATATCTGATAAGGGATTAATATGCAAAATGTGTTAATATTTAGAATACCCTACAAGCCAATAACAACAAACTGATTAAAAAAACGGTGAAGAACTTTACATATTTCTCCAAAGAAGATGCATGAATGGCCAAAACACATGAAAAGATGCTCTGCATCACTCATCTTAATTAGGGAAATGAAAATTAAAACCACAATGAGGTACCACTTCACACCCATTAGGATGGATGCTCTGAAAAAAACAGGAAATAACAAGTGCCAGTGAGGATGTGGAGAAATTGGAAAACTTATTCATTGCTGGCAGGAATGTAAAAGAGTACAGCCACTATGGAAACCAGTCTGGCAGTTCCTCAGAAATGAAACACAGGATTATCATATATCCAGAGTTCTACTGGATCTAAGCCCAACAGAATTAAAAGCAGGTCTCAAGAGGGATTTTTATGCTGTGTTCATAGCAGCATTATTCACAACAGCCAAGAGGTAGAGGTAACCCAGGTTTTCATCAACAGATGGGTGGATAATAAAATACGATCTATGCACACAATAGAATATGATTCAGCCTAAAAAGGAAGGGCATTCTGGTTGGACGCGGTGACTCATGCCTGTAATCCCAGCACTCTGGGAGGCCAAGACGGGTGTATCACCTGAGGTCGGGAGATTGAGACCAGTCTGACCAACATGGAGCAATCCCACCTCTACTAAGGCTACAAAATTAGCTGGGCGGGTGGCGCATGCCTATAATCCCAGCTACTCAGGAGGCTGAGGCAGGAGAATTGCTTGAACCCAGAAGGTGGAAGTTGTAGTGAACCAAGATCACGACATTGCATTCCAGCCTGTACAAAAAGAGTGAAACTCCATCTCAAAAAAAAGGGAAGGGCATTCTGACACATACCACACCAGGGATGGACGTTGAAGACACGATGCAAAGTGAAATAAGCCAGTCACAAAAGGACAATTGCTGTGTGATATGTGGTACCTAGAGCGGTCAAACTGACAGACAAGAAATGGAGTAGTGGCTGCCAGGAGCTGGTGGGAGGGAGGAATGGGTAGAGTTTCCAGTTTCCAAGAAGAAAAGAGTTCTGGGGATTGGGTGCACAATAATGTGAATGTTCTTAGCACAACTTGTACATTTAAAAATTGGTAAGATGGTACATTTTATGTTATGTGTATTTTGCCACAATTAAAATAACCTTGTAAATTAGAAATGCAGATATCTGCACTCCATTCTAGTCCTTAGACTCAGACTCAGGGACTAGGTGTGGGCATTTCACACTAAGCCCCCTTGGGATTTGGGGGCAGTCGTGTGAGCCTGACCATACATGCTGCACTCAGCTTCCTGCCATTTATTGGGGCCTTCCAAGCCAAGCTCTCAAGAAACTGCAAGTTCATTGTGTTGTGAGGATGTGTCAGAAGGGGGCCCTGATGGCAGTACCGGCACCTGGACGCCCAGCGGGAAATCGGCATCTGCCCATCAGAAGTGTGTTTGTGGAAGCACCTGGAAGCTGACGAGGTGGCCGGATGCCGCTGGGCTCCCGGTGCTTTCTTGGGTGATGGGCAGGGCTAGATTTAGGGTGAGGCAAGTGAGGCACACACCTGGGGGTATCAGAAATGTAGTCATTAGGATAAGTAACATTTAATGCCATATTTTAAATAAAAATAAAAATCAAGGCCTGGTGCAGTGGCTCAAGCCTGTAATCCCAACACTTTGGGAGGCCAGGGTGTGTGGATCACCTGAGGTCAGGAGTTCAAGACCAGCTTGACCAACATGGCAAAACCCCGTCTCTACTGAAAATGCAAAAATTAGCTGGGCGTGGTGGTGCATGCCTGTAATCCCAGCTACTCGGGAGGCTGAGGCAGAAGTTGCAGTGAGCTGAGATCGCGCTATTGCACTCCAGGTTGGGCAACAAAAGTGAAACTCCTTCTTGGAAAAATAAATAAATAAAAATAAATGCAGAAAATGCATGATGAACACCGTATGGAAACTGTGAAGACAGGCTTATGGTCTTGCATTATTGTGCAACAGGAGTGGTGATTTCAGGCAGCTCATAATTCCCTGGCCATGTGGCCAGCATGTCCCCCACTGGTGGGGTGTCTGAGGGTTGATAATGGTGGGCCAACATGTCAGGCAACGGGAGGCTTTATATATAGCCATGTTTTTTTGGTCTTAGAGCTCTCATTAACTTTTCCCACTTAGTTCAACATCTGGGAGGATATTTTGGTAACTGTCTATGAAGTATACATTGTTCCTTCCCCAACAGAATCCAGTAGAGTTTGGCTTGATGCCTATGACAGGTCATTGGTGACCATGGCCCGCTGACCTTCATGCTGGCACACACTGCTGCTGGAGAAGACTGGGGAGGCCCGCGTGCAATAGCACATTCCTGGGGCCCAGACAGGCCCGAGAGGCACCGTGGGCTCTGTAACTCCAGGAGGCCTGGAGGTCACTGGCTGGGAGATCGTGTAATTAATGAGAAGGGCCCAGGCCTGGCTGCCCTGTGCCAATTCACCACATGGTTGAGGAAGCATCAGCTCCAGGGTTGACACTGGCATGACCTCTCCAAGACCTGCAGCTTGCTTTAGACTTGTAATAGACTAGCGTCATTTTCCTCAATATGGTGTCGCACATAAGCTTTTGGGGCCCAGAGCACCACGGAATGCACTCCTGCCTGCCCCTGTGAGTGAGGGGACACCTGTGCCATGCGGCCCACAGGGAGCTGATGTCACTTGGGGCAGAGCATCCTGTGCTGGCCTGGAGAACCTGTAGGTGTGGGAAGTAACTATGGTGTGTGTGTGTGTGTTTGGTTTTTCTTTGCTTAAAATTAAAAACAAATGAAAAACCCCTAAACGAATACATGCTCAATGAAACAAATTAGAAATATACGGCAATATTGAAATAGAAAAGTGATTCTCTTTTTCCCTCTGCAACCCTAACCTCCAGCAGGAACCCCCATGAACAGTCTGATGTGTTCCCCTCAGCTACTTCCTACTGCTTCTCAACACACATACTCTTGTAAAGGACTTTTTAAAAGGAAAGTTTAGCAACGTTTGTGGGAGTCTTTTGGAGCCGTTACGCAGAGAGCTTCCTCACCCTTTAACCAGCTGCATGGTATTCCCCAGTGTGGCTGTCACCGGCATTCTTGCTTTCTGAGAGTGATTTCATCTGGTATTTTCCACATGAAACTGCACCCTGGGGCTGGGCGTGGCAGCTCACGCCTGTAATCCTAGCACTTTGGGAAGCTGAGGCAGGCAGATCACCTGAGGTCAGGGGTTTGAGACCAGCCTGGCCAATATCGTGAAACCCCATCTCTACCAAAACTACAAAAATTAGCCAGGTGCGGTGGTGGGCGCCTGTAATCCCAGCTATTCGGGTGGCTGAGGCAGAAGAATCACTTGAACCCAGGGGGCAGAGGTTGCAATGACTCAAGATTGTGCTGTTACACTCCAGCCTGGGCAACAGAGTGAGACTCCGTCTCAAAAAAAAAGAAATTTTACCCTGGAAAAAAATCTTCCCAATAGGCCTGAATGGTGCTGGAAAGCTTTCCTCTTCAGATCATTTTTTTCAGGTTTAAGCTTTGAAAGTGTCTCTTAAAGTAAAATACAGTAAATAGTGTGGTGGAAGGAGAACTTTGGATTTAGACATACCTGAGTCAGCTCCAGATCCACCATTTCTTATCTTTATGACATTGGCTGACTCACCTAACTTTCCTGAGTCTTGATTAGCTTGTCTATGACATGAGGTAATGAGGCTGATTTTCCATGGTTTTTATAAGGATTAAGTGTGTAAAACTTCAAGCTCAATGTCTAGCAGAGATTGTAGTCAGTAAACAGTTTTCAAGTTTCTTATTTTTGAGACGGAGTCTTGCTCTATCGCCAGGCTGGAGTGCAGTGGCACCATCTTGGCTCACTGTAACCACTGCCTCACGGGTTCAAGCTATTCTCCTGCCTCAGGCTTCCGAGTAGCTGGGACTACAGATACGCGCAACCATGCCCAGATAATTTTTGTATTTTTAGTAGAGATAGGGTTTCACCATGTTGGCCAGGATGGTCTCAATCTCTTGACCTTGTGGCCCGCCCACCTCAGCTTCCCAAAGTGTTGGGATTACAGGCATGAGCTACTGCACCCCGCCTTCAGGTTTCTTAAATAAGGATTAGCTGATTTAAAAAAAAAAAAAAAAGCGCAACGAGGGTAAGAGTTCTGCTTCTGCTTCTGCTTCAATGCCTGGGATCTGTTGGATAGGTCGGGGAGACTCATGACATTGTCTGCAATTCCCTCATCCATGGCCAAGGAAGCAGGAGGCCAGTGGGATGGCAAAGCTGAGAGCGAAACCGGGGCCTCACCCACTGTCCCAGAGATCAGACACAATGAGACAGAGACCCTTTATGCTAGAACTCGCAGCTCAATCATCAGCCCTCACAGTGCTGGAGATAAATCTTGGTTTGGTTTTTGCAAGGCTTTCCCAAGTAGCTGCCCACTCTGCCCTTGTGGACAGTGTCACCATCCACATTCAATGGGCTTCTGGGGCTGCTGGGCGCCAGCGTGCACATGTTAAGTCACTAAGTGCCTCTCAGGCCTCAGCACTACCTGTTTAGCAGATTGGCCAGTTCACAGCTGTCTGCTTTGAGAGATGGAGACCAAGGATGGGGCAGATCCAAAGGACAGGGAAGGGCACTGAATGGGCACTCCTGAAGGGCTGGGCTTGGGAGCAGCAGGGATTGTTTCTGGCAGGCAGGCCGGGTGGGAGTGGTCCTGCAGAGAACGATGGGGGGTGGCTCGTGGCGGCGAGGGCGGGCGAGACCTCCCAAACGGGTCACATGTGCGCTGTGTTCCTCCAGGGCTGCCTTGACCCAATGTGGTCTGCAGTGACCAGTGACTCATGCTCAGTGTCTGGGCTGCTCATATATTTATAGATAAACATTCCCTCACGCCTCACAACTCAGCTTGTAAAACTTGGGAGGGTTATGGGGAAAAAAAAAAACCTATCTTCAAAAGTTCAGTGGGGCCTCTGTAGCCTGGACCACTTTGAATGTCACACAAAAAGCACAGCATGCATGTGGCTCACACTGTTAGCTTGCAGGTGTGTTAAGTGGACTCAGCCCCTACGAGCTCCCAGGTGGGCCCAAGCCCCCCACAAAGTAGGCTAAGAGGGGTTAGGATGAGAGAGAAAGTTTTTCTCTCTGGTTGATTGTGGAGGCCCTTGAGGGGTGGGGTGGGGCATTGGAGTAGCCCTGAGGGATGGGAGGACTGGTCCCAGCAGGAGCTCTGAAAGTGCTGTGGGAGTGAGAACAGTAGGGGCAAGCCAGAGTGTTGGGTCTCATTTCTTTACTGTGGTGATCACCGTGCCTGTCCCACAGAATGAAGGTGTGGTGTGGGCGCACAGTAAGTCTGCAGAGAACGCCAGCTCCCCTGGTTTTACAAATGAAGAAACTAGGGCTACAGAAGAGTTAGGGTTTTTTGGCAGGGGCTCTGGGAGGCAAGCAGCACCAAGAGGAGATGGAGCCATCAGCCCAGGCCGGCCACGAGGCCAGGCAGTCAGGCCTGGACCCCCACCCCCAGCCCTGTTCCTCATTCCTTAAGGCCTCCTTTGGCAGATTCAAAATGTTTTCTCCAAAATGGGCTATTGCTTTTGAGCCTCCCCCTTTCGGGAGGACAAAAAACAACTTCTCATTGCTTAGGAAGCGGAGCAGACACATTCTCCACAGCCCAGCACTTCCACACTGAGGTTTACTCCAAATATACTTGTGCATGTATGTGTGTTCCAGGAGACCACATGCACATGTTCTCAGTAGCACTGTTCATAAGCACTCAATGAGAGCCGCCTAGATGCCCTGCTGTGGCAGGATGTATGAGGACATGGCTGTGTAGTCCTGTGGGAATATCACACAGCAGCGAGAACAAACTTCAGCTACCATATGGGTGACTATCCAAGCACAGCATAGAGGAAAGGAAATGAGTCATCAAAGATACACACAGTGTGATTCCATTAGTATAAAGTTCAAAGCAGGTATAGGTAAAGAATGCATTATTTAGGCATATAGACGAAGTTAAAAATAAAATGGCTAAGAGGCCGGGCACAGAGGCTCATGCCTGTAATCCCAGCACTTTGGGAGGCTGAGATGGGTGGATCACTTGACGTCAGGAGTTTGAGATCAGCCTGGCCAACATGGTGAAACCCTGTCTCTACTAAAAATATAAAAATTAGTCAGGCGTGGTGGCACACACCTGTAGTCCCAGCTACTTGGGAGGAGAATTGCTTTAACCTGGGAGGCAGAGGTTGCAGTAAGCCGGTATTGCATCACTGCACTCCAGCCTGGCCGACAGGGCAAGACTCCATCTTAAAAAAAAAAAAAAAAAAAAAAAAGGGTAAGAAAAATCCCAAAGAATTCACAAAAAAGCTACAGCTAATAAACGAATATCATAAAAGTGCAGGGTGAAAGATCACCACACAAAAATTAGATGTATTTCTGTACAGCGAAAACAATTCCATTTATAATAACATCAAAAATCAGAAAGTATCTGGAAATAAATTTAAACAAGAAGGTAAAAGGCTTATACACAGAAAGTGACAAGAACTTGCTGAAAAAAATTAAAGAAGACATAAATAAATAAATGGAAAGACATCCTGTGTTCGTGAATTGCATTGGGCTTAACAGACAAAGCAATCTTTTTCTCTTTGAGACGGAGTCTCACTGTCTCGCCCAGGCTGGAGTACAGTGGCATGATCTCAGCTCACTGCAGCCTCTGCCTCCCCAGTTCAAGCGCTTCTTGTGCCTCAGCCTCCGGAGTAGCTGGGACTACAGACATGTGCCACCATGCCCAGCTAATTTTTTCATGTTTAGTAGAGTCAGTGCTTTTTTTTTTTTTTTTTTTTTTTCAGGTAACAAGAGTTTCACTCTTGTTACCCAGGCTGGAGTGCAATGGCCCAATCTCAGCTCACTGCAACCTCCATCTCCTGGGTTCAGGCAATTCTCCTGCCTCAGCCTCCTGAGTAGCTGGGATTACAGGCACGTCCCACCATGCCCAGCTAATTTTTTGTATTTTTAGTAGAGACGGGGTTTCACCATGTTGACCAGGATGGTCTTGATCTCTTGACCTCGTGATCCACCCGCCTCGGCCTCCCAAAGTGCTGGGATTACAGGCTTGAGCCACTGCGCCCGGCCTGTAGATTCAGTGTTTCACCATGTTGGCCAGGCTGGCCTCCGACTCCTGACCTCAAGTGATCTGCCCAGCTTGGCCTCCCAAAGTGCTGAAATTACAGGTGTGAGCCACTGCACATGGTTGACAAAGCAATCTTTAAAAAAAAGAACAAAGTTAGAGGACTCACATTTTCTGATTTCAAAACTTCAAAGCACCAGTAATCAAAGAAGTATGATACTAGCATAAAGACAGACATGCAGGCCAATGGAATAAGATTGAGATTTCAGAAATAGGTCCATATATCTACAGCCAATTGATTTTTAGCAAAGGTGCTAAGACCATTCAATGGGGAAAAGACAGTCTTTTCAACTAATAGTGCTTGGAAAATTGGATATCCACATGCAAAAGAATGAATGTTGACCCCTACTTCACATTAGCTATAAAAATTAACCCAAAATGGATTAGACTAAACTGTAATAACTAAACCCATAAAACTCTTAAAAGAAAATATAGGCATGAATCTTCATTATCTGCATGACCAATGGATTTATAGATATGATACCATAAGCATGAACAACAAAAGAAAAAGCAGGTAAGTTGAACTTCATTAAAATAAAAACCTGTTCATCAAATTCATCAAAGGACAAGAAAGCAAAAAACAAAAACCAAAACCCACAAACTATAGAGTGGAACATAATATTTGCAAATCAAAATCTTACAAGGATCTAGTATCCAGAATATATAAAAGAACTCTTCCAACTCAACAACCGAAAGACAACCCAATTAAAAACTGGACAAAGGACTTGAACAGATAATTCTCCAATGAAGATATACAAACAGCCAACAAACGCATGAAAAGATGTTCAACATCCTTAGGCATTAGGGAAATGCAAATCAAAACCACAGTGAGGTGCTGCTTTACTCCTACTAGGATGATTATAATATTAAAAATCCTAAAATAAAAAATAGTAACCAGTGTTTGCAAGGATATGGAGAAATTGGAACCTTCAGACATTGCTGGTAGAAATGTAAAACGGTACAGTCACTTTGGAAAATGATTTGGCAGTTCCTCAAAAAGTTAAATGTAGAATAACCATATGACCTAGCAATTCTACTCCTAGATATATACCCAAGAGAAATGAAAACAGAGGCTCAAATCAGCATGTAGCATTGCGGCACTATTCATGACGTCATGACAGCCAAATGGTGGAAATGCCTCAGATGCTCATCAGTGGAGGGTGGATAAACAAATTGTGGTATATGTTATACGAACAAAAGAATATTATTTAGCCGCATAAATGAATGAAGTTTGGAAACATGCCACAACATGGGTGAACCTTGGAAAAATGATCCTAATTGAAAGAAGTCGGACATAAAAGGTGACACATGTATGATTCTATTTAGATGAAACATCCAGAACAGATAAATCCATACAGACAACGCACAAACTAGTGGTTTCCAGGAGCAAGGCCATGGGGAGGGGAAATGGGGAGGAACTGCTTGATGGATAGGGGGTTTTACTTTATAGTTTTGGAAGTAAGGACAGATAGACAAGGTAGTTACATGACCTTGTGACTGTACTAAATACCACTGAATTGGTCACTTGAAAGTGGTCAATTTTATGTGATACAAATTTTATCTCAATAAATTATTAAAAAACAAAAAATATGTAAACCCCAAAATGAAGCATAAAAGCCAGGAGCTGCGCACAGTGGCTCACGCCTGTAATCCCAGCACTTTAGGAGGCTGAGGCAAGTGATCATGAGGGTCAGGAGTTTGAGACCAGCCTGGCCAACATGGTGAAACCCTGTCTCTACTAAAAATACAAAAAAAATTAGCCAGGTATGGTGGCGCGTGCCCGTAATCCCAGCTACTTGAGAGGTTGAGGCAGGGGAATCACTTGAACCCAGGAGGCGGAGGTTGCAGTGAGCTGAGATTGCACCACTGCACTTCAGCTTGGGCGCCAAGAGCAAAACTCTGTCTCAAAAAAAAAAAAAAGAAAAGCCCCAAAGAAGTCAGGCAGTGCTGCCTCTGGGAGGGAAGGAGTGCAGCGGGAAAGGGTCCATGGTAAAACAGAAGGACCTGTTTTACCATTCTATGAACTATGTGCAGACATCTTACACTTTTTAAAATGCTTTGTTTAGCAATAAAACATTTTAAAAGAATAAACAAAAAGGGGAGAAGCAGAATCTTGTTGCTTGGGATCCATGCGTGTCCCCATCTTCCTCCCCGGTCATTAGCTCTACCCTGATTGTCTGGGAACCTGGGGATTCCAGCAAGGATCTTGGGGCCCAACAGCTCCCCTTCCTGTTGAGAAACATT
The DNA here is from genome assembly GCF_009761245.1 of Sapajus apella. Classification (NCBI taxonomy): domain Eukaryota; kingdom Metazoa; phylum Chordata; class Mammalia; order Primates; family Cebidae; genus Sapajus; species Sapajus apella. The sequence goes on from NW_022437053.1 coordinate 1,100,945, forward strand.
AATTTCACCCTGCCCCCATGGTTCCTCTGTGGAGGGTACCTTTTAGTTTGTAATTAGTGGTAGGTGGGTAACAGCTGCCTACTTGGTATATTGAGTTATGTGTAAACGTAGGACATCTGTGTACCAATGAGAATCACCTGTCTAAGAGCAAATACGACGATGAAAATCTGCTTGGAGCCTTCAGTCTGGAGAGCTGTCAGCCCCAGAAGCTCTCAGGCTCTTGGTCCCCAACACAGACCCGCTCTATTGGGCTTTCCGGGTATCTGCCTCTCAATACCTTCAGCCCACCTGGGTGGGGGTCTCCTGACCAAGCTGGTTCTTGGTACCTTCCTACTTTGGCCAACATCACCTGGCCAGCTCACTCAGAAGAGCATAGTAGCTGGGAAGGTGCTGTGTTGAGGGGCTCCCCTTATTGCCTGAGTGCCTGGTTTGGTTTTCAGGGGCTAAGCGGGTGCAGCCAGTGCCCACAGGAGAGAGGCGCAGAGGCTCAGGGCCAGCCTCCTGTGCCCGCCTGGCTCCCACAAGTATTACCCTCTCCTTTACAGGTGTTCTTTGTCCTTTGCTACTCCTCCAGGTCCCTGCCCTCAAGCTTCCTCTCTTAGGGCTCCCATAGTCCAGGGAAGTACCCCACCAGAGTGCCCAGACACTAGGCCTGTGAGGTGTGAGCATCTGCATACCCAAGCCTCCTGACCCTCAGGGACTGTGATGCGTGCTGGGGCCACCAGGGTGGGGAAAGGGTGCACACCAGCAGGAGTGAGGGGTGGATGGGTGAAACCCTAGACATTCACCATAGCTCAGTGTGACAGTGGAGGCTGCCAGCACAGGAATCAGACTGACGAGCCCCCTTGCTGCTCTGCTCTTTTTCTATAATGACATTTAATGAATGATCCATACTCATGAAAATTAGCCAAACAGCAATTTTACAAATAAAAGAGTTGGGGTCTTTTCTGAGCATTTTCTGCTGACCTAGACAAGGCATGTGTGGTCAGTTTGTCTGCCTGATCCAGGCCTGTGCTGCAGTGGGAGCAGGTAGCTGTCACCCACCCAGCCAAGACTATGTTTGCCAAAGGCATTGGTGGGAATTGCCACCATTTGGGCCATGGAACTGAGCATTTAGGAACTATGGAGGGTATCCAGCCCAACTCTTTGCTTTTACCTCTAAGGAAACAAGCTCCAAACCCCAAGGCCAGCTGGTGGCCAGCTTGGCTGAGAACTCACCTGCCTCTCAGAGCAAAGTGTGCACACCTGTCTTTGACCCAGCACTTCCACTTCTACAGACCTATCATCTGGAAATACTTTTGCCTGTAAATAGGCAATATATGGATGTTTGTTGCAGTGTATTTTAAACTAAGTGAAAAATTGGAAACCTCCACTTTTTTGTTAGTCTACCTTGGGGACTGGATTAAACCAATTAGTGATGTACCAAATCATGGACTATGCAACCACGAAGAAGACAAGCATGTAACTCTAAAGTATAACCAACTCCATTATGGACTGAGTAAAAAATTGTAGAACAATCTTTCCAGCGTGATCCAGCTCTACAAGAACAAACTTCCCGACGTTCAGGAGCGGAACTGCCTGTGTGGTACACCCTGGCTACCTAGGGTTGCTGCACACCTGAGAATGTTGCCAGGGTGAATTGAGACATGCTGTGAGATGCCACGCTAGTGTTCACTCTGACACGGGAGCTGAAAATGAGGTGTGTGGCAGGATTTCAAAGACGGAACAACAAAAAAAAGACAAAAAATACCTCATCAGAGGCCGGGCGAGGTAGCTCAAGCCTGCCATCCTAGTACTTTGGGAGGCCAAGGCAGGAGGATCACGAGGTAGGGATTCGAAACCAGCCAATAAGGTGAAATCCTATCTCTACTAAAAATACAAAAATTAGACGGATGTGGCGACAGGCACCTGTAATGCCAGCTACTCGGGAGGCTGAGGCAGGAGAATTGCTTGAAACTGGAAGGCAGAGGTTACAGTGAGCTAAGATTGTGCCACTGCACTTCAGCCTGGCAATAGAGTGAGACTCCGTGTCCAAAAAAAAAACCCAAAAAACAAAAAAAAAAAACAAATGGAAAAACCTCATCAGTACATTTTTGGTATTGACTACATGTTGAAACAATATTTTAGATGTATTGAGTTAAATGATTTATATAATTAAAGTTAATTTCACCTATTTGTTTTTACTTTTTTTAAAAAGTGGCTACTACACAGTTTGAAATTATTTCTATGGTGCATGTGCTATTTCTATTAGGCAGCAGAGGTCTAAAATAATACACATCAGGCTAGTCACGGTGGCTCATGCCTGTAATCCTAGCATTTTGGGAGGCCGAGGCAGACGAATCACCTGAGATTAGGAGTTTGAGACCAGCCTGGTCAACATGGCGGAGTCTCGTCTCTACTAAAAATACAAAAACAAGCTGGGCGCAGTGGTGGGCACCTGTAATCCCAGCTACTTGGCAGGAAAATCGCTTGAACCTGGGAGATGAAGGTTGCAGTGAGCTGAGATCACGCCATTGCACTCCAGCCTGGGCAAGAGTAAGACTCTGCCTCAAAAAAAAAAAAAAAAAAAAAAAAAAAGAAGAAGAAGAAACATCAAACACTAAGCATGGTCCGCAGCACAGTAGAGTGGGAATCAAGAGGAGTGTGTAAGCAGGACTTCACTCGGCTCTTCTGCGGGGCTTTACAACTTTATATATTCATGTAGTATGCTTTTTAATGATTAACAAACAAAAAAAGTCACTGTGGCCGTGATTCCTGAGCAGCAAGCTTTCCACCTCACCATGTCTGCAGAATTTGCCTGCTCTTGTGTCCTGTCTCCAGGAGATCCAGGGCCACCTGCCATGAGGATTACCTACCTTAAGGCATTTCAGGCACTACTCACCCTGGGAGAGCGGACACAGGATGGAGAAGCTGTGTTGGAGGAGGAGGCTACCTGCGCTTGCCACTTTCATGGCGGGGGTAGACTGCAATGGGGGGAGGAAGCCTGCAGCAGGAAGCCGGAAGTCGGAAGCCGGAAGCCGGAAGCGGTGAGGGAGAGGACAAGGTGCACAGCAACCGGAAGGCCTCGGCATCTGCGGAGGGATGTGCTGTGGCCTAATGTGAACTTGTTTTGTTTTAAAGTCGTCTCTAGCGTTGTAAATGCATTTTTCCTCACTTGGCAATTGAAGATACAGTTTCTGAAAAGCAGTGAGATAGATACTAACAGGTGCTTTCTACATGAGGCTGGGAAAATTGCTCCTGGCATGATGGGCATCTGGGTAATGGGCCAATCTGTTTCCTGGACCCTGCCTGCCCCCAGTGGATGCTGTAATTCCTTCACCCCTTGCTAAGTCTAACCTCAGAGCTTGCAAAAGAGGAGAATGGCAGGTACTGACCCATCCGATGCGTTTGCATATCACTGAAGGCAACATGTCTCTGGCTACTGTCTGTTTAATGGAAGTTTTAAGACGTTGAATACCCTTAACCTCTAGGTCACGGAAGGCTTGGGGGCATTAGGTCATCTTATTTCCCTGGCTGAGGGCTTCCATTTTCCCAGACCCAGCCTTTACGCACATACCACACACACAAATTATAGGACATCTTCCAAACATTTTCAACCAAAGCCAATTTTCTAAAAACATCTGCTGCCCCCAGTAAGAGGATTTTAGGTTGATAGAAAATCTGTTTTGTTTTTACCTAGTTCAGAATGAAGATGACTCGCATCTTAAAATGTCTGAGTGTCGTTTCACTTCTTGTGCTTGTCAACTTTACAAAGCAAATAAATGAGGTTGCACAGAACCAGACCAAACACAACTCCCAACTTCTCCCAGAAAATACGCAATAAAGCAGAAACAGTTACAGCAAACACATCCAACATGAGTTGATATTTCCAATTACATTTTCTGGGGCCTAAAAAAATACACTGCAGATAATAGCCAACTTATGCTATAAACATAATTGCAAATGCCGTGAATTAAAACTGCTGCTGGACAGTTCAAAACAATGGTGTTTGGAGAACATTACCAAAGACAGTCTTTCCCAAAATCAGACCTGTATTCATCAAGCACACTCAGAGAGAGGCAGGGCTCCGTTCTTAATTCCTCCCTAAATGTCTGATTCTGACAGAGAAAATGTGTCTCATCTTCCTTCTCCATTCTCGGTTCCTATCCCTTGTCAACCCAAACACAATTCCTGCAAATATTTTCTTTTCTTTTTTTTTTTTTTTTTTTTTGAGACGGAGTCTGGCTCTGTCGCCAGCCTGGAGTACAGTGGCGCAATCCTGGCTCACTGCAACCTGTGAGTCCCAGGTTCAAGAGATTCCCCTGCCTCAGCCTCTTGAGTAGCTGTAACTACAGGCGTGCGCTACCACATCCAGGTAATTTTTGTATTTTTAGTAGAGACGGTTTCACCATGTTGGCCAGGATGGTCTCTATCTCTTGACTTCATGGTCTGCCTGCCTCGGCCTCCAAAAGTGCTGGGATTACAGGTGTGAGCCACCACTCCCAGCCGTGCAAATATTTGCATTGCCCCCTTCCTCCCCTATTACTCTTGCTAACTTTTGCTACGGTTTTAAAAAACATACACATTGTACACATGCACCAAAATAATCACATGTACCCCCAAAATATGTACAGCTATGATGTAACAATAAAAAGTGCAAAAGATATATTTTCTGGGATAAAAGGAAAATGAATTTGTGATAGAAAATGATTAAAGAAGCAGAAAAATTTAGAAATGTACAAAGGAATAAATAAACACCACCCATAAGGCCTCCATTCTAAAACGACTGACATTTCAGTGTATTTCTAGGCTTTTTCTATGAATAGATTAGACACGTGTGCGTAATGAAAAACATGATAATTCTGCATGGTTATTATGCCTTTTTCTCTGTCTTTTTAAAAGTGCCTGCATGATGTTTCATCCCATGGACAGATCATGATTTATGTGTCCAGCCCTCTGCTTCTGGGCATTTGGATTGTTTGCTATGCTTCGCGGTAGCAGGCGATGCTATGTAACTGTTGGCATCCCTTCAGGATTCTCTCCTGAAGAGGGGTTCCTAGGTGTGGACTTTCGGGGCTTTGCCACATGTTGCTGAACTGCCTTCCAGAAACCAGTTGGCACTCCTCCCAGCATGAGAGGGAGTAATAATCTCCCCTCCTGACACTGTTCCGTGTAACCATGGAACACATGGCTGTTCCGTCTCTTCCACAAGGCTTTCACAGGTAAGATATCAGCTGATAAAGGCTTACGAGTATGAGCCATGTCTCTCCTAGAACTTCAGCATTTTCTGGGGTTCTAAGGAAGGTGCACCTTTTCCACAAAGCAAAGTGAGATGCTAAGGAATGACAGGCAAGAGGCAGATCCCTGGCACCTGTATTTAGAAGCTGGCCCTCAGGGAGGCTCAGAGGGTTTCAGCCTCTCTGTGACTGGCTGACAGAGTGCTTGTCCCCTCTGTGAATCAACCTGGTGGGTCCCTTCTGCTGAGAGAGCCTCTTGGAACCCAGGGTGAGCACGGGTTCACCAGCTGCTCACATACAGTCCTGTCCAGCAGCCTCAGGAGCAGGGGACCAACAGGCACCAGAAAGCACACCTGAGCTTGCCTGCACCTGACCTTACTTGAACCAGAGCCTACCAGCACCTGAGCGTACCTGCACCTGCGTTTGCCCATGCTTACGTTTACCCACACCTGAGCTTACCCGCACCTGAGGATATCTGCACCTGAGCTCACTTGCGCCTGTGCTTACCCGCGTCTGAGCTTACCTGCCACAGCAGTGGAACAGAGAGGGCCCGACCCAGGCTCCTCCAGCCTCCGGGTTGGCCAGGACAGGGAGCTGGAAGAGGAGGGCCCACCCTTTAAGAGGAGCAGTCCCCATGAGGATCATGTGAGCACTTGGGCCTGGGCCCTCATGATCCTTGTGAGGTGATGGCCCCGTGACCTGGCTCCCAGGCCAGAAAAGGAAGCCAGGGCCCAAGCTTCCAGGCTGTGCTGTGTGGAATCCCACAAAGGCAGCCTTGGGATCTGAGAGAGGTGGGGGAGCTAGAGCCTTTGCAGTGGCCCGTCCGTGTCCTCCTCCCACCCAGCCAGCCCCTCCCCAGCTGAAAATGTCAGCAGGGTTTGCATAATCGAGACAATTGGACATAATCGTTCTTTCAGAAGCCCCTCATCAGCGGCAGTGATCTTGCCCCGGGGAGCCGGCAGAAGGGGGCACATGGCATTAATTACTGCTAATCCTTCTTCAATTCATCTGAGGTTGGGCCTGAGGTCAGGATGAACCCAGCTGCAAATGCAGTGTGAGCCCCACATGACTCTCAGCCCCTTCTGGGTGCTTCTGATCCCCGCTCTCCCCACTTCACCAGCAGCGTGCCTGCCCAGTATCCACAGTCACCTGAAAACCACAGTGGTGGGAGCTTTGTTGGATTTGTTGAAACAGTATGCATAGCTATTCCAGCTTTCCATGAGCGTTCTCAGCCCAGTAGGAAAGAAAAAACCCAAACCTTGAACTATCCCTCTCTGCAGAGGGGCTGGGTCTTCCCCAGCATCTGTGAGGCTCTTGGACATCCGCCACTTCCCCCTTCTCACAGGAGCAGACAGGCTGGACCCAAGGGCAATGAGGGGTGTTCCCATCTTACAGAGGAGGACTCTGAGCCATGCGAGAGGGTGGCTTGCCCAGAGAGCAACTCGGGTGGAGCAGGAGTGCCCAGGTTGTCATGTTCGGCCCATATGTAGAGTCCAGACACTGGAGGCTGGGCTCACTCCCCTACCCCAAGCCTGGCAGACACCTGGGGCTCAGGGAGTCTCTGAACTTCTGATGGAAGCACATGTGCCAGGCCATCTTCTGGGTCTGTCTGTGCTTTCATTAGCTTCTCTTGGGATCTGTCCCCACAGAGTGGGTGTGCAGAGAGTCGAAAGAGCAGCTCCCACATGCTTTGCTGGAGCGCCCACAGCCCTGGGACGCACAGGGTCCACAGCGGTAGTCCTGGCCTCGCTCCTGGGTCTTCTTTCTTGAACTGGTGTTGGCTCTTGAGACCTGAGAGAGTCTCAGCTTCAGAGAGAGCCCTTCCAGGGACTGAGGGAGGGTGCAAGGTGGCCAGAATTCTAATGGCACAGTCAGAGCAATCCAGGACATCTGAAATCAGTCTTGGAGCAGTGGGGAAAGGCCACATGAGGAAGTCAGCCGATGGCGAGCACTGCCATGGCTGGGAGGTGTGGAGGCTCTGTGGTTAGCGCCAATGACCAGCCCCAACCTGGCCGGCTGCCCATCAGTGGCTCTCCAGGCAGTGGGCCCTTCACTAGACAAATAGGCACTTTTTCAGGTTCAGATAAGACGGAAACAATGAGCCCCAATCTTCCCCAAGAGACCACCCCTCTTCCCCAGTGTCTATGCAGTGGGGCCTGCAACTGGGAGCTGAGATGTCCCACATAATGGCCACAAGCCACGCGTGGCTACGGAGCACTGGAAACGAAGCCAGTCGGAATTGAGATGTGCTCTGAAATAAAATATACACAGGATTGCCAAGACTTGTGATAATAATTCATTACACATTGAAATATTTAGAACGGCTGGGCACAGCAGCTCACACCTGTAATCCCAGCACTTTGGGAGGCTGAGGTGGGCTGATCACCTGAGGTTGGGAGTTCAAGACCAGCCCGACCAACATAGAGAAACCCTGTCTTTACTAGAAATACAAACTTAGCCAGGTGGGGTGGCACATGCCTGTAATCCCAGCTACTTGGGAGGCTGAGGCAGGAGAATTGCTTGAACCCAGGAGGTGGAGGTTGTGGTGAGCCAGGATCATCATGCCATTGCGCTCCAGCCTGGGCAACAAGAGTGAAACTCCATCTCAAAAAAAACAAAAACAAAAGCAAAAAAAAAACCCCAAAATATTTAGAACATATTGGGTTGGATAGAATGTTACCAGTTTTTTTCACCTGCTTCTATTTACTTTTCAAAACCGACTACTAGAAAATTTAAAATCGGCCAGGTGTAGTGGCTCATGTTTGTAATTCCAGCACTTTGAGAGGCTGAAGCGGGCAGATCACCTGAGGTCAGGAGTTCAAGACCATCCTGGTTAACATGGTGAAACCCCCATCTCTACTAAAAATACAAAAATTAACCAGGCGTGATGGTGCGCACCTGTAATCCCAGCTACTTGGGAGGCTGAGGCAGGAGAATCCTTGAATCCGGGAGGCAGAGGTTGCAGTGAGCTTAGATCATGCCACTGCACTGCATCCTGGGCAACAGAGTGAGACTCTGTCTCCAAAAAAAAAAAGAGAGAGAAAGAAAAGAAAATTTGAAGTTGCCTCTGGTCTGTGGCTCACAGCTGTGGCTCACCTCGTATTCTGCTGGGTGGCAATGAGCTGCAGGTGTCGGGGAGGGGGCCCACCCTCCAGAGGCATCCTCCCCCACGAAGTCACCTGGATGACCTGGTGCATGGACACCATGTGTGAGGACTGTGGAAAGACGTTGTAAGAGCTGAGACTTATTCTGAGGAAACAAGAACCCCACTATGAAGGGTGAATACTGACCACTCACTCCTCGCCCAGCTACAGGGGCAGAGTCCTTCTTGACATGGGTGAGGAATGAGGATACATTCCTCAGAGGGAATAAGAGGCCAGCTGGCAATCACAGTTGGTGAGAGTGTGGGGACGGTGACCTGTGTGCTCACCTGTGTGGGGCCCTGAGGAGGTTGTGGGAGGTCCCCAGGCTGGCAGGGGACCCCCAGGTAGAGGCCCAAGGGTCCTGGTTGGACTCAGACAAGATGGCAATGTTGTTTCTCATGCTGCTTCATTCCCTGCATTTCCTGACCCATAGTTATGTCTCAAAACCTGTCCAATTCAAAGTGGACTTTTGTGACAAACCCTTTGGTGGTGGTGTATCCTCCCATCCGGAGACATCTCTTTTGCCTTGTCATTGGACTTTGATGATGACTGTCTAGGACCATGATATCCCTAGGACTTGCAAAATGGTGATCTTCTCATAAGGTCGACTCTTCTTTATTTGTTAGCTAGATTCATTCATAAAGAGAAACTTCCCTGGGCAGATTGGGTCACCCTGAGGCACGGTTTGCAGAGGAAAGGCAGGAAAAAGGTTTCTGTCTCCAGAGGAATCAGCTGCTTCCCTGGCCTCATTCCAGTGTGACTAATGCATTCCTTTTCTTCAGAGTGTCAGTATGAATTCATGGATTTGAACATATTTAAAATCTTTGGTGTTGTTGTAAAAGATAATTACAAAAATAAACAAATGGATAACTGGATTAGGCAAAGACATGGAGGTCTATCAATGCTTTCAATTACCATCAACTCTACTTCCATTTCTCCACTCACTGACAAAAAAATAAAGTAGGTTCCCCACTTGGACGAAAATAAGATCCTCAAACATTTGGAACATGGGTCTTGGAAATGCCTCTCTTTTTCTGGAAGGCAGAGGGTCTTCCTGGTGAGCCTTAAGCTCCAAGTTGGCCAAAATATGATGGCCGTTCTCCATAGACTGCCCAGCCTTGTCAACAGGTGAACGTTGGTAGCGGCCTTTTCACACCACTCTTCACCCCATGGCTCAGGGTTCAGGGAGTGAGAGTTCCTGAGACCCCTCTGTTGCTCCTCATCTTCCATTGGAGGACACAGGCCCATGAGGACTGGCCATGGAGGTATCAGTGGGAGGATTGAAATTGGACAATGACTCCCTGTCTGATTGTAAGAACCTTCTTTTCATTTTTTCTTTTTCTTCTCTCCTTCTTTATCTTTTTCTTTCTTTCCTTTCTCTTTTCCGTTCTCCTTCCTTTCTCTCCTCTGTCATTCTTTCCTCCCTTCTTTCCTTCCTTCCTTCCTTTGTTCCTCCCTCCCTTCTCTCCTCCCTTCTCTTCTTCCTTCCTCCCTCCCTTCCTCCCTCCCTCCCTTCCTTCCTTCCTTTCCTCCTTTCCTCTCTCCCTTCCTCCCTTCCTTCCTTCCCTCCCTCCCTCCCTCCCTTCCTCCCTCCCTCCCTTCCTTCCTTCCTCCCTCCCTCCCTTTCTTCCTTCCTTCCTTCCCTCCCTCCCTTCCTCCCTCCCTCTCTTCCTCCCTTCCTTCCTTCCTTCCCTCCCTCCCTTCCTCCCTCTCTCCCTTCCTTCCTTCCTGTCCTCCTTCCCTCCCTCCCTCCCTTCCTTCCGTCCTGTTCTGTCTGTTCTGCCTGTCTTTTTTTTCTGCTCCTCAGTGGGTTGTGTTGCAATGCTGGCAGATGATGTGTGCTAGAATAACAAACACATGGGTTTAAAAAAACCTACCAAGCATTCAATGTTGTTTTTTTTTCAATCTTCAGAGTACCCCCTACAATGAAAATAAAACCAGTGACTTTGTGGTGGAGATAATCCATTGTGTTACAGCCTCTTAGCTGTAAACCTGGTGTGGCTGTGGAGATTGGTCCTGGATCCTGCCATGAGACGTTGCAGCTGGAGCTTCTGGAAGTTCCAGGGAGAGAGCATTATCTGAGCTGGTTTTCCGTCTCACCAGACTCCTGACATCTCATTAATCCGCAACTCCACCAACTGCATGTAAGACGCCCCAGTGCGTCACTGTGCTGGCATCCCTTCGAGTCTGAGTGTAATGTTCTGCCCTCTGCTGGGACCTAATGGTGTACTTGCAAATCCCAAGCACCATGGCTAATGCTTCTCAAGTCTTTACTCTGGAGTGACAGCAAAACTCCCAGTATGTGGGTCCAATTACATAGAAGTTGATTTGACCTTTTCTTCCTTGAAGATGTCCGTGTTCCTGAGTAGAAATCTGGGCAGGAATAGTGGCGAGAGATGATTTTGCCTTAACGTGACTTCAAGTTTCTTTTGTTGATAGCAGCAGACTGCACAAGAACAGGATCTCTGGGGGACAAAATGATGGGCCAGAGCCCCATGTAGCCAGCTGTGCCTCCCCACAGCCCACACGGGAAGAAATCTCAGTGTTTGCAAGAGTTCAACACGTGGCACTCCTCTTCGTCACCTGGTGCCCAGGGCATGGTTTCTGCCTCCTGTTGGAATGGGGGAGCTCATAACAGTCTTCAAGTTGACCTCCTGTTGGTCTCATCTCTCTCTCTCTCTCTTTTTTTCTTTGGAGACAGAGTCTCACTCTCTTGCTCTGTTACTCTGGCTGGAGTGCAGTGGCACAATCTTGGCTCACTGCAACCTCTGCCTCCTGGGTTCAGTGACCCTCCTGACTCCAGCCTCCCAAGTATTTTTAGTAGTGACAAGGTTTCACCATGTTAGCCAGGATGGTCTTGATCTCCTGACCTGGTGATCTACCCACCTCACCCTCACAAAGTGCTGGGATTACAGGTGTGAGCCACCATGCCTGGCCTAGTCTCATCTCCTTTAATGCTTTATACCTCCTAAAATCTGAATTTTACCCCATTTGGTTACAATAACTCATAAAGAAAAAAAAGCACCCCCCCCAAAAAAATTTGGGTGTACCTAGTAAATCGAAGTGAAACCTTTGTTCTGGAAACATTGTTACCTGAATCTTTCATTTAAATAAGCAGAAAAACTTTGCATTTTAATCTTTTGAAAAAAATCTTTGGAAAAGTCAGAAACACAGGCCAAGGCAAGGCCATTCAGAGAAGCAGGAAGTGTGGGCACACAGAGCTCCCAGGGCAAAGACCAGCGCCGGAAAGTGTGACAGCAGAAGAAGGAATTGTGGCATTCTACCTTTTAAAGCTCATTTCTTCTTCCTGAGTTGATTCAGAAATTGAGCAAACAGCAAACACCCTGGTTAAAGATTGCTAAAAATTAGTTCCAAATCCTCCCCAGTCCTGGGAAACTTTGCTTACCAGAGGTTTCTCCTTCCCACCATTCCCAGCTCCTTCCTCCCAAGGAGCCAATTAAACTTTTTTTTTTTTTTTTTGAGACAGTCTCACTCTGTCGCCAGGCTGGAGTGCAGTGGCAAGATATCGGTTCACTGCAACCTCCACCTCCCGGGTTCAAGCAATTCTCCTGCCTCAGTCTCCCGAGTAGCTACGACTATAGGCGTGCACCACCACACCCGCTAATTTTTGTATTTTTAGTAGAGACGGGGTTTCACCATGTTGGCCAGGATGAGTTAATCTCTTGACCATGTGATCTGCCCACCTCAGGCTCCCAAAGTGCTGGGATTACAAGCATGAGCCACCGGGCCTCGACACTTTTTAAGTGGCTGAAATGAAAAGGAGTGGTGTCCACTTTGAGGGGTTCCTGGCTCAGAGATGGTTCTTCTTATAGTATTGCATCTGCCCAGGGGCGATATTCTCTAAACTAGACTCCTCATAGCTCAAGTATTCTCAACAAAAAAGATTCCATGTGAACTAAATTTGGACAACTCTACTTCCTATATTTTCCGCTTGGGGATTCACAATGCATATTAGGATAATGAAACTCTGAGAAGTCCTGCAACAAAGAACCCCCTTTCCTTTTATGTAAACCAACATTTCCCAAACTCGTTTGCCCATAAGATTTTTTTTTCTTCTGAAATACCTCTTGATATTCTGCATAACCAAAGTATCACAGTGGAGGACTTGGGAAGCATCCAGTTAACACGAGCTTCCCCTCCTGAGGTGCTGGTGTTGACTGTTCTGTGTTGGAGCACGCTGCTTCCTGAAGGCCCCTTCAGTGGCTGGAGCAGGTTCTTGACAGTAGGACCGGTGTTGAGGGCTGCTGTCTTGGCTTTGGTGAGATACAGTCATGTCCCAGTGTGTCTTCTATCTGAATTATCCCCATTGAAATTCACCATGGCCCATCTGCTCCAGCTGGGGAATGGTATCTCACAGGAGCAAGTCTCCCAGCTGAATCAGCAGGAAGGGGAGGGAACCCTGATTCTGCCTGCTCTTCCCTCCCTCTCCAGGAAGACTGCTGCCTCCTGAGCCCCTCACTGGGCAAGATTTGGAAAGAGCCAGGGCCACAGAGGACACTCCCATGGCCACAGCGTTCTTTGAAAGGTCAACTGTGCTCAGTCTTCTGTGCAAACTCACCCTCATTGGTTCTACGCCCTCCCTATCAAAGCAGCTGCCTCTGCCCTTTCCCATGCAGAGGTCTTCTATATGCCCTAGGAATCTACCCTCCTTCCTTCTCCTCGCCTTTGATATTTGTTAAGCTGGAGCCTGCCTTTCTGTGCCCTGACATGGGGGCAGCAACTCCACCAGGAGGCCCTCCCTGATGCACCCAGCCTGGGGGCCATGTGTGTTCCCTGGGCACCCTCAGCACCTTCTGTCTTTGCACCTGCTGCTGCAGGTGGCTCTCTGCCAGGCTGTGACTTCCCTGGGGGCATCATCATGGTGCTGGAGTTCCAGGCCTGAGACTGCTGGGCACTCTGGAAGTATTCGTTCAATCGAGCCTCATCTGCCCCGTGACTGTGGATGCCCGCCCTGTACCGCACCTATGCTCTGAAGCCTCTGTGTTTGCGCAGCCCCTTTGGGTGACCTGCCTGTTGCTCTCAGCTCTGATTGTGTCCTTGACTTTTCCACACACTGTATCTGGCTGCCAAAGCTCTTCCAAGGTCCCTGCCCTGGCCACTGCCTCTCCTCTACTGTGGGCCACCTGGCTTTCTCAGCTCACCCTCTCCTGCCTCAGACCCCCATCTCTGCCCCTCCTGGGAGCTGCTGGCACAGGCCTGGGTCTCCACTCTAGAAGGTCAACACCTGCCCCCACCTGTGCTTTGCTCAGCCTGCGGGCAATCTACAACACACAGACCAACTGAGGACACCAGTCCGAATCTGCAGAATAATGCCATCAAACTAAATGTCTTGCTCTGGTTTTAAAGAATGCAAATGAAAATTATTATTGTTGTTATTGAGACAGGATCTTTCCCTGTTGACCAGGCTGGAGTGCAGTGGAACCGTCACAGCTCCTCACTGTAACCTTGAATTTCTGGGCTCAAGGGATCTTCCCACCCCGGCTTCCTAAGTAGCCAGGACTACAGGTGCATGTCACCATGTCTGGCTAATTTGTAATTCTTTAGTAGAGTCCATGGTCTCACTACATTGCCCACACTGGTCTTGAACTCCTGGCCTCAAGTGATTCTCCCATCTCCACCTCCCGAAGTGCTGGGATTATAAGCATGAGCCACTGTGCCCAGCCCAAAAATTATTTTTATTTGTAATTAACTTAATGTTTGAAGAATATATATTCACATGGCTTAGACACTTACAAAGCATGAACAGGTTTATGGTGAAGTCTCCCTCTCACAGCTGGTAACTGCGGTTTCTACATCTCTAAAATTGGTAATACGGGGATTCGTTTATTTTATTACCACCTCAAGATTTTTCTGTTTGTTCAGAAAATATGACTACAGGTTCAGCCATGGCAATGCTTCCAAGGGGTCTGCTCTGTCGCTCTGGAAACCAGTGCCAGGTCATCCTTGGGCATGGTAGGGAAGTGGGGAGTTGCCTGATGGCAAGGATTTGGAAAACTATGGGAGCTGGAATAGACTCTAGCTGGGAGGAGAGGAGAGGCAGGATGGGGAGAAGCAGGTGGCTTCTCCATGACATGTAAAGGAATCTCCTGAGATTCCTTTACAATGAATTGTGATCACCTCCTTCTCTTTGTCCCCATCTCATAACAGCCAATATTTTTTATACTTTTTTTTTTTTTTGAGAGGGAGTCTTGCTCTTGTTGCCCAGGCTGGAGTGCAGCCATTTCATGGGGGAAATGGCGTGATCTTGGCTCACTGCAACCTCCGCCTCCTGGGTTCCAGCGATCCTCCTGCCTCAGCCTCCGGAGTAGCTGGGATTACAGGCATGTGTTACCACACCCAGGTAATTTTGTATTTTTACTAGAGATGGGGTTTTATCATGTTGGTCAGGTTGGTCTCCAACTCACAATCGCAGGTGATCCACCTGCCTCAGCCTCCCAAAGTGCTGGGATTACAGCCATGAGCCACTGCACCTGGACTTTTTATACTTCTATAAACACTTTAACTCTTATTTTTAAAAATATACTCAAATATACACAAGAGTTACCATTTTAACCATGATTAAGTGCATGGCCCAGGGCACTGAGTATATTACACAGCATTGTGCAACCATCACCACCATCGCTTTCCAGGACATCTTTCATTTTGGAAAACTGAAACTACATATCCAGTATATAGCAACTCCTTCCTTTTTAAAGGCTTCCTATGGTTTGAATGTTTTTGTCCTCTCTGAATCTCCTGTTGAGATATAATTCCCAATACAGCAATGTTGGGAGGCGAGGCCTAATGGAAGGTATTTAAGTCATGAGGACTTCTCTCTCATGATTGAGTTAATACCCCCATAAAAAGGGCTTGTGGGGTGGGTTCACTCTCTTTCACTCTTCTGCCATGTGAATAACAGCATCCCTCCCTTCCAGAGGATGCAGCATTCAAGGAGCCATTCAAGACCCATCTCTTACCAGACACAAAATCTACCAGCACTTTGTTATTAGATTTCACAGCCTTTGAAACCATGAGCCAGTAATTTTCTGTTCTTTATAAACTACCCAGTCTCAGATATTGCAGTGTAAAATGGACTAAGACAATGGCGAACAATATTTCATCACGCATATACACCACATTTTGTTTATCCATTCATGTCTTAATGAACAGTTTAGTTGTTCCCCCTTTTGACTGTTGTGAAGATAACGCCATGAATGGCCGGGTGTGGTGGGGCACGCCTGTAATCCCAACACTTTGGGAGGCCAAGGCAGGTGGATCATGAGGTCAGCAGTTCCAGACCAGCCTGGCCAATATGGTGAAACCCCCTCTCTACTAAAAATACAGAAATTAGCCTGGCATGGTGGCACACACCTGTAATCCCAGCTACTGTGGAGGCTGAGGCAGGAGAATCACTTGAACGGAGGAGGCAGAGGTTGTAGTGAGCCGAGATTGTGCTACTGCATTCCGGCCTGGGCGACAGAGCAAGACTGTGTCCAAAAATAAAAATAACAAGAATGTCATGAACACTGGTGTCCAAATACCTGTTTAAGTTTCTGCTTTCAGTTCTTTTTTGGATATACCCAAGAGGAGAATTGCTACATCATGTAGTAATCATGTAGTAATTCTGTTTAATTTTTTTTGAGAAATTGACATACTATTTGTCTTAGTCTGTTTTGTGCTGCTATAACAGAATACCTGAGACTGGGTAATCTGTAAAGAACAGAAGCTGTATTGGCTCATGGTTCTGGAAGCTGGGAAGTCCAAGACTGGGGGCTATGTCTGGTGAGGTTCTTCTTGCTTCATCATCACATGGAAGAAGTTGTTGCACAGCAAGAGAATGCATGAAGAGAGAAATAGGTGGCTGAACTGACTTTTAGCACAAACTTACCCTTGAGGTAATGAAACTAATGCCATGGAAATAGCATTCATCTTTTCATGAGAGAAAGGCTTTCATGACCTAATCACCTCTTAAAGGTCTCACCTCTCCCTACTGTTGCACTGAAGATGAAGCTGCCAACACATGAGCTTTGGGGGGCACATTCAAACCATAGCCCTGTTTTCCACCATGGCTGCACCATTTTACATCCCCCTCGTTTTGCAGAAATATTCCAATTTCTCCATATCTATGTTCTGCTGGAGGTTTGTTGTTTTGTTTTTAAGTAATAGATATCCTAATGGATGTGAAATGGAAATTAACTCTTAATACCCACAACATTAAAAGGGAAGTACTATAGTTATCTCTGTTTTACACATAAGACACAATAAGACATTGTGGGACTAAGCAACTCATTTAAGGTGTCACAGCTTAGCCCACAATGTCTGACTCTCTAGCCATGGTAGGGGACCGTGGTAAACTCACTGTGTTAGGACCTTGAAGAGCTATTCTTTGGGAATACAGATGGGTAAAGCAGCTTGCGCAGGAACTGCAGCTCAGATTAGGGTGATGTGGGTGACCTAGATAATTTCAGTTCTTATCATTGAAATAAGTTCATCCTAGATTGCTAATGCCTCAAGGAGAAAAAGGATAAAAATCCACTCTGGAAAAAAAACAGCATCATCCTAAGCCTCAAGTTATTTCTACACATAGTTTTTCAGATATGATATATGGGACACAATTAATGACAACCAGATACTTTGAGGCACAGAACAGCATGAAAAGGAAGCAGCAGGAAAAGTGAAAAGGGGGAAAAGACCACCAGGGGTTCCATATATTGAAATTATCAGACGCAAACGTTAATGCAATGATACTTATGTTATCAGGTTATGGAAGACAAAGCTGAAAATTTTTGCAGGAAGTTGAAATCTGTAAGTATCTTAATGGCTTTGGGAAACAGCCAACTGTAAATTGCAGAACTGAAAAATCTAATAACTAACGTTAAGAACCCAATGGATTAGATGAACAACAGACCAGTTGTGGAATCATTGAGTTGAAAGCAAAGTTAGAAGAAATTACCCAGAAGGGAGCAGAAGAGCAAAAAGTAAGAAAAACACAGGGCATGTTTTTAAAAAAAGACATACGGAATTTAATGACAAGGTCCAACAGTGTTTATTTGAAATCCCAAGGGAATAAAGATAAAATGGGTCAGAAACAGCATCTAAAACAATAATGAATGAAAATTTTCCAAAGTGATTAAAAATATTTTTCTTCATACTTTAAAATCATTTTCATTTTTTAAAACTTTTAAGTTCAGGGGTACAAGTGCAGGTTTGTTACATATGTAAACTGGTGTCACAGGGCTTTGTTGTACAGATTATCCAGCACCCAGGCTTTTTTTCCATTGCTCAGGTTTTAAGCTTAGTATGCCTATTTTTTCTTATCTTTTCCCTTCTCCCACTGACCATCCTCCAAAAGGTCCCAGTGTGTATCGTTCCCCTCTGTGTGTCCATGTGTTCTCATCATTTAGCTTCCTCTTATAAGTTAGAACATGTGGTATTTGGTTTTCTGTTCCTGTTAGTTTGCTAAGGATAATGCCCTCCAGCTTCATCCATGTCCCTGCAAAGCACATGATCTTGTTCTTTTTTATGGCTGCATAGTATTCCATGGTGTATATGTACCACATCTTTTTATCCAGTTTATCATTGATGGGCATTTAGGTTGATTCCGTATCTTGATGAAAGATGTTAATCCACAATTTAGGAATCTCAATGAACTCCAAGCATAATAAACACAAAGAAATGTACATCTAGTCAAACAATAGTGAAATTGCTGAAAACCAAAGATAAAATTTTAAGATGTTACAAAAGGAAAAGATTACCTTCTATAGAGCAGACAGCTACTAAAAATGCAGCTGACTTCTCAACAGAAGCAATGAAAGTCAGAAGGTAACAAAATGATATATTCAGAATGCTAAAAGGAAATAATTGCCAGCCTAGAATTTTGTGTCCAGAAAAATATATTCTTCCACAACAACAACAAAAAAAATGGAGACATTTTTAGACAAACTAACAGAGAGTTAATTCATAATAGACTTACAAAGAGCTTTCTTCAGACAGGAGTAAAAATATCAAAGATAAAGGCATGGAACACAAAGGAATAAAGAACAATGAAAATAGTAAATATGTGTGTATATCTAAATGGATACCAATTGTATAGCATAACAGCAATAATACCTTGCAGGATTTAAAACATATCTGGAATTAAATACACGACAGAAACTTCAGATTCCTGCTTGGATGTATAAAAAAGCCATCACTTTCATTCTCATGATATAAAAAAACTGTTTAGATTGATCAAAGAATTGAGATTACAGAGGCAAACTGACACTCTGAAAAATGAAGAGACGGAAATACAGAGAATTACAGCTTCTAAAATTGCAGAAAATGCTAGGACCAGAAATAGGTAGGAAAATCGAAGCTGTAATTGATGAATTTCTGGCTGTGGACTAGCTTAGAAGTTAAAGGTTGCAGAGAGGCCTGGTCTTCAGGTACCCCTCACACTTTCGTGAGTTTCACCTCCAAGCATTCCACCAGATTCTCACAGTGAAGATCACAGAAAAGTCCCCACCTGTTTCCAGCAGGAGGAGAAAAGTAACCATGTTGAGACACACCCAGAGCACTCTCTCTTCTGCCTGCCGTCAAGGGAAACTACCTTATCAAAGCCTATCTTTGTCCATTCAGGATGCTAAAACAAAAATAGCATAGCTGCCTGGCCTATAAACAACAAACATTTATTTCTCACAGTTCTGGAGTCTGGGAAGTCCAAAATCGAAGAGCAGGCAGATCTGGGGCCTGGCAAGGGCTTGTGTCTTCATATGACTCACCTTCTAGCTGTGTCTTCACATGGCAGAAGGAGTGAGATAGCTCTCTGGGGCCTCTTTTATGAGGGCACCAATCTCATCCCTGAGGACTCCATCTCTTGATCTAATCATCTCCCCAACATCCCATCTCTTAATACCATCACATTTGGGGTTGCATTTCAGTAATTTGTGAGGTGGGGAGGACATAAACATTGAAAGCATAAAGGAGCCAAACCAATGTGGGGGAGGAAAAGTAACAAACTCCAGCCCTCTCTAGTCTTCCCATGTTGGAAGGGAAACACCACACTCCAGCTCTCTAGCCTTCCTGTCTCACATTAAGTGGGGGAAAAGCTGAAGCACTTGTGGAAGTCACAGCCCAGGAGTACAGAGTGAGGTCTTACTATAGCATTCAAAAGGGCTTCCCTGCCGGCCTGGTGGCTCACATCTGTAATCCCAACAATTTAGGAGGCTGAGGCGGATGAATCACCTGAGACCAGGAGTTGGAGACCAGCCTGGCTAACATGGCAGAAACCCCAACTCTACTAAAAACACAAAAATTAGCTGGGCATGGTGGCAAGTGCCTGTAGTCCTGGCTACTTCGGAGGCTAAGGTAGGAGAATCGCTTGAACCTGGGAGGCAGAGGTTGCAGTGAGCCGAGATTGAGCCACTGCACTCCAGCCTGGCGATAGAGGAGGACTCTGTCTCAAATAAATAAATAAATAATTGAAATTTTTAAAAAAAATTTAATGTGTACGCATCTAATAATATAACTTAAAACACACAGAGTATGGACAGGCATGGTGGATCATGCCTGTAATTCAGCACTTTGGGAGCCCAAAGCGGGTGGATAACCTGAGGTCAGGAGTTCAAGACCAGCCTGGCCAACATGGTGAAACCCCATCTCTACTAAAAATACAAAAAAATAGCTGATCATGGTGGCACGCACCTGTAATCCCAGCTGCTTGAGACGCTGAGGCAGGAGAATCACTTGAACCCAAGAGGCAGAGTTTGCAGTGAGCTGAGTTCAGGCCACTGCACTCCAGCCTAGGTAAAAGAGTGAAACTTCATCTCAACAAACAAACAAACAAAAACAACAACAACAAAAAAAAAACAGTAAAAATTGGCATAATCACAAGAAATCATAATGAGAAACCTAAACACATCTTTCTTAGTAATTGATAATAAAACAGACAACAAATTCAAGAAGGAGACAGATTTGAAGAATGCAATTAACAAAACTGACCAAAGAGCATTCACAGAACACTGCATCCAACAACTGCAGGAGGCCACTGCAAAGCTCACATGGGGATGTGCTGCTCTCTCTCACGAATACCTCCTGTGAGCAATGCGTGCGCACACAGAACCCAGGAGTTCAGTAGCTATTCCCCTTCTCCTCTCCACTCCTCTTCCCTTCAGAACTCTCCCAACCTTGGCAGGGTTAGACATACCTATGGTCCCTTAGAGTGGGTCCAGTATCCTAGGAGGTGGTGGCCAGGAGCTGGGAGGATGGAGCTAAGGCTGGCAGTGTAGGCTGGGTGAGTTGCCAGAAATTTTTTTTCTTAAGTATTTGAGAAATTGCTTGCTTTTCAAAGCACTTTAGAAATGCATTTGCCAACCAGGTGTAGTGGCTCAAGCCTGTAATCCCAGCACTTTGCTAGGCCAAGGCGGGCAGATTACTAGAAGTTGGGAGTTCAAGACCAGCCTGGCCAACATGGTGAAATCACGTCTCTACTAAAATAAATACAAGAGTTAGCCAGACACGGTGGTGAACGCCTGCAATTCCAGCTACTCAGGAGGCTGAGGCACGAGAATCACTTGAACCGGGGAGGTGGAGGTTGGAGTGAGCTGAGATTACACCATTGCACTCCAGCCTGGATGACAGAGTGAGACCCTGTCTCGGAAAAAAAAAACCAAAAAAACCAAAAAACAAACAAAAAAAAAACCTGGAAAAGAAATGCATTTGCCTGTGATGTTCACAACTGTAGAATTTAATGGAAAGGCTGCTATCATCCCCATTTCTTAGCCAGAGAAATCGAGGTGGTAAGCAATTTGCCTCATGGAGCTGTTTGTGAAGGTCCAGGCTGAACCCCTGAGATTTCTCATTCCTCCTGGGTTTCTAAGTGATTCCTGATCTTGATTGTGGAGAAAGGGCCACTGCAAAGGGTATCTCATGGAATCCTCAAGGATGCCCAGTCAGTTTGTGTATGTTTCTGATTCTCTGCTACTCAGGGCCTCTTGTGGGTAGCTGCCATCTGGGTGCAATTCAGAGTGGCCAAAGGCCTACCAGTCCCCAGGGGCAGGTGGTCCT
The DNA here is from genome assembly GCF_009761245.1 of Sapajus apella. Lineage (NCBI taxonomy): Eukaryota > Metazoa > Chordata > Mammalia > Primates > Cebidae > Sapajus > Sapajus apella. The sequence continues at coordinate 1,122,348 of NW_022437053.1, forward strand.
TCGTTTAGCAGAAATGCATCTTAATGGCTGAGTTTCTACAGAAGGCAGAATTCTGAGAAATGCTCAGACAGGAGAATTCAAAACAAAGCCAAATAACACGGGAGAATTCAAAATTCCACAAGAGAGACAAGGGGCGAAAGTGGAAGGTGGCCCTGTGGCAGCTGAGGGTAGCCCAGGACAGCGGGGGGGAGTGAGGCTGACATTCTGTCTGGGTCCCACAATCGTTCTCAAATCTACACTCCAACTTGACCTCACACAACTTTCTCAGCTAAGTCTTGTCTTGTGGAGTCACAAAGAGTTCAGTTCCCACTTGGGTGGGACAGGGTGGCGAGAAGGCAGAGCTGCAGGAGCTTCGGGAGGCCCTGGGTGGAAGGGGTGGAGGGTGGGCATCGAGATCTCACAGGAACAAGCAGTGACTGTAAAATGAGGGCATCCAGGGAGCCCCAGGAATAGGCAGGCATCCTCCCAGCGGATGAGAAACAAGGACGCAAGCCAATGGGGTGTAAGTGTTAAAGTGACGCTGAGGAGGCTGGAAGAGGAGGGGTAGCTAGTGGGGCTGTGCCTGGAGTCCAGGGAGAAAGCGCTGGCATTGTTTCCCTCAGGCTCAGAGAGGCAGTGACTTGGCTGACATCACAGAGCTGGTCCATGGCAGAGCCAGGGCTGAAACCAGATCTTTATTATCTGGACTGTCATCTGCAGACCCCGACCTGTGCGTCCCCTCCCCGCTCTGCTGACCAGTGTGTCAACCACAGCACACAGGGTAAGAGCTCCCCTATTGCCATGAGCTCAGGATTGGTGACTGTCTCCAGGGGGAAACGACCTACTGGTACCCAGGAGCAATATTTACAGTATTCAACAATCACCATCAATCAACATTCAACAATTAATGATTGTGGGATGAGATCGTCATCTCCCTGTCCTGGGCTGTGCCTGCCAGCTGCCATTGAACTCTGCCCCCCTCCCACCTTCCCTAGCCCACCTGCCTCTTTCGCTTGTGGGCTGTGCTGTCTTTGTTCTGAATTCTCCTCTGTCAGCTCTGCTCCTGACTCATGAACCATAAAGGACGCTGGTCACTGTCACCTGGCCCGGTGACACCTGTGCACACCTGTGGTGCACTCCCCATATCACCAGGAGGGTGCCCAACACCACCCCTGAGCCTCAGGAGCTCTGTGCATTCTTATTTCAGGTGCCACAACCCCCTTCCTGCTCACAACTAGGGGAGATGGTGCTGGACGGGGAAGTGCCAGGGATTCTCTGCTTCCAGAGCCATGAAGGCACCGCATCACTGACAGGCACAGGCAGGCATGCAGAGGCAGCCCCAACCCACCCCATTCCATTCCAGACAGGCTGTCCACCCAAGACAAATGCCAGGGCTGGCCCCTTGGGTGGGCGACCTGTGCCGTGCATGGGGCTCTGCCATCAGAAACTTGCATTTGGTTTTGCACTTTGCTGTTGCCATCTTGAAATTCTTTACAATTTTTGAACAGGGGCCAGCATTTTTACTTTGCATGGAACTCAGCAAATTTTGTAGCTAATTCAAATGAAAGCCCCCTGGCTTCCAACCAGAGGTGGCTGTGTCACTGCACTGGTTGAGAGTGCATCATCAGCATTTCCAGCCAGTGCTGATGGCCACATGCCATTCAGGTGACGGCCTCCTCGGGAACTTGCAGGAGGGGAAAGGAAGGCTGCTGGAGGCTCAGGAGTCAAAGGCTCAGGTGCCTCAGCCACAGAGATTGTCCTTTGGAGCTTCATGCAGTGCTGTTTTTGGACAAGCGCTGTGTCATCTCTCCACTGTGGACTGTGGTCAGAAGGAGCTGGAGCTTGGCATGTCCCTTGTCCTGGACGCTTGGCCTTGAGGGTTGGCAGGACCAGACCTGGCAGGTACCTCTAGCTCAAGTGCTGATGATGCCAGTGCCACAGCACCAGTGCCGACGTGTGCTTCCTGTGCAGATCTGTTTAGCTAAGGGGCCCAGGCCGCCTGGCCCTCTCCACTTTGGGTCATGGTGGGACCCTGTAGGGTCACTTCTCTTGCAGCTCTGTTGAGAGCCCTCCCTGCCTATGAGCTCTGGTTTCTGCCAGCTCAGCTCTCTGCTGCCCCCACCTGGCCACCTCCAGTGCCGACCTGATCCTCACAGTTTGTCAACTTTCTAAAAAATACATGAAATTGCTGCTATCTGACTATGTTTGACCTACAAAGATGGCCATTTTAAGTGGCTCAACCTAATACCATGGCTTAGAATGGTCCTATAAATGGGAGCAGAGGGACAGACAGGAGTGAAGGGTGTGTGTATTACAGAGAATCCTGGCATACAACTGTAGTATGTGCTCAAGATAGCCCAGATGTTCGTGTCAGATGTCTGTGGTCCCTTTGGGGCCATCTGACACCTGTGTGTGGTGGTCTCCTTGCCCAAGTATTGCAGAACACTGGACAGTGAGTGACAGCCTGCCCATGAGCCAATGGCCATGGGTTCCGGCAGGCCACCTTGGCAGAGAAGAGAGAAGATGTGAAATTCAACCAGTGGCTGGCTCTGCCAGGGACATTCTGCAGACTCTATAAGCTCTCGAGCTCTCTGAGCCCATCTGTGGTTTGAACCAAAGCACCCACTTCTTCCATGTCCTGGGCAGGGCTGGTCTTCAGCAGGGATGCACTTCCAGGTGAAAGACATCAGGGTGTTCCACACACATCAGGAAGTAGCCACTGCTCAGAGCTGCCTGGGTGCTGTGGCCCCCCTGAAACCCTTGGATATACCTTTATGACCTAGCAACTGAAGGGTTAATGCCGGGCACATTGGGACCCCCAGGACCTGCCCCAGTGTCCTACCTGGCATCTGACCTTTGTGTACCCACCCTGCTATTTACAGGGTCAAGGTGAGAAGCAAAAGAGATCATAAAACCACCTGTGCAAAGATTATAACTGAGGAAATTATGACAGTGAAAGAGATCTGACCTAACCGACTTCCATCGTGCTTCTAACCTCCAAGCTGTCTTTGTTCATTCCTGGGCGTAGGCTGAACTAACTTTGGGAGGAACTTTGTTTATAGTCTAACTTTGAAACAAGAATGATAACAGCCCTTTCCAGAAACAAACCCTCTGCTTGCCTAGGGACCAATCTGCCTTTGTAAGGCTGACAAATGAGCTACAAGATAAGAAGTGAGGTTCAGGAGTCAGGAAGCCAGAGGCCGCAAGCTTCCAAACCTCCTCAAATTGCTTCTGGAAATAACACCACTGTTGTAAAAACCTAAGATCAGTGCTTGAGATATTTTGTAGACCCTGCATGCACCAGCGGCGGCCACCCAGGCTGGTGGTCAACAGGCTCATCTGGTCTTGTGGCCCCCACCCAGGAACCGCAGCGTGGGAGGACAGCTTTGCCCTCCGTGATTTCGTCTCCTGTCCAACCCATCAATGCTCCACATTCCCGGGCCCACTACCCGCCAAAGTATCCTTAAAAGACCCCAGTCTCCGAATGTTTGGGGAGACTGATTTGAGCAATAATAAAACTCCAGTCTCCTGTACAGCCAGCTCCGTGTGAATTAAACTCTCTTGACTGCAATTTCAACCAGTGGCTGGCTCTGCCAGGGACATTCTGCAGACTCTATAAGCTCTCGAGCTCTCTGAGCCTTAGTTTTCCCATCTGTGATTTGAACCAAAGCTCTGCGTGAATTAAAGATCAAGACCAGCCTGACCTGTCTTGATAAATCTGCTCTGTCTAGGCAGAGGGCAAGAAGAATCCATTGGGCACTGGTTACAATCAGGCACAGAAAAAAGATGTGCAAATCAGTAGTCCCTTCTTATCTGCAGTTTCACTTTCTGGGGTTGTTACCCACGGTCAAATAGAAAACTCCAGAAACAGACAATTTCATAGATTTTAAATTGCATGCTGCTCTGCCCTGTCTTGGGTGTGAATCCTCCCTTCGGCCTGTGTATCTGCATTGTTTACACCAACCATCGGATACTTAGTGCGACTGTCGCAGCAGCCCAGTGCTTGTGTTCAGGTCACCCTTATTCTACTTAATCACAGCCTCAAAGTGCAAAAGTAGTGATGCTGGGAATTCAGTATGCCAAAGAGACCAGCACAGCACTTCCTTTCAGTGAAAAGGTGAAAGTCCTCAACTTAAGGGGAAAAAAAAAGCATACGCTTAGTTTTCTAAGATCTGCAGTAAGAACGAATCTTCTATGTGTGAAATTATGAAGAAGGGAAAAAAATGTGTGCAAGTTTTGCTGTCACAATTCAAACTGCCAAAGTTATGGCCACAGTGTGTGACAAGAGCTAAGATGGAAAAGGCGTTACATCTGTGGGTGGAAGACATGAACAGCAATGTGTTCTGACTGACGGCAGTCAGGTTCAGTACTAGCTGCCCTTTCAGGCAGCCCCGTGGATGAAGTGGGGGCTGCTGCAGTGGCAGAAACATCCTCCGATCACTGGTTAGCCAGAGCGTGAGCCCAAGGGAGGTGAGAGTGGGTGGAGCAGTGAGTGGGTGGCTGGGGGTGTCAGGGCACTTGGGCCCCCAGCTGTTTTCACACCTGCAGCACCAGACTCGCCTCATCCCCCTGCTGACCCCTTTCTGGGCTTTCCGTGAGTGTAGTTCCCACCCCTTTTATTTTTTTCCTCACATACTAAAATGACACCTTGATGAAAAAGAAAATCGCCGGCCGAGCACTGTGGCTCACACCTGTAATCCCAGCACTTTGGGAGGTCGAGGCAGGCGGCGGATCACCTGAGGTCAGGAGTTTGAGACCAGCCTGACCAACATGGTGAAACCCCGTCTCTATCTAAAAAAAAGAGAAAGAAAGAAAAAGAAAACCGCCAAAATGAGTCAGGCTCCCAGCATAACCAAAGTGGTGTTCCTGGCTGGCTTAGCCGCTGGGCCTGCTTTCCCGGGATCAAGGGTTTATCCACAGCCATTAATCACATAAAAGCAGATAGGGAGCAGCATTAGCCCCAGCCAGCTGCTGCGCCAAGCCCCAGCCGGGGCCATTACTCGGATTACCCTCCACAGTGCCTTTCCCATGGCCCAATGTCTGGGGTTTGCATGGGCCTATTGGCAGCCGGGTTGACCCCAAGGCTGGGCACAAGCTCTACCTCCCCTGACCCCTCCGTGGCCCCAGAACCAGCTCCTGTTTCTTGGGCCTACCGACTGAGGGGCCTCCATCTCCCCGAGGACGTCCATGGCCCCTTCCCCAGGCCCCGCACCCTGAAAGCTCAGGTGCTTGGCTCCTGATTCAGGGCTCCGGCCCCAGTTCCAGTCCACACACGCGGACATGGCCAGACAGACCCGTTTCTTTCACTCTCTACCCAAGGGGACCTGGCATTGCAACAGAGCGGCCGCTGGCTACCCGGTGAAATGAGGGCTCCAGGTACCTCTGGCTGATGTCTCGTTGGTGTATCACTGTGATCACTCATATGAAAAAGCACATTTGCTTCAGAGAACACGAGGGATATAAGACACAAGAGAAGGAGGCCGTGCCGTGGTGGGCTCTGGAGTCTCCTTCTGGGTGAAGACCTCTGCCACCTTTACTTTGAGCACCACCAGCTCCTTGCAGTGGACCAGTGAAATGGTTCAGCTGTGTCCCCACCCCAATCTCATCTTGAACGGTAGCTCCCATAATCCCCACGTGCCATGGGAAGGAGCCAGAGGGAGGTAACTGAATCATGGCGCGGTTTCCCCCATGCTGTTCTCGTGATAGTGAAAAGGTCTCACAAGAGCTGATGGGTTTGTTAATTATTATTATTTTTAAAGATGGGGTTTTCTCCATGATGGTCAGGCTGGTCTTAAACTCCTGACCTCAGGTGATCCACCCACCTCGGCCTCTCAAAGTGCTAGGATTACAGGCATGAGCCACCACGTCCGGCGAGAGCTGATGGTTTTATAAAGGGCAGTTCCCCTGCGCTCTCTCTTGCCTCTAGCCATGTAAGACAGCTTCGCTTCTCCTTTGCCTTCTGCCATGATTGTGAGGCCTCCCCAGCCACGTGGAACTGTGAGTCTCTTAAACCTCTTTCCTTTTAAAATTACCCAGTCTTGGCCGGGCGCGGTGGCTCAAGCCTGTAATCCCAGCACTTTGGGAGGCCGAGGTGGGTGGATCACGAGGTCAAGAGATCGAGACCATCCTGGTCAACATGGTGAAACCCCGTCTCTACTAAAAACTACAAAAAATTAGCTGGGCATGGTGGCACGTGCCTGTAATCCCAGCTACTCAGGAGGCTGAGGCAGGAGAATTGCCTGAACCCAGGAGGCGGAGGTTGCGGTGAGCCGAGATCGCGCCATTGCACTCCAGCCTGGGTATCAAGAGCGAAACTCTGTCTCAAAAAAAATAAATAAATAAAATAAATAAATAAACAAATAAATAAAATTACCCAGTCTCAGGGGTGTCTTTATTAGCAGCGTGAGAGCAGACTAAGCTAGTAAAACTGGAGTGCAGATGCGTTTCACTTGTTTTGTCATGAATCCTCCTCAGAAAGTCTCTGTGACCCTGAGGACTTTAGAGACACTGACCCTGGGAGCCAGGCTGCAATAAGGAAACTCAAGTGGCCAGGCGCAGTGGCTCATGCCTATAATCCCACCACTTTGGGAGGCTGAGGAGGGCAGATCACTTGAGGTCAGGAGTTCAAGACCCAGCCTGGCCAACATGGTGAAACCCTGTCTCTACTAAAAATACGAAAAATTAGCCATTGGCATGTGCCTGTAGTCCCAGTACTTTGGGAGGCTGAGGCAGGCAGATCAATTGAGGGCAGGAGTTTGAGACCAGCCTGGTCAACATGGTGAAACCCCGTCCCTACTAAAAATACAAAAAAATTACTCGGTGGCACATGCCTATCTTCCCAGCTAGTCAGGAGGCTGTGGGGGGAGAATTGCTTGAACCCTGGAGGCAGAGAGGATGCAGTGAGCCGAGATCACACCACTGCACTCCAGCCTGGGGGACAGAACAAGACACTGTCTCAAAAAAAGAAAAGGGGAGGGAACTGAAGGGAAAGGACAGTAATGAGCACAACAGCCAATGGAGAGGCCCCACCCAGCCTAGGGCTTCTGCAGACAAGATCCCCATGGCCCTCGAGTCGGCAGATGGAACAGTGTTTGTGGGGCTAGGACACAGAGCGAGGCAGCGCCTGCCCTCTGGAGCTTTTCCTCAGGTGGGCCTGGGGATGCCTAAACAAGCAGATAATCATATAGGGCAGTGATACAGGCTGGGAGGGGAAACAAAGGGAAGGGGAGTCCACGAGAGTGGCTCCTTCAGACAGAGGTGACCCAAGTAATCTAATGAGTAAGCGGCCCTCTAGAATTGCGTGCCACAGCAGTCTGTGCAAAGGCCCTCTCTCCGGACAGGTGGATGGGAGCCGCAGGAGGCCCGTGTGGTTGAAATGTTGAGAAGGGATGGGAACGGGGCAGGGGCAGGTCAGCCACGTTCAGCAGGTCACCCCTTTCTGGGTTTCAGTTTCCTCAAATGAAGGGACTGGACTGCTTCGAAGAATCTCAAACATCATCTATGCTCTAAAATGCGGAGAAGCATATTAGTTATGATGGCGAAGGATGCTTATGATTAAACTTTTGTTTCTCTTGTTAATCTGTCTTTTGTTACAAAAAGTCCCACTAAGAACTCATAAAGGGCGAAGGAGAAAATTATTTTTCCTCCCCTACAATACCATCTTTAGAAGTAAACACTGACAAAAAACCTTAGATATGCGCATACATTCTACATACATAGACATTGGTGCATGTTCACTCAAGGAGATAATTATGGCAGGTTACACAACACCATAGCCAATATGGGCTTCCTAAGAAGAAAGAAGAAGGCCAAATAAAATAAACAGCTTATTAAAAGATTTTTTTGTGTGTGTGTGAGTCCTGCTCTGTCCCCCAGGCTGGAGTGCAGTGGCACAATTTCAGCTCACTGCAACCTCCACCTCCTGGGTTAAAGCAATTCGCCTGTCTTAGCCTCCCAAGTAGCTGAGATTACAGGTATGTGCCACCACACCCAGCTAATTTTTGTATTTTTAGTAGAGAGGGGGTTTTGCCATGTTGGCCAGGCTGGCCTTGAACTCCTGAACTCAGGTGATCCACCTGCCTTGGCCTCCCAGAGTGCTGGGGTCACAGGGGTGAGCCGCTGTGCCCAGCCTGTTGAAAGATGTCTAAACATCATGTTGAACATGATAAATGCATACAATTTTTGTCAATTAAATAAATTAAAAATAGATAAAACTTTAAATTAAAAAGAGAATGATTCATTCTACCCAAGTACATACATATGGAAGAAATAATCAGAAATGCAAGATGGAATTTGAGCTAGATCTACCACATTTGCAGGGATACCCATCACTGTAGGGTGGCTATTTGTCCCCTGCAAATCTCATGCTGTAATTTTATTGCCAGCGTTGGAGGTGGGGCCTAGTGGGAGATGTTTGGGTCATGAGGGCAGGTCCCTCAAGCATCTCTCTGTGCCGTCATCCTCGCAGTAATGAGTGAACTCTCACTCTATTGGTTTCGACAAGAGTGTATTGTGAAGAGCCTGGCACGCCTCTCCCTTGCTTCCTCCCTTGCCACAGGATCTCTGCACACACCAGCTCCTCTTCCCTGTCCACCATGAGCAGAAGCAGCCCAAAGCCCTCATGAGAAGCAGACGCTGGCCCCGTGCTTGCTGTACAGCCTGCAGAACTGTGAGCCAAAGAAACCTCTTTATAAACCTTGAAAAAGTAAGTGGAGCAGCAATAAAGTTACAGCAATAAGAAGTGTGTAATTTTAGTTCACTAAAGACAAGTCTGTCAATAAAGCCCTGAACATGTGCACGCATTTCAGTCTGTGTGGATGAGGAAGGTGAGGCCACGGTCCTGTTGGCCATCTCCTTGTTATCCCTGGGAGGGTGGGAGAAGGGGTGGGAGAATGTTGCACTGCCTCCTCTGGATGCTGGTAGGAAGAGGGAGAGCACCAGATCGGGGCTCCATGGGGTTGCCAAGGCAGCAGGCGGTGTCTGGAGGCCGAGATCTCAGCTGTGTTTCCACGTGCCTGTGTCTCCCGCACCCGCCCCTGCCATGCATGCCGTCTGAGCATGGGGACTGTTGTCTTCCACCACAAGGTACATGTCACAGCATCATTTAACTGATCTGCCATCATCACAGGCTGGGTTAAGCTGCTTCTGAAACAGACAATGTTGCCATTATGGGGACCAAGGCACTAATTGGCCAAAGGGGCCACCTTCGGTCTTCAATTGGCATGATAAGCTTCCTCTGTTTTAATCCTTAACCCAAAGTAACTGGTGTTGGCCAGTCAGCTTGCTATTGCTCCGGCTCACTGTCCTTGCCTTGTAGGGAAAACAACTTTGAAGTGACCAGTATGCTTTTCGGTCTTTGTTTCTGCTTTCTTCAGCCCTTTTTTTTTTTTTGCCCATAAGGCCAACCTCCTCTGCTCAATTCATTGGAACACGAATTATTTTTTATGGAATAAAGTATGGCTCAATTCTAGAATTGCAAATAAAGGCAACTGGGGTATTTAAACTAAGTTTGCTGTAATTTTGTCTTTTAACAGATCTGGCAACCCTGAGACCCCTGCAGGAGCACAGGAAAGACCCTGCTCACTCTGCCTTCTGTGGGTTCCCTGTCTTCCGTCTTCCTCATGGAGCCGCGAGAAGTCCTGCTCACCTTTCCGTGAGTGCTCCCTGATACTTTTGGCATTTGGGGTACCAAGGTTAGTGTGTGCTGTGGCAGGGCACACCATCTTTTGGTTTGCAGTGTCCGGGGAGTCACTCTGGGAACAAAACTGTCATTTTTAAGGTAACTGATAACAGTGGCAGTAAGTGGTTATTACTGCAGGGGTCCCTGTTGCTTCTCTCTTCTCAAGGGCAAGGTCCCAGAGCAAAAGCCATCCTGGCTCTGAGAGACCCAAGAGCCAACATATAAATGGAATCCCTAATTTCTAAAGATCTGAGTACTCTGTCTTCTGATATGCCTGCCTTTTTCATGGACAAGAATTATGGCCCCAGAAGTTGCAAATATTCTCAAAAGTGGCCAAGTCTTACTAAAGATAATTCAGAATGACAATGGCTGTTACATGGAATGTTCCAGATGAACATAGAAATGGTTGTCTAAGAAGTGCTCTTGAGTCTGAAGCCTCTTGAATTAGTGAGGGAGAATGGGATTATTATTCTTATAGGTGTTCAGAAGTCTCAAAGAGACAAGAGGATTCTAAAATTGCTTTTAAAAAAACTCATTGTGGGCCAGGCACCATGACTCAGGCCTATAACACCAGCACTTTGGGAGGCTGAGGTGGGTGGATCATTCTGTCAGGAGTTCGAGAGCAGCCTGGCCAAGGTGGTGAAACCCTGTCTCTACTAAAATTATAAAAATTAGCTGGGCACAGTGGCGGGCACCCGAGAGAAGCTATTTGAAAACTGACAAATGAATAATCTTAATAAACCTATAAGACCTGCCTCTGTCTGTGTGTCTGTATGTATTACATATATGTGATGTTTCTCTGCCAAAATATAAGAAACAGTCATAATTAATTGGCTTAAAGAAAAAGCTAGCACTTATTTTACCAGAACAAAGAAACTAACTTAAATGCCTTTTTGTTTGTGTGACTTGGGTAAATCTTTGGCAAGACTAGTTTAATATTATAGGTTTAATTAAAACAGCTGTGTTTTCTGATCAGTAAAATACTCATGTGTTTAACTTTAGCATTCTTGCTTAGGTGGCAAGCTGTAAAATGGTTAGCAGGAAAGTCGCTGAGATGATGGCTAATTTTGTGTGACCAGCAATGTAAGCATAGTTGTTAAGAATGAGTAAATTATTTGACTGGCTTTTAAAAACAAAAACAACAACAACAACAACAAAGAATGAGTAAATTACGTGGATGTAAATGGGATACAAGTATATAAATAACGTTCTCATAATTTCAAGAATCTTTTCAGTAACTTGATCTTCAAGTCATGTTATGATTAATGGATACGCATAAAATGTCAAGTCATTTCTAAGTTAAGACACTGAAACATTAATTGCTGAGCGTAAGTTTAAGGTTGATATGCTTTGTGCTATAGTTCGGATATTTGGCCTTCCAAACCTCATGTTGAAATTTGATTCTCAGTGTTGGAAGTGGGTTCTACCGGGAGGTGCTTGGGTCTGGGGTGGGATCCCTCATGAATGGCTTGCCTCCATCCTCGTGGTATGAGTGAATTCTTGCTTCGCTCATACTGGGTCACCTTTACCTTCCTCCATGGGTGGAAGCAGGCTGAAGCCCTCACCAGAAGCAGATGCTGGCCTCATGCTTTTCGTAGTCTGCACCAAACAAACCTCTTTTCTTCATAAATTACTCAGCCTTATGGACTCCTTTATGGCAACAATGAACAGAATAAGACATTTTCTAATCTTTATTTGTCTGTTTTTTGAGACAGAGTCTTGATCTGTTGCCCAGGCTGGAGTGCTGTGGTGCCATCTCAGCTCACTGCAACATCCGACTCCTGGGTTCAAATGATTCTTCTGCCTCAGCCTCCCGAATTGCTGGGCTCACAGGTGTGCGCCACCACAACCAGCTAATTTTTTTGTATTTTTAGTAGAGACAGGATTTTACCATGTTGGCCAGGCTAGTCTAGAACTTCTAGCCTCAACTGATCCACCCACCTTGGACTCCCAAAGTGCTGGGATTACAGGCATGAGACACCATGCCTGGCCTCTAATCTTGTTTTTATATGGTATGGAGAAGCTAAATATGTTTGGGTCTGTTAGTAAACATTAAACATTGTTCTATGAGGAATCACATATTTCTAGAAATTATAACATGCATGTTTATAAAATGTTGGTATGTGACAGTTCCAACTTTATTTCCTAGGTTTTCACTAGAAACTAAGATTGCTCAATATTAAAAGTTTTAAAATACAGGTAATTCTGCACACAAAGTGTATTTTAAAAAAGTAAGTGTGCTTTCAGTGAGAAAATTGTTAAAGGACATGAGGATATACCTTTGTTGAAGAAAAGAGTAATTTTATCTAACTTGGAAGTTATTTAAAGCATGTCTCAAAATATGGACTAAGGAAGAAAATAGAACAAGGCAGACAGAAACTAGGAAGTAGGAGAAAGTGGTGCAAAAAACATCTATAAATATGAGTGTGTATTTTTGATAGAAAAAAAGTTGAAAGTAATTTTTTTTGTACGAGAGAGAATTTTGTGTGGTCATAATGACAGGGAAGAAAAGTATATATTTGTCCTTAGTTAGAATGGTTGGATTTTCTAATATGAAGAAAGAAATTTAGGACAAAATCACAGATTTAAGTAAACTGTAGAAGATTTGTGGATCTTATGAAAGAAATTTTGTGTGTGACCAAACTGGTTAAAATCGGTTGTGAGGGATATCAAATTGAGCTCTATTAATGAGTCCAGAAATAGAATGCCTTCTTTGCCCTATTTATTCAAGGGCTGTGCCCTGAAGTCAATTATCTAATTAAGAAGCAGGTTAAGTTGCCCGGGAGTGGTGGCTCATGCCTGTAATCCCAGCACTTTGAGAGGCCAAGGCAGGTGGATCACCTGAGGTCGGGTGTTCGAGACCAGCCTGACCAACATGGAGAAACTCTGTCTCTACTAAAAATACAAAATTATCTGGGCATAGTGGTGCATGCCTGTAATCTTAGCTACTCTGGAGGCTGAGGCAGGAGAATCACTTGAACCCGGGAGGTGGAGGTGGCAGTGAGCCAAGGTCGCACCATTGCACTCCAGCCTAGACAACAAGAACAAAACTCTATCTCAAAAAAAAGAGAAACAGGTTAAGTTGAAAAGACCAGGCTGGGTGCAGTGGCTCACACCTGTAATCTCAGCACTTTGGGAGTCCGAGGCAGGAGGATCTCTTGAGCCCAGGGGTTCGGGACCAGCCCAGGCAATTTAGGGGGACCTCATCTCTGTTTACAAGTGAATAAATAAATACATTTAAAAAAAAAAAAAAAAAAAAAAAAAGACTGTGTATCAACTAAGTGATTTCCAAAACACAATTTCCTGGCACTTAGCTGGCTTTTTTTGATATTCATTGTAAAAGAAATTCTATTTTTAAGGGTGTCTCCCTCTCTGCCTCTAAAGCATTAGGAACTTTTACAACGGGGAAGACACTGGTTTGAAGTTTACATGACAAACCTTACCTTTGTATAGGTTTTTCTAAAAAGTAATGTTTACTATCAAAAATACACTGATGCAAAGCTGAAATTTGATTTAAAAACAACAAATTTAAAAGCATTGATTGCTATTAGTAAATTACTGTGAGATTTTTGTATATAATTGGCCTAGAAAACAATACTTCTGTTTAATCAAAATAATTTCCTATGCTTCACCTTTTCTCTACTATTAGGTCATTGATTACTTAGGAAAACAGACACTCATCTCTCTTAAAGAGTTAAGGTTTTTGACAATTATGTTACTTCCTGTATTTGCTTTTGAAGTATTTTAATTATCACTCTGGCTAAATGAATGACTATTATTTCAAAGATAGTGACTTAGTTTTGACCAAGTGTTTTGAACTTTCATTTTTGACAAACTTCCCAAAATCCAATTCAAAATTAATTTTTGACCTCTGACTAACTTTTGGACATTACAGGAGGGCCCCTGAAAGTTTAAAAGAGAAACATTCAACCAGCTAGGCTTATTTAATATGCTAAGTTATGTGGGAAACATTGTCATATAAGAAATGTTAAATTTTCTTTGAGTTATATGTGTATACATTACTAAGGTGTTCCAAAATTGTATGAGTTCTAGAAATCTGATGTGTTATGAAGTTCATAAAGTCAGTTATTATGTTAAAATGTACACTGCAGAAATAATCAAATTTTCTTGTCAATTGCATCCTTTGTATAATAGACTCTCAACAGGCTTTTAACCATGGCTACTTTAAGTCTTGTTGCCTACAGTTAACTGCTTTATTCTGCTGCCTTTCTGAAAGCTTTTTGCAGGCAACGATAATTCTAAAGCATTGTGTCTTCAAGGAGTTTCACAGAAAGAATGGAAAGAACTCTTACAAGTACAGGCTTCCCATAACTTTGAGGTACTATTGGACTGAGTAAGAAAGTCTAAAACTCAGTGGAAGAAACTGATGGGTTTGTGAAACTGCTAACTGAGATCGAACAGAGCAAGATTTAATTACATGAAGCTGAGTAAACTGATGAAGAATTATGAGTTTTTATAGCTTGTTAATTTGCAGCATTGTTGGTTCATTTGATATTTTGTTTTCCAGGTTTTTTGTTTTGTTTGAAACAGAGTCTCCCTCTGTTGCCCAGGCTGGAGTGCAATGGTGCTATCTCAGCTCACTACAACCTCCGCCTTCTGGGTTCAAAGGATTCTCCTGCCTCAGCCTCCTAAGTAGCTACGACTACAGATGTGCCACCAGGCACGGCTAATTTTTGTATTTTTAGTAGAGATGGGCTTCACCATGTTGGCCAGGCTGGTCTTGAACTCCTGACCTTGTGATCCACCCACCTCGGCCTCCCAAAGAGCTGGGATTACAGCTCCTGGGATTACAGCTGGGATACAGCGCCTGGCCTGTTTTCCAATTTTAAGGAAAGTTTTTTTCTTTTAAGCTGTCTATAGCTTACAGCAATTTTGTAAAGCATACTTTTGTAAACAAAAATTAGAACATTTGCTTTTCCTCCCTACCCGATCTTTCCAAAATTCAGGAGCTATTTGTGAGTATTCTTATTTTTATGGTAATATGGTTATTTGCAAAACTCCAATAATAATTTGCTCTCTTTACAACAGGATACAATTAGAAACATTGGTTATACTTCCAAGGCTTTGACTGGAATGTCTTATTTGAGAATGTTCATAGAATGTTAGGCTTCAAGAGTTCTGAGCCTTACAGTGAATGAGTAAAAAGTCATCATTTCTGGTAGGTGCAGGAAATTCAATATATTAGACACTGCAGGCAAAGTGTGATATCTGCCTTGGTTTGGCTTCCTAGTGTCCAGGTTTTTCAAAGTCCAAACTGAGGCCAGGTGCAGGGGTTCACACCTGTCATCCCACCACTTTGGGAGGCTGAGATGAGCGGATAACTTGAACCCAGGAGCTCAAGACCAGCCTGGGCAACATGGTGAAACCCTGTCTCTACAAAAAATACAAAAATTAGCCAGCATGGTGACACTTGCCTGTAGTCCCAGCTACTCAGGAGGCTAAGGTGGGAGGATCACTTGAGCTGGGGAGTTCAAGGCTGCAATGAGCCATGACCACACCACTGTACTCCAGCCTGGGTGAGAGAGCAAAACTCTGTCTCTAAATGAATAAACAAATAGGCTGGGCGTGATGGTGGATTCCTGTAATCCCAGCACTTTGGGAGGCCGAGGTGGGTGGATCACAAAGTCAGGAGTTCAAGACCAGACTGGCCAACACGGTGAAACTCTGTCTCTCTAAAAAAAAAAAAAAAAAATTAATGTTATAGCAACAGAAAATGGACTTAAGACAAAAAAAAATTAAAAATGAAATATATATTCAATCTGAGATTATTTGTGAAAATATTCAACAATGCAAATTTAAAAGAAGCCTATGTGGTTACTCTTGCTGCACTTATGTAAATAATTTACATAATTACACTAATGCTAATGATAGCTGATGCACATACACACAGGAAAAATTGCAAAAAAAGCTCCTAAACTTTTAAGAAAGTTTACCATTTTGTGTTGGCCCACGCTTTGAATGTGACATTCGGCTGGGCGTAGTGGCTCCCGCCTGTAATCCAAGCACTTTGGAGGCCAAGGTGGGCAGATCACCTGAGGTCGGGAGTTCAAGACCAGCCTGACCAACATGGTGAAACCCCATCTTAAAAATAAATAAATAAAATAAAATAAAATCCCTCTTCCATCTTAACATTCTGCCAATTTCTTCAATTCTGAAACTTGAAGATACTCTGTTGGTGAGCATTAATGATTTGGTAGTGACTTTGGGCAGCAAACTCTTTTTCTTTTCTGTCTTTCTTTCTTAAACATCCTGTGCTTGCTGCATCCCCCTGCCTGGGCAGCAGGAGGAGCGCCATTCTCTAGCTGTGCAGGAAGTCAGGGGTAAAGCCCATTCTCCATCTCCATTAGCAGCCTTAGGAGCTAACTCTTAATCTTGTATTGAGGGCAGCCCTAAGTGTTCTTAGGTGTCCTCAGCCTGGTGTTTCCTACCGTGGGCTCCAGAAATAGTGATGTGATGTATTTTTCATGGAAAGGGTTTCTTCTACAGGTGACTCTGGGTTAAATGGAGGTTTATTTCCTGTGAGACTTATCAGAGCCTTTAGTGTGTTGATGTGCATTGTGGATCTCTATCAGAGGACTCTGTAGTCCCTTTGGTTTGGAGCTTGGCATGCCCAGGGGCTGGTGTTCCCAGGTGCATTTGGTGTTAAGCTGTAGAGGGACCTCTTGAGAGGAGAAAGGAAGAAACTGGTCAGGCAGGCAGTTAGGGTGGGTCCTTAGTTGAATTCTTTCGAACAAAAGAACAGCCAGCAGGCACAGATAAGTATTTTACCCTAAAATATATTTCATTGACATATTTTGAAATGGTCCTTTACAGCTATCTTTTGTGGGGAAAAATCTACATTCTCTAGAGAATCCCTTTCCCTTTCCAGGTATATTCCCTGCTACAGGAAAGAATTAACCAAGAGTCTGATAAGAAACATTTACAATCTATTCTCTCTGAAGCTCTCTAACTAGACGCTTCATCTACATTATAAGAACCTTGGTCTCCCAACTTTTATCTTAACCCAGACACTCCCTTCTATGGATTCCAGGTCTTTATTTTTATTTATTTATTGTTGAGTCTCACTTTGCCACCCAGGCTGGAATGCAATGGTGTGATCTGGGCTCTCTGCAGCCTCTGCCTCCCAGGTTCAAACAATTCTCCTGCCTCAGCCGCTAGAGTAGCTGGGACTACAGGCGCCTGCCGCCATGCTCAGCTAATTTTTGCATTTTTAGTAGAGATAGTGTTTCACCATGTTGGCCAGGCTGGTCTCAAAATCCTGACCTCAGGTGATCCACCCGCCTCTGCCTCCCAAAGTGCTGGGATTCTAGGTGTGAGCCACTGTGCCTGACCAGATTCTAGGTCTTTAGATGAACTCTTTCAACCAATCACCAGTCAGAAAACCTGTGAATTCGCTTATGATCTGGAAGCCTCCCCACTCCACCCTTCAAGATTTCCTGCTTTTCCCGACTGAACCAATATGTACCTACTGTCAGGACCTCCTGAGTCTGTGTCACAAGCATGTTATTGGAAACACTGACAAGTCTCTGAGATAAGTCTCAATCAATACAGATAGTTTTTGGTTTATGAGGCCCCTTGGATAAGGCTCCCACCTCCAAGAATCTTTTTCAGCTGGAGAGGGGACCGGAGCCCTGCTTCCTAGGACTGGTGAAAAGATTGAATGGGATGTGTAGAGACTCTTGGATCCCAGTACTCAAAGTGTGCTCCATGCACGGGCTGCAAGCTGCTGGCTGCCGGCCACACCCAGAGGTTCAGATGTGACAGCCTGCATTCACACCTAAGTTTAGCGGTTTGAAGGAATCAATGACTGTCTGTGGAATTTAATAATTAAAAAACAAAAAGGGCTTGGATTTTGTATGCCATTTTAAAATTTCTTTTGGCAATTCATTTTTATTGCATTGTATGAAAGTACATGTTGGAAATGGGATTATAACGTCGGGAAAAGTCCACACCGAGACAACGGATCACTCAGCAAGGCCAGTTTACTTCCCTCAGGAAGGGTGCAGCTCACCGGCAGTCTTGCCACAAGAGCACACCTGAACAAAGGAGACGGGGACATTTACAACTTTCATAACCTGACGTGACTGCTCTGCTGCTGTGTCCAGTTCCCATTGGCCGGAACAGGACCTCACATTCTATGCTTGACTGGATTGGTTAAAAACTTGGAAATTTCCTGAATAGATAAGGGGGAAAGAAAACAAGGAAGGAGAGGAAGCTAGTGAGGAGAAGGTCAGGAGGGTTTCCAAATAAGGAATGGCAAGCTCCAGGGTTTGCAGCTTGCCCAGTTCTGTTCAGACATGCCCGAGCGAGTCAAGGTAGCTGATTGAAGACGTAGCTGATTTAGAGAATATATATATATATACATGGGTGTATGTTTATGCTAACAGTGGATAATGACCATAGAGCGAGAGGTTGTAACTCCTTATAATGTAGTCTAGGATATAAACTTTGAAGAAAAACTTTCCCATGTCTCACAGTACAGGCTTTCAGTGGATTGAAAATTTAGCAAGACAGCAATGAGCCCTTCATCACAGACGGATTTTTGGTTTTATTCCTTGTATGATGTGAAGCCGTACAGAGATGGGAGAGTGGCATGGGGTCTGCTACCTTCAAGGCCTTTGGTGAGGACTGGGGAACAGAGGGGGTTTTCTGGGTCTCCTCCTTCTGTGAGACAGGAATTCTTTGAATCTGAAACTGCCTTTGCAAAATTATGACTGAGGCAGTGAAAGAAATCTAATTGACTCCATCTTGCTTCTAACCTCCAAGCTGTCCTTGCTTATTCCTGGATGTAGGCTGAACTAACTTTGGAGGGAAATTTAGTTTAAAATTTATAGTTTAAACAAAGACTGTAACGCCCTTTCCCAAAGACCTCCTTCTTGCCTGGGGACGAGGCTGCCTTTGTAGGACTCACATAAGCCACAAGATTATGCTTTAGGAGGTATGCAGCTGGAGGCTACAAGATTCTGACCCTCCCTAAACTGCTCCTAAGATCAGTGCTTGAGATGTTTTGCAGACCCTGCACCAGATGGATCAGCTGGGACCACTCAGATCAATAAACTGGCTCATCTGATCTTGTGGCCCCCACCTGCGAGCTATCTCTGTGCAAGAAGACATCTTCGACTCCCTGTGATTTCATCCCGGACCAATCAGCACTCCTGGCTCACTGGCTTCCCCCCACCCACCAAGTTATCCTTTAAAACTCTCCTCCCAGGTGCGGTGGCTCATGCCTGTAATCCCAGCACTTTGGGAAGCTGAGGTGGGTGGATCAAACTCCTGAGGTCAGGAGCTTGAGACCAGCCTGACCAACATAGTGAAACCCCATCTCTACTAAAAATACAAAATTAGGCAGGCATGATGGTGCGTGCCAGTAATCCCAGCTACTTGGGAGGCTGAGGCAGGAGAATCACTTGAACCAGGGAGGTGGAAGTTGCAGTGAGCAAAGATCACACCACTGCACTCCAGCCTGGGCAATAAGAGCAAAACTCTGTAAAAAAACAAAACTCTGCTCCCTGAATGCTGGGGACTGATTTGAGTAATAATCTGCATGAATTATTCTTTATTGTGATTCGCCTGTCTTTTATTTATTTATTATCATTTTTTAAGACAGGGTTTCACCAGGTTGGTCAGGCTGGTCTTGAACTCCTGGCCTCAGGTGATCCGCCCGCCTTGACCTCCAAAGTGCTTGGATTACAGACGTGAGCCACCGCGCCCGGCTTCACCTGTCTTGATGAATAGTCTCCATGTAGGCAGTGGGCAAGGTGAACCCCTTGGGTGGTTACAAATTTACATATGGAATTCTGCATCCAAGCAGATTCCACACGCAGCCTATTGTGAGTGTACATGAGAATTCCCCAGTTCCAGCAACACTGTCTGGGAAGTGGGGGTGCTGTGGCCTCAAAGGGAGTCAAGCAGGATGCCAGTGCTTCCATCAGGTCTCCATATGCAAGCCTGGAGCCTGAAAGTCTGAAGTCCTGCTTGCGCCCGCTGATCCTCTCCCACCATTGTCCCTGATCCCCCAGTGGAGCTTCCCGGGACCAGCCCCTCACCCCACCCTGCCATCTTAACTATTATGATAATACAACTACTCCTCACCCTTTCATCTTGACTACTCTTATCCCACTGCCATTGTAACTAACCCTATGGTCATGTATACTCCTTGGCCCTACCCCCACCACTGTAACTGATCTTACTCTGTAACTTTCCACTGCCCACCCCAAACCTGTAAAACCAACTCCTATCCCACTGCCTTTTGCTAATGCCCTTTTCGGCCGTCGCCCACCTGCACCCAGGTGAATAAACAGCCATGTTGCTCACACAAAGCCTGTTTGGGGGGGTCTCTTCATTCAAACCGCACGTTTTTAACATTTGGTGCCAAAGCCCGGGACGGGGAACTCCTACGGGAGACCAAACCCCCGTCCTTGTTCCTGTGCTCCCTCCATGAAGAGATCTACCCACCGACCTGGGGTCATCAGACCAGCCCACAGAGGCACACGACCAGCTATTTTGGTAAGCATTTTCTTTTCTGCTTTCCCATCCTTTTGTCTTTTCCTTTCCATTTCCTCCCCCTTTCGGTTTTGTCCTTTTTCCACCACAAAGACAAGGAAACTCAGGTAGACCAAGTTCTTCCATGAGGTTCATGACTGGAAAAATCCTACGTAGGTCACGGATCCGGGGACCCAGGTTTCCCCAGGGGCTGGACTGTCATGGAGACGTTCACCCTAGTCACTCACCCACCAGGCTCACGGCGGATATTGGTGGCAGGTCAACGTAGAGGATGCTCTCTTTGACCGCTCACCAATGACAAGGTTCAACCCAGGCTCAACTAGGGACACCTGTTGAGCGGGTGGGTTGCGTGCCCGTTCTCCTTGTCTCTGCTGCCTTTCCAGAACCATGGGCAATTGTCCGTCCTCGATCCCTGTCTCTCCACTGGCCTGTGTTCTAAAGAACCTCAAGCCTCTTCAACTATCTCCCGACCTAAAACCCAAACGTCTCATCTTCTGTAACACTGCATGGCCACAATACAAGTTAAACAATGGCTCCAACTGGCCAAAAAATGGCACTTTCAACCTCTCTATTTTACAAAATTGAGACAATTTTTGTCGCGACACGGGCAAATGGTCTGAAATTCCCTACGTCCAGGCACTTTTTTACACACCAATCCCTCCCTAATCTCCCCTCCTTCTCTTCCCTTCTGTCTGCCCCTCCTTCCTCTGCCAGTAAGTCAAAATCCTCCTTGTCCATCAACCCTTCTGACCTTTCTCCCCACCTGTCCGAACCAGGCCCTAATCCAGGACCTAACCCCACCGCCTAGAGCCTTCCTCCTCTTCCTCTGCCCACAACTCACCTCCTTATTTCCCTCCTGTCACCTCCCCACCTCATACCTGGCCCAGTTTACAGTTGAGTCCTGCTGCTTACCTCCTCTGCCCCTCCTCAACGATTCCCCACTTCCAGAGGTGGCTGGAGCCAAAGGCATAGTTAGGGCGCACATTCCTTTTCCTTTACAGGTATTGATCGACTTACGACCTATGCAAGGTACAACCATTCGACTTTACAACCACAATCGCTAGCCACGACTGCTCTGCGTCTGGCAGCGCAAACGTTGCCCAGCTGGGCGTACGACAGTGCAGACCAGCTTCCGGCAGCACTACTATCTCCGCGTGCACCATTCCAACTGTTATCCCAGACTCGGTACAGCAATTTGTGTTTTGTGTCTTGGATATTTTTCATCAAACCCCTCCCAATAAACTTCTTATACATTTCGAAGCAAACGACCCAAACATCGAACGATTTGCAAGGATTGAATGGATGGCGCACGATGTGTTTCGTCCGTATTGTGAAATTTATGAAGAAAAAAAGAAACATACAATTCAGACAAAGCTCACCATGTTTATGAAAAAACCAACTCCGGTAACCCCAACTGCTGCCTCAGATGACAACATCAACGATCCGCAGCCAAGCACCAGCGGCCAATAAAATGTTTCATACATGTTTATATATTTTGATATGTTTTGCAATTGGGAAAATGTTTCCTATGGTATTTTTTACACCTGTATTTTGTATTTTTGTATGCACCTGTATTTTGTAATTTTGTATGTTTTGCAAATATTAAACCAGTTGTACTGGTAATGCAGTGTTTTACTTAAACCTGACGAATGTAAAAATAAACAAAATTGTGTAGAGATGATACAAATGGCATAAAATGAACAAAGAAAGTGATGATATATAACAATAATGAAAGAAAATTATGAAAACATATGACTTAAAGATTTTTATAACATCATTTCACAGTACTGTACATATAGCCTACTCAACTTATGACCAAATCGTGTTACGACCGGTCAGAACCAATCGTGGTCGTAAGTCGAGCACTAGCTGTATCCAACTTTCCAAATTGGCCACTGGTTAGGCTCCTTTTCATCAAATCCTCCAATACTTGAACCAGTCCTATAATCTCACCTGGAGTAACTTAAATGTCATCGTTACTTCTACTCTTACCCCTAAAAAATGCTTAATATGCATTTTATCACCCAATCAACCCCAACATTACAAAAAGGTACAGAAATTAAAATCTGGTCCTCAAACCCCGCAACAGGAATGAAGGAACCTCAACTTCAAGGTGTTCAATAATAGGGAAAAATCTGCCTGGCAGCAGGGCATCTCAAAACTGAAGATGCTTGCCTCTTCCGTAAGACAAACCCCAGCCACACCACCGGCTCACAAAGACTTCAAAGTGCCCAGACTGCAGCGCGTCCAGCCACCCCGCTAGGACCTTGCTTCAAGTGTCAGAAACCTGGCCACTGGGCCAAGAAATGCCCGCAGCCTGGGATTCCTCCCAAGCCCTGCCCCGTCTGTGCGGGGCCCCCATAGAAAGTCAACTCACCTCGCTGCTCCCAGAGCTCCTGAAGCTCCAATCCTCGGCTTGACAGCTAAAGACGGACGCTGCCCGAGCATCTCGGAAGCCCCCTGAACCATCACGAACGCCAAACTTTGGGTAACTCTTAAGTGGAGGATAAGTCCATCCCCTTCTTAATCACCTCGGAGGCACCCACTCCACGCTGCATTCTTTTCAAGGACCCGTCTCCTTGGCCTCCATAACTGTAGTGAGAATTGACGGCAAGGCCTCCAGGCCGCTCAGAACTCCCCACGTCTGGTGTCAATTAGGCCAACACTCCTCTCCACATTCTTTCCTAATCATCCCCACTTGTCCAGTTCCCCTGTTAGGCCGGGATATCCTAGCGAAATTGTCTGCCTCCTTGACTATTCCTGGGCTACAGCCACGCCTCATTGCTGCCCTCCTCCACAAACCTGTACCTCCCTCAATAGCTCCCCTTATGTTCCCCAACCTTAACCCTAGGGTGTAAAACACCACCTTCCCATCGTTGCTACAAGTCACTCACCCCTCAACATCCCCTTAAAACCTCACCACTCTTACCCTCCCAGCCCCAGTATCCCATCCCACACAGGCTTTAAAAGTAAAGCCTGTTATCACCCTCTATTGTAACATGGCCTTTTAATTCACCCTCCTGCTTCTGTAGCATCTGTACTCAAAGGGGTATCGTGTATCCCCTTCCAAAGCCCAAATTTCTTCCCCATCTGTTACAATCTTTCACCAGCATACAGACACTCTCCCTGCCAACCATATCCAGTTAATTTCCCAAACCCCAACCCGATCCATCAAACAACATCTTCTCTCCTTCCTGGGTGTGGTTGCTACGTTCACCTCGGGATACCAGGTGTTGCTATTCTAACCAAGCCATTGTATAAACTCACTAAAGAAAACTTATCCAACCCTATTCATCCTAAATCCTTTCCTCTGCAGCTGTAAAGAGTCTCTATTAACATAATAGAGCTTTCCCCTTCCAGGCCCTCCCAGTCCTGAAGACATTAGCCGAGGGTCTAGCACCTGTTAAAGACCTGAATGTACAGCTGCTTCCTAGCACTTCCCTCCATTCTTGAAGGAAGCCATAGCTATTGTCTTTCATTCTGCCATCATAATTTTACTTGTTTTTTTTCAAGACGGGATTTCACCATGTTGGTCAGGCTGGTCTTGAACTCCCGACCTCAGGTGATCCGCCCGCCTTGGCCTCCAAAGTGCTTGGATTAGAGGTGTGAGCCACCACACCTGGCCTGTTTTTTTAATTAAGAAAATTAATCCTTTATCACAAAGCCCTGTAGCCAAGCACATTTCCCCAAATATATGAGGATCACACCTAGGGTGGGCACACTCTTCCTGTTACCTTGGGCATGCCCTACTCTGCCTATAAAGCAGCTGTTCCTTCACCACTTTACTCTCCTAATAACCTTGCTTTTACTTTGCACTGCAAACTCACCCTGAATTCTTTCTTGTGCTACATCTAACCACCCCCTCTTGGGATCTGGACCCCTGCTCTGTAAGAGTTTCGTGCATGCCAAACTCCTACAACCTTGAATCTGTGAGGCAGAGGTTGCAGTGAGCTGAGATTGTGCCACTGCACTCCAGCCTGGGCAATAAGAGAGAAACTCCATCTGAAAAAAAAAAAAAAAAAAAAAAAAAAAAAAAAAAAAGCTCACTCACCTTCTGGGACCCCGATGTGGAGCTCTTGAGCGAGCCTCTCTTGAAGGAGCTCATCTCTCGGAGCCCGTGAGCCGCCTGCTAACTCGCTCTGGTGGCCAGGCCAGAGGCACGGGGCTGCCCTCTCTGGGTGGGCAAGAGCAGAGCCACACGCTCCAGGCAGCCCCACCGTACTGGGCAAGGGGGCCCAGATCCGGGCCGGCTACAGGCTGGGTCAGCCCAGGAGGAGCACGTGTTGACTTTCGGTGGCCCCTCCTGCCTGACCCCTGCCACCACCCCCAACATCTGTAATCAGGCTTAATCCCTCCATCCCTAAAAGGTTTAGAGGGAAGAGATTTAGCAAATGGCGATTGAAAGTAAATCTACTTTGAGAAAGTGGTGGCTGCAAAGGGCGGCGGCTGCACATGGGAAGGATTTGGGCATCCAGAAAGGCACGTTGCGAGGCCACCAGCCCCCACTGCTGCCATCTGTGGCCCCTTGGAGGGTGGCATCCAGATCCCAGAGGCCCGGAGCCCACCTGGCCGACGGCCTGAGTCTCAGAGCAGAATTCGCATCCGGGCCCGGGCCATGGGTCTCGGCTCTCTCCGACCTGCCAGAGTCCATTTTCTCCAGGTTATTCTGGCAGCGACACAGCAAGCCTTCTTCTGAAGAGCCCTGTGGCCAGTGGCCCGCCTGTTTTGTGTGTGGGGCTGTCTGTGTCATTCCCGATTTCAGGGGTGCCTGTCTTGCCCTTCTCAAAGGCAAGTGGGGTCATGGGTCTTTGCAGCCCCAGCCTGGCCTGAAGCGTGCCGCATTGCTGCCAACCCTCCTCTGTCTCCTACAGGCACATGTGTGCCACCTCCCACGTGCGAGGACACAGACTGGAGCTCAGAGAAGACAGGCCATGTATTCCTGTCTTTGTAGATAGGTTTTGTTTAAGGACCGACAAGCTGAAAACAAAATAAGAAAGCTGTGGAACACTCAGAGCGGTGGGGCCAGGATCCGCCCCCTCCTCTGGGAGGCCTGTTGGCCGACAAAGGCTGGAGGGTAGAGCCATGACCTCCCGTCTTGCAGGTCCGGCTTACGACCAACACATCTCTTATGGGGCGGGGCAGGCCTTCTGTTTCCTCCTATCTCTCCGCACCCCTGAAGTGAATTCAACTGATATATATTGAGTTTGTACTGTGGGCCACATATTGAATACATCAGGTGCTAGGGACACATCGGGGAACAGCAGGTGAGAGTCCCTGCCCTCCTGGAGCTGACCTTATCATGGAGAGGAAGATGCTCAAGCAATAAACGACATAGCATGCCAGAGGGTGCTATAAGAAGGTCAGTAAGAGCCAGGCAGGGAAAGAAAGCAGAGAGAGAGGTCAGGCCGGGGTGGTGGCAATTTTAAATAGGAAAGGTGTCTGAGAAGATGGCTTTTGAACAAAGATTGAGGGCAGGTGGATGGTGAAGGAACCCACTGGGCAGGGATGTGGGAGGATGTCCAGGCAGGGGCAACAGCCAAAGGCCTTGACTCTGAGGCTTGGTTGACATGTTCAAGGAAGACCAAGAAGGCACAGGCTGCTGGGAGAGGGGATGCTGGGAGAGGGGGTGCAGGGAGAGGGGATACAGGGAGAGGGGATGCAGGGATGAGGGGGTGCTGGGAGAGGGGATGCTGGGAGAGGGGATGCAGGGATGAGGGTACAGGGAGAGGGGATGCTGGGAGAGGGGATGCAGGGATGAGGGGGTGCAGGGAGAGGGGATGCTGGGAGAGGGGATGCAGGGAGAGGGGATGCTGGGAGAGGGGATGCTGGGAGAGGGGGTGCAGGGATGAGGGGGTGCAGGGAGAGGGGATGCTGGGAGAGGGGATGCTGGGAGAGGGGATGCTGGGAGAGGGGGTACAGGGAGGAGGGCAACTGCAGGGGCGAGAATGCTGGACCTGGGAGCCATTCTAAGCACCTTGGGGTTCGTTTCTGATTTTGATCCGATGCACAGTTTGAAAAGACACCACTGTAATTCCTTTTTTTTTTAGACAGTGTCTTGCTCTGTCGCCGGGCTGGAGTGCAGTGACACAATCTTGGCTCACTGCAACCTCTACCTCCTGGGTTCGGGCAATTCTCCTGCCCTAGCCTCCCAAGTAGCTGGGGTTACAGGCGTGAACCACTGCACCCGACCTGTGGTTCTTAAGGTGGACTAGCCATCAGGACCAGGGCTGTGGCGGGAACCATGACATCCTGAAACAGGGTGGGGGAAGAAGCATGATGGGTGGGGGTCTGACCCTAGAGAGGGTCTGAGGGTGGAGTCAGGAGGGCGTGCAGGAGGAACAGATGTGGGATGTGTGGGGAGGACAGACATCGGGAAGTTGCAAGCCTTCGGGCCAGGACTGCCTGAAAGATGGGGTCACCTGAGGCAACATGGAGAAGGCTGTGGGTGGTGAGCTTGGGGAAGGGGACCCACCTTCTATGCTGCTAAACATAATAGCTTTTCCAGTCCTCATTTTCTGAGGCCTCACAGAGGATTGGTGCTGCTGTGTCCTCAGGCTGGCCCAGTTTTCCTCCTCCTCCTCAGACAAATCCTCAACACCCTGCATGGTCTGACACCTTGCACCTAACTGGAATTGTTATGTTCCTTAAGGCTCTGTGCAAGTCCTCCTCTCCTCTCCCTGGACCCTGCATGACCTCCCCCTCCACCTCAGCTCTGTTACTATGGGATCATTCCCCAACGGCACCCTCCTGCCTTGACCACCCCTCCAGGGCTCTCAGCACCTCACACGGGGCTTCCAAGCTGGCTCCCCATTGAAGACACGCACGTCAAGTGCTGTGCTTCCCCACCTCTCCGGATCCACCTCCCTGACCTGGTCTTCCTCCAGGTTTCCTGTCTCAGTGATGGGTACCACATCAGCAAGACAGAAGGCTTCATGCTCTGGGACCCCATGCCCTAGCCACCTCTGTACTGTGGTCTCCCCGACAGCTGCCTACACCTATGCAAAAAAGGGTAACTTTAAAAAATATAGATCTGGTCAGGTAATGTTCCTGCTCAAAGTTCCTCAGAGCTCAGGACTGACTCCGATCCTCACCTGCTTCTAAGATGCTGCCTTTGCCCACCTCCCCGCCCTTCTCCCCCACCATATTCCTTGGGAAGCACAGCGTTCTCTTGTCCTCAGCAGTACTGAGGTGCTGGCCATGGCATGCGTGTGTAATGTTACTTGGCTAACCTGTGCCTCCTTCTCTGGGCCTCCTGGTACCTGTCCTGGATTATCATCTGTCCAGTTCTAACATTTCTTTGAGTTTCAGAGCATAGCAAAAGTATGGAAATGCTCCGAACTTGTCTTATGAAGCTAGCACAATCCTAACACCAAAACCAGACCAGAAGAGGTCTGGGTTTCACTGGTGAAAATAGACACAAAACTTAGAAAGAATACCGTAACAGCCCAGTACAGTGGCTCATGCCTATAATCCCAACACTTTGGGAGGCCAAGGCAAGAGGATCACTTGAGGTCAGGAGCTCGAGACCAGCCTGGCCAGCATGGACAAACCCTGCCTCTACAGAAAATACAAAAAAATTAGCTCCACATGGTGCTGCATGCCTGTAATCCCAGCTTCTCCGGAGGCTGAGGCAGGAGAGCTGCTTAAACTCAGGAGGCAGAGGCTGCAGTGAGCTGAGATCGTGCCACTGCACTCCAGCCTGGGTGACAAAGTGAGACTCCATCTCAAAAAAAAAAAGGACTATGGTAACAAGTTGCCTACTGCAGTTCTAAAAGAACAATACCACATGATCAGCACAGGTACACCTTATCCTCAGGAATGCAAGGGTGACTCAACACTAGAAAATCCATTCATGTAATTAAACATGTTAATAGATTGCAAAGAAATGCCCTGTGATCACCTCAGCAGCTGCCAAAACCATATGGTCCATCTCAGTAGGGCCAAAAAATCAAATCAAATTGAAACAAACAAACAACAACAACAAAAACAAAAAAACAAGAAAAAGAAATCTCAACCAAAACCAAACAAACGAAACTCAAAAACACTTGGCAACGTTTAGTGACAATTACTTATTAAAAGAGAAACAAAGAAAAAGAAAAACTCTCAGCAACTTAAGACTACAAGGAACCCTCTGTAGCTCAATGGCAGATACCTCCCAGGGGCATCCTGCAGGCATCCGCGATAATTGGTGAAATATTAGAAATAGTTTCAGGCCGGGCGCGGTGGCTCAAGCCTGTAATCCCAGCACTGTGGGAGGCCGAGGCGGGTGGATCACGAGGTCAAGAGATCGAGACCATCCTGGTCAACATGGTGAAACCCCGTCTCTACTAAAAATACAAAAAATTAGCTGGGCATGGTGGCGCGTGCCTGTAATCCCAGCTACTCAGGAGGCTGAGGCAGGAGAATTGCCTGAACCCAGGAGGCGGAGGTTGCGGTGAGCCGAGATTGCGCCATTGCACTCCAGCCTGGGTAACAAAAACGAAACTCTGTCCCAAAAAAAAAAAAAAAAAAAAAAAAAAAAAAAATAGTTTCATAAAGATCAAATACAGGATAAAGATGCTTGCTATCTCTATAATTATTCAATGTTTTCCTGAAGGTTTTTTTTTTTCTTCTTTTTTTTTTTTTTGAGACAAAGTCTTGCTCTGTTGCCCAGGATGGAGTGCAAGGGTACTGTCTCCACTCACTGCAACCTCCACCGCCTGGATTCAAGTGATTCTCCTGCCTCAGCCTCCTGAGTAGCTGGGATTATAGGTGCCTACCACAATGCCCGGCTAATTTTTGTATTTTTGGTAGAGACGTTTTCACCATGTTGACCAGGCTGGTCTTGAACTCCTGACCTCAGGTGATCCACCCACCTCAGCCTCCCAAAGTGCTGGGATTACAGGCATGAGCTACTGCACCCAGCCCTTTCCTGGAGGTTCTAACCAATGCAGAAATATGGTAAGACAAAAAAAAAAAAAAAAAAAAAGAGAGAGAGAAAGAGAGAAGTAGCATGACTATCAAGAAGGAATAGGAAAAGAAAACTATCTGCCCATAAAAATCCAGGAAACTAGCAAGCAAACTATTCAAATCAAGAAGAGGATTCAGTAAGGTTGCCAGATACTAGGTCAACAGGAATAAAATAACAGGTTTTCTATCCTCAAGCACAGTCAATTAGAAAATAATTCCCATCATGATGCAAAAGGAATAATAAAACACTGGGTAACAAGCCTGGAAAGAAGCGTGTAAGGTCTATAGGAAGAAAACAATAAAATTTTACTGAAGAACGTAAAAGGAGACCTTGACAAAATATATATTTTCATTCATTGCTGGAATACTTTTAGGAAATCAATCTCACAATAGGTATTAAAGTACACATACTCTTACCAGCAATTCCTATCCTGGGAATTTATTAATTAAAAATTAAAGCTGTAATACATAAAAATATACTTTCAAGGATGTTAACTTATCTCTAAACTGTATGTCATACTGATACCATTACTCTCAATATTTTCAATGATTGTTTGTAGTGGCAAAAAAAAAAAACTCCACAAAACTGGAAACAAAGGAAAAATAGTAGAATAAATTGTGGTGTATGCATACTGTGGAATAATATATAACCATTTAAAACAGTTGGTTCTATACCAGTTGATGTGGAAGGATTTCCGTGATATATTTCTATGGAAAGCATGAAGCAAGATGAAGATAAGGTATAGAGAGTGTACATAGTATGATGTAATATTTTTTAAAACAAAACATATATAGGTATAGGTATCTCTCTATATCAATATCTTTTTCTTTTCTTTTTTGAGATGGAGTCTCACTCTGTCACCCAAGGTAGAGTACAGTGGCGTGATCTCGGCTCACTACAACCTCCACCTCCCAGGTTCCAGTGATTCTCCTGCTTCAGCTTCCCAACTAGCTGGGACTACAGGTGTGTGCCACCACACCTGGCTAATTTTTGTAGTTTTAGTAGAGACGGGGTTTTGACATGCTGGTCTCAGACTCCTGACCTCAGGTGATCCACCTGCCTCAGCCTCTCAAAATGCTGGTATTACAGGCGTGAACCATCGCACCTGGCTGATGTCTTTATTATGCATGTTTTCCTTTACAAAAATATTACATCTATCAATCTATCTTCTAATGTATGGTGCGTTTATTTGAACATTGAGAAAAGTAGAGATGGACAGACAGTAAGTCTATGTTTTAATTCTAGTTTAAATTTTTTTAATTTTATATATATTTTATTTTTAGAAAAAATGAAAATTAAAAATTAGAGACAGGGTCTCCCTATGTTGCCCAGCCTGGTCTCGAACTCCTGGGCTCAAGCAATCTTCCTGCCTTGGCCTCCCAAAGTGCTGAGATTACAGACATGAGCCACCTCACTTGGCCAATTTTAGTGTTAACATTTAGCAAAATGATACACATGTGCCAACCAGTTATAAGACCCACAATAAAACTGTTAGCCCCAGCCTTAACTTTTCCTCCTTCATCTCCTGTTCATTGAGATAATCATTTTCTTTTCTTTTCTTTTCTTTTTTTAACTCCAGTCCTTTACAGTGACAAACTGAGAGGTAATCATTTTCAATTCACTTATCTGTTGCTTTGGTATTTACCTCCAGATTCTAAATAACATACAGTTTATATTATTTCTTGGTTTTTCAATTGTAGACATTATTTATTTACTATTTATTTATTTATTTTTGAGATTGAATCTTGCTCTTTCACCCAGGCTGGAGTGCAGTGGCATGATCTTGGCTCACTACAACCCCCATCTCCTGGGTTCAAGCAATTCTCTGCCTCAGCCTCCCAAGTAGCTGGGATTATAGGCACCTGCCACCATGATTGGCTAATGTTTTTGTATTTTTAGTAGAGACAGGGTTTCACCATCTTTGCCAGGTTGGTCTTGAACTCCTGACCTCGTGATTCACCTGCCTCAGCCTCCCAAAGTGCTGGGATTACAGGCATGAGCCACTGCATCTGGCCACAGCTTTTTATTAAAGAAGGCAAAGATATAGATATTGTACATTAGCCCTCACCACTCCCTCTAACCATACTTCCTCTCCTGCAGTCTTCATGGGGTGATGTCATAGTTCTGGAGTAAATGAATATTTGGTGTTCTCTTCACTATGGAATAATTTACTTATAATTCATATGGTGTTCCTATAATTTCCTTTCAGCTTTTTGTTTTTCCTGAAGTTGATACTTGCTGAGATTTCCTTCATTTAATTAGTTTTGTTTGTATTATTAACTTATCTCTAAACTCTATGCCAGACCTGTAACCTAACTCTGAATATTGTCAAATTGGTGACACATGCATTCCATTTTCTTGGAAGCAACCTGCTTCTCTCCGATTGCTCTCTAGATTGGCTACGAAGCTGTAGCACTAGCACTTGTCTTGACTGTCTTCCTGAGATTCCCCCTCACCTCTTTCTCTTTTCTCTGGATCCCCCATGTCTTCCTCCTTCTTGGTTTGCCTCCTCACTTGGCACTTGTATTAGTCAGGGTTCTCTTAGAGGGACAGAACTGAAAGGATACATATATAAAGGGGAGTTTATTAAGCGGTAACTTACATGATCACAGGGTCCCACAATAGGCTGTCTGCAAGCTGAGGAGCAAGGCGTGCCAGTTCAAGTCCAAGTCCCAAAACTGAAGAACTTGGGAGTCCGATGTTTGAGGGCAGGAATCATTCAGTATGGGAGAAAGATATAGGCTGGGAGGCGAGGCCCTCCTCTCCTTTTCACATTTTTCTGCCTGGTTTATATTTGCTGGTGGCTGATTAGATAATGTCCACCTGATTAAGGGTGGGTCTGACTTCCCCACTCCACTGACTCAAATGTTAATCTCCTTTGACAACACAGTCACAGACACACCCAGGATCAATGTTGCATCCTTCAATCCAATCAAGTTGACACTCAGTATTAAATATCATAGCACTGAATATTTTTTTGATAAAGAAATGAGAAGTAATTTTTTTGAGATATGGTACATCTGAAAATGTTATTTTACTTTCATATAAGATGGATAGTTTGGCTCGATATAAAATTTTGGGCTGGAAATCATTTTTCTCAAAATACTGAAGGAATAGCTCCATTAAATTTAGCTTTCAATGTTCTGCTGAGAAGTGCCAGGCCATTCTGATTTATAATCTTTTTAACGTAATTAATTTTTTTCTCTCTGGAAATGATTACTCTCTCTTGTGTACTAAAATTTCAATATGGTGTACCTTAATGTTTAAAAAAATCTACTGTGGTCAGTTCTTTTTTTTTTTTTTTTTTTTTTTTTTTTTGAGACGAAGTTTGGTTCTTGTTTTCCCGGCTGGAGTGCAATGGCGCGATCTCGGCTCACCGCAACCTCCGCCTCCTGAGTTCAGGCAATTCCCCTGCCTCAGTCTCCTGAGTAGCTGGGACTACAGACACGCGCCACCATGCCCAGCTAATTTTTTTGTAGTTTTAGTAGAGACGGGGTTTCACCGTGTTGACCAGGATGGTCTCGATCTCTTGACCTTGTGATCCACCCGCCTCGGCCTCCCAAAGTGCTGGGATTACAGGCTTGAGCCACCGCGCCCGGCCCCTGTGGTCAGTTCTTGATGTGTCCTTTCACTTCGGAGAATTATGTTATTCCATTCTAGGAAATATTATTATGTTATTTCTTGGATCCCTCCCCTTTTGTTTTCCAATTTCCTCTGCTTTTTCTTTCTGGAACTCCTATTCTTCTTCAGATGTTGGGCCTCCTAAATTGTTGTTCTTGATATTTAAAAATATTTTATCTTTTAACTTCCTTTGCTTCATCTTCTGATTATGTCTTCTAGGATACTACCTTAACTTTTCCTGCTATTCCTTAAATTGAATTTGGGTAATTAGTTATAAATTTCCAGGAGTTATTGTTTTTCGCTCTAAATTTTCTTTTTAAATAATATCTGACCATGTATCATACAGGTAATATCCTTCTTG
Organism: Sapajus apella; assembly: GCF_009761245.1. Lineage (NCBI taxonomy): Eukaryota > Metazoa > Chordata > Mammalia > Primates > Cebidae > Sapajus > Sapajus apella. Next base: position 1,155,462 of record NW_022437053.1, read on the forward strand.
TCTCTCTAAAGGTATTAATTATATATTTTTAAATGTTTCTTCTGCTTTCTGCCTTGTTTTTGTTTGAGTTCTTTTTCACTTGATTTGCTTTGGCCTGTTTTTCCTGTTGGGGGATTTTCTCAAATTTTCTTTTACTTAAGAGTAGGAACTCTCTGAGTGTTCCTGACTGGCAAGTTCAGTGAAGAGGGGTCTGGCATGAACCTGGTATTTGGGGGGCCTGCCAGTATCTATATATCTTGTCTATAAAGTAGTTCCTGCAGAGAAGAATCCTCCTGCCTCTTCCATGGGAGAAGAAATCTGACTTCCAAGGTTCCCAAAGCTATGTAAGGAGCAGGTCTACACATCTCACATCCACTTATGTCTGTGTTCAGAAAGGTACTTGTAACCCTGGCTGTGTGTGCCCCACCCCAGACCTACAATTCAATCTCTACAGAAAGTGAACTCTGTCGTCTATCAGGATAGTGAAGGGAAGCCACTTGGGGGGTGGGTGAGGAAGGGGACATGGAGACTTAACTGTCTTTTAGGCTGACTTGCAACTGCTCCTGTTTTTACATTTTCCCAAGGGATATTGGATGGCCCCAAATATTGACCTCTAGATCATCACAGGAAAGTCAGCTTGTGTGTTATCAGCTTCTCTCTGAAGGCAGTTAGGGCTCAGCTCTTCCTACTCTGGTCGCTCTGCCTGCTTTCCAGGTTCCTAAGTGTCATGGGCATTTCTCAAGTAGTGTCTAGTGTTCTACTGATCCCCTTGTCCTTCAGGGATAATGCTTTTGCCATCCATTTGCTGACATTTTAGTGGGGCTTTGGGAGAAAGCAGAGGTTAATGCATATTTCTGATCCACTGTGTTTAACTAGAAGCCCATAATAGATTACAAGATTAGTGCTTGAGGGAAGTGGGGCTTTGAAGGAAAAGAGATGAGTTCAAAAGAAAAATGTCTGAATTTAGAAAGGTGTTTTAATCTTTTTTAATGCATGCATGATATGAGTCAATCACTGTAAATCTGTGTGTGTATGTGTGTGTGTTGTGTGTGTGCACGTGCATCTGCTTTATGAAATGTGAGAAAATGTAGTCACAAAAATGGCAATGTATTTATCTCAGGGTGGTGAGATTTTAAGTGCTATTCATTTTCTTTTTCAAAATTTTGTGAAGAAAAGAAAAAATTAAATGGACAAAGAATACTTGCCCACTGATAAAGAAGGCAAGTGGCTACATGTATGAAAAGTCAAAGTGCACTTTTTCATCATCTACCTCTGAGAGAGGCACTGAACTTGGGGTGGGGGCAGGAGGGTTGGTTCAGAAAGAATGAGCCCTAATGACTGATGTCATCTGCTCCAGAAACACCAGCTCAGTTTCAGTTTGAAAGACAGGATTCCAGCCAGCAAGGAGCTCACCTTCTGCCAGGGGGACATGCATGCAAACACTGACCAGGAAGAATAAAATGACTGCTCTGAGAAAGCTACCTGCTGGATACACGGTTGTGGTTGCCTGGTGCTCTGTGGGAAAGACATTGAGGCCAACTGGGAGCAGCAGATAAAGAGCCCTAACGGATCAGCTCCGACTGCCGTGGGTCAGACAAGGTGGCTCGGGCTGTGTAGCCAAATATTCACCATGTCTGGTTAGTAGCAGGGGCCACTGATTTTCACTAAGGGCATCATTTTTGCCAACAGATATCTGTGCCTAAATCTCTTCCCGTCTGTGTCTTCCTCTCTATCTCTCTATTGCTCTCTCTCTGCCTGTCTGTGCCTCTCTATTGCTCTCTCTCTGCCTGTCTGTGCCTCTCCTCCCTTCTCCCACTTCATGTTGCCCTATAGTTTTCCTCCTTAAAAATGTGTAAATTGTTGGGTGGGGTGGCGGGTGGGGGGAGGCACCCCCCCCCACCTGGCCTGGCTCCGCCCCAGTGCGCTGCTCCCCGGGAAAAATAAAAATAAAATTAAAAACACAAAACAAACAAACAAAGAAAAAAAGTGTAAATTGGTCTGTCAGGGAACAAAAAGTCTTTGGTGGTTTGAGGCCAGTGAAGAGAAGAGTCTCATGTTAACAGCACCCAAAGAAAAGCCCCGGCTGGAAAGTTTGGCGGGAGGGTTCTTCTTTGGGTTGGGGTCAGGCTGCTTCTAAAAGTGGATGGCCTCGGAACCTTCTGCAAAAACAGAGACCGAGGGAGCTCATGTCAGTAAATGTGCCATTAGAAATCTCCAGACCTCAAAGAGTGGAAAGAATTCACTTCACATTAAGCCCAAACGTTATTATTCTCGCTCCATCCCCCAGGCTTAGCGGCCTGCATTTTGGAGCATCCTAAATCAGGATTAAAAGTGAACATTGGGGCCAGGCCAGAGCTGAGCCCCTGAACGGAGTGGGGGAGCGGCCGTGGCTGCCCTGTGGTGTCGGGGTGGGGGGTGACTTCTCATCTCTGTGGCCCATCTGGCTGCCCGCCTGCCCTTGTGTCACAGGACGTGAGATGTGTGGACCTTCTTTGAATCTGCTCTGTGCTAGGAGGGGAACTGGGCTCCGTGCAGACCCTGCTGTGCAGAGCGGTGGGGCTTTGGGCATGTTGGCTTTCATTGCCCATAGCTGTAAAAGCCCCACGTAGCCCTCTGTTTTGGTAAGAAGTCCTAAGACATGGGGGAGTCCTTTGTAAACTGTAGAATGCTTCCTAATTTAAGGCTTAAGGTATTGCTGCCATGATCAAGGTTTGAGGCTAGCTGACTTGCTGCCTTTATTGTGACAAATTTGGGCATAGTCATCCATAGACACAGGTCGCTTCATTCTAACATTTTAAACATTTATTAGTTGAGTGTCTGGTATTTGGACAGGATGGAATTTATTGCTAGGATTCATGGTGAGCCAGTCCTCTAAGGCTCAGGAAGGCTGCAGGGGCAGACGGAGTCTCGTCACTGTGTGTCCCACATCACACAGTTGAGAGAACCCAAATCACTCCATCCTGGGTTTTATAAAGTGCGAGTGACTGGGATCGCTAAGCACAAAGGACTTGGGATGTCCTGTTGTAGGAGGGACGGGAACGTTGCCCAGGCTGTTCCGGGCAGCAAGTCTTTATCTCAGGAGGGTGTATGCTCAGTACATTCTACTGTGATTCTCAGATCCATCAGCAGGTGGAAAAGAGCTGGGTTGGCCAAGGCCAGCCAGAGACCAGTCTTCCGGCGGTACAACTCACAGTCCCTTCCCTCTGTCCTCTAGCTTCCTCCAGGCCCCTGCTGCTCTATGTCACATCTGGTATCTTCGCCCTGGGTCACTGCCCTCTTCCTTCCCTACTTCTAGGGCCAGGGTAGGCCCAGAGACTGGGGACCATGCTTGACAAGCTCAGTGGACAGGGTGTCACGTGCATATCATTTCTCTTCTGTAAGACTAGACCCCTGATCTTTCTACTGTACCCCAGGACCAAAGAGGACGTGTGCACAGAAGGGGCTCCCACCAACACAGCTCCCAAGGGCTGCCTAAGGACCACCAGGCTCTGCCCAAGCTCCCAAGTGCAGCTTAGTGCACCATGAAGCTGCCAGGTTCATTCTCGAGAGCTTGCAGACCTGCCCCCAGAGAAGCACGTCTCTCCCGGAGCAAAAATTGGAGGCAGACTAGGTTTCAGTGTGAGGCTCTGGGGCTCGTATTGGGAGGAAGGCATCCCACTTGGTCATTGTAACCACGTGCTAGGACTACCAGCAAACATCTGCAAATATTAAAAATGCACTTTCCCTAGAGAGCTCCATGAATTGTCAAGGGCAGAGTGAGCAGGGAGGTCTTGATTCATGCCTCGGGCTCCTAGGGGCTCAAGGGCATAGTTACCATGTCTTGAGTGAGGAGAGGGGGTCAGTACTTAGGGAATCGTTGGTTCATTTGGCATCGAGAGGTGTCACACCTCCACGGTGTGGGCCTCGGCTCGCTGGACCCCAGCCTCCCCCAACCCATTCTCCCATGTCTCAGAGGAGAGGGGAGCTGAGGGAAGCGTGTCCCCTGCAGGCCTCACCGCCCACTTCTGGCTCTGCACCCAGACTGGTCCAGCCCCTACCCTGGGATCAACTCCAGTGCTGGTCAAGCACCGCCCCAGTGAGCAGACACTGGGCTGCGGGTCACCCCAGCTTTGGCAGGACCACTTTTGTGCACAAAATAATTGTACGTGTGCCATTCAATGCTGTGTCTGAGCTTTTCAAAAGCCAGGAGGAAAATGGATGAGAAGTTTCGGTTTTATATGGAGAACATACCTGGGGACAAAGCCACACTACTTGCTCTGCACCCAAAGCAGCAGACGCTTGGCCTAGTGCTGACGGTAAGTCCTTCTCCTGAAAAGGAGAGCAAAGCATGAAAGCACACGCCCTGGATTGGGGGCACTGCCCCTGGGGGTCCTAGCAGGTCAATATTATCAGGGACTTGCTCCCTGTCCACCCCTACAAGCCTGTTCCTGACACCAGGTACAAAATCCGTGCCCACTAGGGTGTGGCTCAGCTCTGTGGGTGGGAGAGCCAGGGCTCAGTGGCCTTGGGCCCCCTCAGGGCTGCCTGGGTTCCGCTCAGCCACTGGTCACAGCTGTGCCTGTCCTCCCTTCTCTCCAGGCCGTGCCCAGCACCCATGCTCAGACACTGCCCTCTCTCCCTGACTCCAGAAAGGGATGGGCCTTCATCTCCCTGAAGCAAATGCAGCTCAAACTTGATGTGTAACCCCAGCTCTGCCAAGGCCTTACACCTAAGATGGGAAAACCCACCTCTGTGTGCTCACAGGGGCCGGGAGCTGTGGTGGCTGCCAGGACCGGGCGAATTTGATGCCGTGCGTACATGCGCTTGATATTGTTTTGACAAATGTTTACCAAGCCTCGTACTCCACTATCATGGGTGTCTGTAACAAGCCCGGACATCATTAGTGCTGCAGAATGGACAGAGGGGTCTGAAAGGTGGTCCTGGTCTCTGAGGGGTCTCTCTGGAGCCAGTGAAGGAAGAGGAAGCTGAGGGTCCCACGGAGTCAGGAAGCACAGGGTCCTCTTGCTGCCTCGTGACGCTTGCAGTGACCAGTCACGGCTCAGTCATCTCTCCCTGCTTCTGCTTTTTCTTGAGGCTTGCATAGTTAAAAATATAATAAAACCACACTTTTTGTATGCAAACCACAAAATACCCACTTTTAACTCTGACAGAGTTTAGTAATTGTGTTCTCCCCATAAGAAGAGAGTGGAAGAGCTCATATTAAAGACATGGCATAATTTGAGTGAATTCTTTTGAAAATCTGATTGTTGAAACATTGACCATTGTTCTTCATTAGATGTGAAAATAAAATCCCGGAAGAGTTCTTGAGATGAGCATTTTAGAGAAGAAACGACCCTAGCAGACTCGTTTTGTTTAATGCATCTGAGGACTCAGATATGGCTGTAAATCCCGTAAAACTCCAAAACACAGAACTCCAGAAGTGTTATCAAACTTTGAAAGCATGAAACCCAGAGAGGAAGACTGAGAAGAAACCCCACCGTAGGTAGCTAAGAGCAGAGCTGCTGCTTGGGCGTCCCAAGGAGTGACTGAAGTGCGGTCGTCTTCTGGTAGGTGACCAAAGTGACCTCTTAATCTCCCTTCCACAGCAGCAGGGTATCAGCCTTGGGTTGGAGGCAAGGTCCATCCTGGCCCCTGTCCAGTAAGCCCTGCCCCTCACGCCTGAGTGGCAGAGCCAGGCCTGGAGGAACTGCTGGGATACTGCTCTCTCTGCTGAGAAACCCGGAGAAGCTCACTGAGGAGGCTGCAGATCTTGGCACCAAGGTTTAATCGTTGCCCCGTCTCACTATCAGTGCCCTGGGCAGAGCTGGCTCTCACCTGTCCTGGGCTCTTCTTGCTCTGACAGGACCCTGGGTTGCAGCCAGCACAAGGATTGCGAGGTCCAGGTCTTGAGCGGGGTCCCTCACTCAGAGCATCAGGGCCTCACTGGCAGTGACTTTGAGGAGCAAGAGGAAGAAGATCTGGGTTCTGAAATCTCTCTCTCTCTTTTTTCTTTTTGGTTAGATGGAATCTCTCTCTGTCTCCCAGGCTAGAGTATAGCGGCACAATCTCAGCTAACTGCAACCTCTGCCCCCCAGGTTCAAGTGATTCTCTTGCCTCAGCCTCCCGAGTAGCTGGAATTATAGGCATGTGCCACTGTGCCTGGCTAATTTTTGTATTTTTAGTAGAAACAGGATTTTGCTGTGTTGGCCAGGCTGGTCTTGAACTGCTGATCTCAGGTGGTCCACCCACCTCGGCCTCCCAAAGTGCTAGGATTACAGGCATGAGCCACTGCGCCCAGCCACTGAAATCTTTATGTTCATTAATAAGACCCAGAGATCTTTCCACCCTGGCATTGGTACTATTCCAGAAAGCAGGCTTTGGTTATGGTCTTGGCCAATATAACCCTGGACAATGACCCAGCTATGAGACATACTATACAACACACCCAGCTTACTCAGCAGGCTACATAAAAGGGGAAGAAGTCAAATACATACAAGAGTGTGCAGAGAAGCACCATTTGTTTTGTTACTGACTTATTAATAATTTTATTTCTAATCACGAATTTAAAATGTGATGAGGGTAAAATAGCACAGAATTGGCATGCTGTGTTCTCAGAATTCACCCCACTCCTGTGGGCCTTCATCACCACCCACAGTGACCTCCTGCTGTGTACACCTACTTCTTGTATTACACTGTCTACACTCTGTCTGCCTGTAGCCCACCACCAACAAACACCTTACTGTCTACACCTACTACCTGCATGTAATGTGCATACTTTCTTTTTTTTTTTTTTTTGAGATGGAGTCTTGCTCTGTCACCCAGGCTGGAGGGCAGTGGTGCAATCTCAGCTCCCTGCAACCTCCGCCTCCCGGGTTCTGTCTCAAGCCTCCTGAGTAGCTGGGATTACAGGTGCATGCTGCCATGCCTGGCTGATTTTTGTATTTTAGTAGAGACGGGCTATAATGTGCACTAGGAACATGCCACATGGCCTGCAAATGACCCTGATCCTTCACACTCAGGGATATTGATCTCAGCTTAATTTGGGACTTAATGAAAATAGAGAATTACTTGAGAGTAGTAAAAATGTACTCCGTGGATAAAAAATACTTAATTACAGCTGTAACTTAAAAACTGCATAGAGCAAAAGAGAGGGCAGTAATTTGCCAAGCACCACCCATGTGCTGGAACTTTCTATATTTTACCTCTCAGTCCCTGCAAAGGCCCTGGCAGAATGGCTCACTGCTGCTGTGCAAACATAAGCCACAGACAGTGCATGTCCACCAAGAAGCCGATGAGTTTCCACTCAGGCACCCTCCTCTGGCCAGGACCTTTCCACCCTGGAAATGGCCCTAGCAACATGCTTGCACGGTTTTGTTTAATGTATTTACGAAAGTAGGAAGTTTTTTCTTAAAGAGCATCCCAGTTATTCTGGCTGTGTAACAAATTGCCCCTAATTTAGTGGTTTCAAACCATAATAATCAGAGCTGAACTTTCTGTCCAAACAAGATAGTTTAAACTCGTCTCCTCTTGGTTTTCCCAACTAGATATACCCTGGAAATCACATAAAACACAACCAAGGAGCACTTGGAAAGGCTGTAAGATGAAGGCAAACTGCTTGGGCCACAGAACCGGACAAACAACACCAAGGTGGGCACCTCGCGTCTCCTTCCCAGACAGAAAATGATGACCTAGGCTTAGTGTTTCTGCCAGCAGCAGAGGGTGGCCGAGGTGGGCTCATTTCTCCCCTGGTGGGAGCTGGAGTCCCACTGACAACACCAGGCAAGCGCAGCAGAACTGGCAAGGGAGATCCATCATGAGCCCAGCGGGCACTCGGCTGCTGGGCGAAGTGCTCTCCTTCCCCGTCAGGTCTGAGACTCCCTTCCTCAGCTGCAGAAACCATGCAGCTTGGGGGTCAGGGGGATCAGCAAAGAGGATCCCACCATAACAAGCCCCCAGCCTGGGAAACTTCTTTGTCTCTGCAAGACTGCGACTCCCTTGCCTCCCTTGAGACTGACACTGAGATAAATATACCAGACAATGGGTGGTATTATCGAGGAGGAAGTGCCCTCACCACAAGCGCCTAGCCTAGGAAGCACTCTTCCCCTCTGTGGCTGGAGACACACTTCCTTCACCTAGGAAGCACCAGGCTGCATGTCTGAGGAAACTCCTTCTGCTCCCTTAATTAGTACCTGCAGAGACCAGTAGGAGTGCCCAGGCTCATGAGAAAAATCAAGCAGACTAAAAAAGTACAGCAAAGTCTTTGAAAATTAGACGTTATTGTAACCACAGCCTACAAAAGTAGGTCACACCTGCATTGCTAAACCTAAGCAGGGTAGTTGCCTACCAAAATAAAAATTTTAAATAAGACCTAGAGTTTCCTAACATAAGACCCAAAATTCCAGGCCACAATAGAAAGTCATCTGTCATACCAAGAACCAGAAAAATTGCAACTTAAATGAGAAAAGCAATCAACTGATAACCACAGTGAGATGAATCAGATGTTGGAATTATTTGACAAAAATTTTATTTTATCTTAGTTTAGTTTATTTATTTTATCTCTTTTTTGTTGTTGTTGAGACGGAATCTCTGTGTCTCAGGCTGGAGTACAGTGGCGCAATCTCGGCTAACTGCAAGTGAGTCTCTTGCCTCAGCCTCCCGAGTAGCTGGAATTATAGGCATGTACCACTGTGCATGGCTAATTTTTGTATTTTTAGTAGAAACAGGATTTTGCTGTGTTGGCCAGGCTGGTCTTGAACTCCTGATCTCAGGTGATCCACCCGCCTCGGCCTCCCAAAGTGCTAGGATTACAGGCATGAGCCACTGCGCCCAGCCACTGAAATCTTTATGTTCATCAATAAGACCCAGAGATCTTTCCACCCTGGCATTGGTACTATTCCAGAAAGCAGGCTTTGGTTATGGTCTTGGCCAATATAACCCTAGACAATGGCCCAGCTATGCGACACACTATACAACACACCAGCTTACTCAGCAGGCTACATAAAAGGGGAAGAAGGCAAATACATACAAAAGTGTACAGAGAAGCACCAGAATCTCACTTTGTTGCCCAGGCTAGAGTGCAGTGGCACAATCTCAGCTCACTACAAACTCTGCTTCTGGGATTCAAACGATTCTCCTGCCTCAGCCTCCCGAGTAGCTGGGATTACAGGTGCCTGCCACCATGCCCATCTAATTATTGTATTTTTAGTAGAAACGGGGTTTCACCATGTTGGCCAGACTGGTCTCAAACTCCTGATGTCAAGTGATCTGCCCGTCTCAGCCTCCCGAAGTGCTGGGATTACAAGTATGAGCTACCACGCCCGGCCAATTTGACCTAACTTTAAAGACAACCATAAAAGTGATTCAATGATTAACTACAAATTCTCTTAAAATAAATGAAAAAATAGAAAATCTTAGCAAAGAAATAGAAGTTATATAAAAAAAAAGAACTAATTATAGAACTGAAAAATACAATAAAAGAAATAAAAATTCACCGAATGTACTAAATAGTGACGTGAACACAACAGAGGACAGAATCAGGACTTTAGGACGAATCAATAGAATTTACCCAATCTGATTAACAGAGACAAAATAAAGAAATGGGTAAGTATGCTGGGCGTGGTGGCTTATGTCTGTAATCTCAGCATTTTGGGAGGCAGAAGTGGGCAGATCACTAGGTCAGGAGTTTGAGACCAGCCTGGCCAACATGGCGAAATACCATCTTTACTAAAAATACAATACTTAGCTGGGCACAGTGGTGGCACCTGTAATCCCAGCTACTTGGGAGGCTGAGGCAGGGGAAATTCTTGAACCTGGGAGATGGAGGTGGCAGTGAAATGAGATCATGCCACTGCACTCCAGAATGGATGACAGAGCAAGACTCTGTCTCATAAAAAAAAAAAAAGGAATGAAAGAAAGAAATAGGCAAGTTTATAGTTGTAGCTAGAGACTAACACCTGCCTGTCAGCAACCAAAAGAACTACAATACAGAAAATAAGCAAGAATACAGAAGATCTTAACAAAATGATTTGCCAACAGGATCTAATGACTGTATATAGAACACTCTACCCTAAAACAGTACAATGATTTTTTTCTCAAGCACCCATGGAACATTCAACAGGAGTGGCTGTATCCTGGGCCATAAAACAGATATCAACCAAAACCAAATTTTTTTTGAGACAGAGTCCCTCTGCTGTCCAGGCTGAAGCATAACCTCAAACTCCCAGACTCAAGCATTCTTCCCACCTCAGCCTTCCAAGTAGTTAGGACTATAGGTGTGCACCACCATGCCTGGCTAATTTCAAAAAAGTTTTTTTTATAGAGACAGGTCTGGCTATACTGTCTAGACTGATCTTGAACTCCTGGTCTCCAGCAATCTTCCCACCTCTGTCTCCCAAAGTGCTGGGATGAGAGGTATGAGCCCCTGCATCGGAACAATAAATTTTTAAAAATTGAAATAATGTAAAGTTTGTTCTCTGACTATAATTGCAATAGACTAAAAAATCAATTACAGTTACATAACAAGAAAATCTCTAAGCACTTGGAAATTAAACAAACATTTAAATAATCTATGAGTAAAAAGAAGTCTCAAAGGAAAAAATACACAGAACTTAATAAAAATAAAAACAATATATGACATTTATGGACTACATATAAAGCAATGTTGAGAATGAAATGTAAACCATTAAATGATCGCAGTAGAAAATAGGAAAAGTTTCAATGTAATACTTCTGAGATCTTTCTTCAAAAATGTACAAAGAGCAAGATAAAACCAAAGCAAGCAGAAGAAAGAAACTAACAAGTGCAGGAATCAATAAATTGAAGACAAAAAATAAAATCAATAAAACAAAAAACTTGCTCTTAAAAAAATCAATAGAATTGATAAACCGCTAGCAAAACCAATAAATATAAAAAGAACAAAGGCACAAATCACCAATAACAGGAACGAAATAGAAAAATCGCTATATCATGCACACTTTTTTCAGCTAAATAAATAAATAGAAAATATTGCCACACATCCTGGGCCCATTAAAATGATAATAAGGAAATATTACAAACAACTTTATGTTCACAGATTTAGCAACTTAGAAAAGATAGACTAATTCCTTGAAATTCACAAACTACTACTCTCACTATGATGGAATAGATAATCTGAATAGTCCTATAACCATTAAATAAATTGAATTTATAATTCAAAAACACTCAGAAATCTCTAGGTGCAACGGTCTTATTGGAGTATCTTACCAAGCATTTAAAAATAACACTAGTTTTACTATATATACATAGTAAAATATAGTATATGTTGTATATATATATGGTAGAGAGTGAGAACATATATATTTGGTAGAAATGGAGCCTCACTGTGTTGCCCAGGCTGATCTCAAACTCTTGCTTTCAAGCAATCCTTGGCCTTAGCTTCCTAAAGTGCTGGAATTACAGAAGTGAGCTACTATGCCAGAATTACCTTGATGGCAAAGCTAAACAAAGACGATACAAAGAAAGAAGATTGCATTAATCCGTTCTCACATGATATAAAGACATACCCGAGACTGCGTAAATTATAAAGAAAAGATTAATTGGCTCACAGGTCTGTGGGCTGTACAGGCTTCTACTGGAGAGGCATTAGAAAACTTACAGCAGAAGGTGAAGTAGAAAAAGGCTCATCTTCACGCGGCCAGCGGGAGAAAGAGCAAGTGAAGGGGAGAGTGCTCACATACTTCCAAACAATCAGATCTCATCAGAGAACTCTAATCATGAGATAGCACTAGGGCGCTGGTGCTACTCATTAGAAACCAACCTCTCTGAGTTAATCACCTCCCACCAGGCCCCTTCTTTAACACTGGGATTACAATTCAGCATGAGATTTGATTGGAACAAAGAGCTGAACGATATCAAAGACCATAGGCCAACACCTCTCATGAATTTAGATGCAAAAATCTTCTAAAAAATTATAAAATGAAATCCAACAAAGAATAAAAATAATTATATACCATCACCAAGTGGGATTTAATCCAGACTTGCAAGCCTGGTTCGACATTTGAAATCAATCAATGTAATCTATAAAAACCCTACAGCTGCCATCTACTTAATGTTGATAAACTGAATGCTTTCCCCCCAAGACTGGGAAGAAGGCGTGTAGACTGTTCTCCCCACTGTTATTCAGTATGGTACTGGAAGCTCTAGCCACTTCAATAAGACAATAGGCAAGAAAATGCAATACAAGGCATACGTAGGGAAAGGAAAGAAAGAAAAACCACTCCTATTTGCAAATGATGTGATTGTCTATGTAAAAATCTCAAGTAATTAAAAACAACTACCAGAACTAAGAAGTGAATTCAGCTGGTTTTCAGGATACAAGATCAAAACACAAAAACCAATCCCATTTCTTTTTTTTTTTTTTTGAGACAGACTTTCACTGCTGTTGCCTTGTTGCCCAGGCTGGAGTGCAATGGCACAATCTCGGCTCACCGCAACCTCCACCTCCCGGGTTCAAGCCATTCTCCTGCCTCAGCGTCCCGAGTAGCTGGGATTACAGGCATGCGCCACCACTCCCAGCTAATTTTGTATTTTTAGTAGAGACGGGGTTTCTCCATGTTGGTCAGGCTGGTCTCGAACTCCTGACCTCAGGTGATCCTCCTGTCTCAGCCTCCCAAGTAGCTGGGATTACAGGTGTGAGCCACCACGCCCGGCCAACCAATCCCATTTCTATATGCTAACATGTAGAGACCAAAATGAGAAGCACAATACCATTTACAACAAAAGTGAAATACATGGGCATAAATTTAACAAAATATGTACAGAATCTGTAGGTTTAAATTCATAAAATGTTGATGAAATAAATCAAAGAAAACCTAAGTCAGTAAAGAGACGCTGTGTTTATGGATTGGAGGACTCCACATAGTAAAGATGTCAATTTTCTCCAAAGTTATCTATTAGGTTGGTGCAAACATAAAATTGTGGTTTTTATCATTAAAAGTAATGGCAAAACTGCAATTACATTTGCACCAACCAAGTTTAATGCAATTTCTATAAAAATTTCAAAAAAACTTTTTTTTAACAGACATAGACAAATTTATTCTAAAAGTTATATGAAAAAACACAGGCAGGCCAAATGCAGTAGATCATGCCAATAATCCTAGCGCTTCCAGAGGCCGAGATGGGAGGATTTCTTGAAGGCCAGGAGTTCAAGACAAGCCTGGGTAACATAGTGAGACCTTGTCCCTACCAAATAAATAAATAAATAAATAATTAGTGATTGTAAATGCCTGTAGTCTCAGCTACCTGAGAGGCTGAGGTGGGAGGATTCCTTTCTTTTCTTTCTTTTTTTTTTTTTTTTGAGACGGAGTTTTGCTCTTATTGCCCAGCAATGGAGGGGCCCTCGCTGAAGTCCCTGACTGGGGGCTGCCTCAGGGAGCAAGCAAGGGTGGTGGAAACTCCCTCCACTGTCGTGGAGAGATGGCCAGGAAGTAAGTCTCCACCTGAGGACCTAAGGAAAGCAAACAAAGCCCGCCTGTGCCCCACACTGTACAATTTTCTATGCAGCACAGCAACTCACTACAATTTCATGACAAAGGCCAAACAAATTTATTATCCCAGAAATTCTGAGTCAGGAGTCCAAGCACAACCTAAGACTCTCTGCTTGGGGTCTCACCAGGCTATAATCATTTGGAGCTCCATGTTCTCTCCAAGCTCATTTAGGTTGCTGGCAAAATTCAGTGTGCAAGTTCCAAGATTCAGTTATGTCTTGCAGTTCCAAGACTGGAGTCCCCACTTTCTTGCTAGCTGTAGGCTACCCTGGGACTTGTCTCAGCTTCTGGAGACCATGCTTGGTGCTGGCCACATGGACTGTGCGTTAATCTCCTCTCACACTGCTATAAAGAAATTATCAGAGGCTGAGTCGTTTATAAGGAAAGGGGTTTAATTGGCTCATGGTACCATATGCTGTACAGGAAGCATGATGCTGCCATCTGCTCAGCTTTGGGAAGGCCTCAGGAAACTTACAATCAGGGCAGAAGGTGGAGGGGAAGCAGACATGTCTTAATGGCTAGAGCAGGGACAAGAGATGAGCCGGGAGGTGCTATTCACTTTTTCTTTTTTTTTTCTTGAGACAGAGTCTTGCTCTGTCGCCCAGGCTGAGTGCAGTGGCGTGATCTTGGCTCACTGCAACCTCCACCTCCCAGGTTCAAGTGATTCTCCTGCCTCAGCCTCCTGAGTAGCTGGGATTACAGGCGTGCACCACCGTGACCCGCTAATTCTTGTGTTTTTAATAGAGACAGGGTTTCACCATGTTGGTCAGGCTGGTCTCGAACTTTTATCCTCGTGATCTGCCAACCTCGGCCTCCCAAAGTGCTGGGCTTACAGGTGTGAGCTGCTGTGCCTGGCTGCTATCCACTTTTAAACAACCAGATCTTGTGAGGACCCAATATGGTGAAGACAGCAAGAAGGAGATGGTGTCAAACCATGAGAAACAGTCCCCATGATCCAATCACCTCCCACCAGGCCCCACCTCCAAGTACAATTCCACCTGAGATTTGGGTGGGGACACAGCTCCAAACCATATCAGACCCCACAAACAGTCTGCAACGTGACAGTCTGCTATCTTCTGGGCCACATCTCCACGAAACTTCACCTCCTTTCAAAGGCTTCTCTGTGGGCCAGGCCCACCCAGCATAACCTGGATAGTCTCCCTCTTGATTAACCCAACATCAACTGAATTGTGACAATCACAGGAATGACATCCTATCATAGTCACTGATTCTGCACACATTAAATAGGAAGGAATTGTATAGGGACTTTACACTGGGGGCAGGATTCTTGGGGCCATGTTAGAATCCTGCTTGCCAGGTACGAGTTTGGAGTCTGAATTTACACCTGTCTTGAGTTGTGGAAATCTCCATGCCTAATATCCATTTTGTCCCAGACAGAAGATAGCTTTTCAGTGCATGACACAGCAAATAGAAAAATTCTCACAGAAAATCAAAAACAAAAAATTATCATTCCTGAAGATAACATCACAATAAGAAAATTGAACAAACACAGGGAAACGCCATTCCCTGCATAAGCAAGTCAGCAGGCAAAGTGAACAGGAACACTGGCATCGACCCCAGCAGCTGCAGACTGCAGTGCAGCCCTCTCCTCCTCTGTTCCTCTATAGGGGTGTGTAATACCGTTTCCCTCCTGTGTACATGGCTGTTGAGCTAGATATTGCTGTAAAAGGACAGTGAGACTGAGTGAAAACCACCACCCACAAAGGTGATGAAAATTTTCATTATGAAATCAAAGTATTAAAATATTTTGCGGCCGGGCACGGTGGCTCACACCTGTAATCCCAGCACTTTGTGAGCCCGAGGCAGGTGGATCACGAGGTCAAGCGATCAAAACCATCCTGGCCAACACGATGAAACCCCATCTCTACTAAAAATACAAAAATTAGCTGGGCATGGTGGTACATACATGTAATCCCAGCTACTCGGGAGGCTGAGGCAGGAGAATCGCTTGAACCAGGAACAGAGGTTGCAGTGAGCTGAGAACAAAACAAAATAAAATATTTTGCAATGTTTTCCACACAAATGGAACTTTATCACAGGTGACTCACGGCACTATTTGATCACATTATGTACAATTTGTGATTGATTTCCAAACCTAAATATTGCCTGAAGAGTTGGAGTAATAAGGCCGGGTACAGTGGCTCACGTCTGTAATACCAACACATTGGGAGGCCGAGGTGCAAGGATCACTTGAGGCCAGGAGTTCAAGACCAGCCTCGCTGACATGGTGAAACACCGTTTCAACTGAAAATACAAAAATTAGCTGGGCGTGGTGGCGCACTCCTGTAATCCCAGCTACGCAGGAGGCTGAGGTGGGAGAATTGCTTGAACTCAGTAGCCAGAGGTTGCAGTGAGCCGAGATCACGCCACTGCACTCCAGGCTAGGCAACTGCCTGGAGACTCCATCTCAAAAAAAAAAAAAAAAAGGAATTTGAGTAATGATTCCAGTGATTACCACCTCAGCAGAGCAAACCTTCTCCAAATTGAATTTTAAAATATAATATATATACATAAAACAACTATTTGGATGATTCAAGAAAAGTCTAACTTGGCTTTCCTATCATTTGAACATAAATCTGTGAAAATCTCAACATAATTAGTGGTTTTGCTAAAGCGAAGGCAGGAAAAATAAATTTTGCAGAATAAATAACAGTTTATGAATTATGACTTTATAACTCATGCAAACAACGCCAACCCATCAACATCACACCCAGACGTGAACAATCATTAAAGTCAGCCATCGATGGTATTTTGCCAAGTTGCTATCATATAAAAACTATGGTTTTACACATATTAGCTTGATTTATTGCCTTTGCTTTTTAGACATGTGGTCACAGGGCCCTGGACACTGTCACTCTAAGATGGTAGCTGAGAAAAAACGCTAAGCCTGGGCATCACAGCAGAGGACACCCCTGGCACAGCTGGGTCTGAGGAAGTGGGCTCCCCTCCGCGTCGCGGTGCCCCTGCCCGGAGGGCCAGGCCAGCAGCAGACAAGCCCCACACAGCTTCGAATTTTGTTGGACCAGGCGTCAATGGCGCCATCACGTGGCAGCGTGGAGCAATGTCGGGAACCTGCTCTCCCCTTAGCAAGGAAACGGCCACCAAGTCCCCAGGGATTTTTTTTTGGATGGATTGGTTGGTTGGTTGGTTGGTTGGCTGGCTGAGAATTCAAGGCGACTGTAGACTGCCAGGGGAAGATACAGGGCCTTCTATTTTTAAGGCAAGTGAATACCAGAATGATTAATTTCAAAGATAATTTGCATTTTGAGTTTGTGGAGCTACACACCAAAAAGTAGACTGTTTTGTGCACAGCAGCTGGGAGCAGGCTGCATAGACGTGAAATCACCAAACCTGGACCAGACCTGTGCACAAGTGCTGGCTCCATTACTGGTTAGTCGTGTGATGCCAGGCACGTTTTGTGGTCTCTCCACGCCTGTCTTCCCCCCAGTCAGTGGGAGTCGTGGGCAGCTTCAAAGCCCCAGAGTGGCTGTGATTGTTTGAAACAAGCTTTGCTTGGCTCTCACACTCAGTACGGGCTCCACCAACATAGCTGTCCTTCCCTTCTCCCTCTTCTATCCCTAACCACCACCACCACCACCACCTCCTCCTCCTCCTCCTCCTCCTCCTCCTCCTCCTCCTCCTCCTCCCCCCCACCCCCATTCTCAGAAATGGCAATCCTTGAGTGCTTGTGGGGTGAGTTAATGAGTTTGCATGCAAGTTACCAAGGGCGATGGACTTGACCCGTTTCTCCAATTGTGCTCCAATTGCCTGGACTCCCACCGAATTCCACCTTCCTCTCCTTAGTCAAACGTGTCCGACTTCTCTTCTGTCTCTGAGTACCGGGCTCCCTGTTCCCCAGCTGAGGGCCTCGTGTCCCAGTTTGCAGAGAAAACAGAGGAATCTGGGCACTTGCCTTCCTTCCCCCATATTGCTGTCAGCCAGCCTCCCTTCTGCTCTGCTTCCATGGGGCCAGCCCTCCCTTATCCCTCTATCCCTTCCCCTCACTGGGTCCAAAAGCTTCATCCTTCAATTACCTCCCTCACAGTTGGGTTACTAAGTCATGCTACATGTCCTCTCTCCCTGCCTCCATCCCTCTTTCCTTTCTCTCTCTCTCTTTTTCTCTTTTTTTTCTTTGTCTAACTCTGCCGCCCAGGCTGAAGTACAGTGGTGCAATCTCGGCTCACTGCAGTTTCTGCTTCCGCCTCCTGAGTAGCTGGGATTACAGGCACACACCACCATGCCCGGCTAATTTCTTTTGTATTTTTAGCAGAGACAGAGTTTCACCATGTTGGACAGAACAGGCTGGTCTCGAACTCCTGACCTCTGGTGATGTGCCCGCCTCAGCCTCCTGAAGTGCTGGGATTACGGCCTGACCCCCGCACCCAGCCCCCACTCACTTTCGAAGTTGCTCCAGGTCTTCAACCTTTCAAACAAAACAGCAGTGGTGCCCAGGCTGTCTGGGGGCCAGGCTGTCCTCCCGTCAGCCCGCTCTTCCACCCCTTCCCCCCGCCTGCCCTGCCCTGCCGCCTTCCCGTCCTTTCCTCCACTGCTTAGAGTGACTTCTGAGGTCTCCTGTCCCTAGAAACTGCCCTTTGTCAAGGCCATGAACAAGCCCTGGGGCCAAATCAAGGGGTGCAAAATGGAGATAGGCCAGGGAGGCAGAGCTCAGGGACAGGGAGCGGCTTGTGGGCGTGGACTGAGCTCAAATTCTAGCCAGGGGCTACCGGAAGACCTCAGCTTTCCCACTGGTCTTCCTGTGTCCACCTCTCACAGCCTCATCCTCCGCCCACTGAGTCCAAATCCATGTCTGTGACTCCCTTGTCTTAACTCCTTGTCTTAGTGTCAGGGGCCTGGGAGTCCCTGAACTGGGGATGGTACTGAACTCATGGTGGACTTTCCTACGGGGCTGCAAGGAGCTTCTGTTGGGGAGGGTTTCCTGGGGGAGAAACGTGTGCAGGGAGTATCATTAGCCACCATGGCCCTCACTTTCCTGGCAGAGACTCTGCGGCAGCAACTCCCACCCCCTCCACGCTGTGGCTGGTCCTCAGGGCCAGGGCACCCTGCCCTCGGGACCTCTTTCCACAGGTCAGCTTAGCCCGGAACATCCAGAAGCAAAACAGGACCAGGCTTCTTGGAATTTTCTTTCCAGTGAGGAACTTGTCACTGACCAGCTGTGAACACTGAGAAGAACTTGTCAGTCATTTCTCTCTTTTTTGGGGGGAGACAGAGTCTCGCTCTGTTATCACCAGGCTGGAGTGCAGTGGTGCAATCTTGGCTCACTGCAACCTCTGCCTCCCGGGTTCAAGCAATTCTCTTACCTTGGCCTCCTGAGTAGCTGGGACTACAGGCACACACTGCCATGCTTGGCTAATTTTTTGTATTTTAGTAGAGACGGGGTTTTGCCGTGTTGCCCAGGCTGGTCTCGAACTCCCGAGCTCAGGCGATCCTCCCGCGTCGGCCTCCCAAAGTGCTGGGATTAAAGGTGTGAGCCACCGTGCCTGGCCTTGGTTTCTCTTTTAAAGAGAGCAAGTGAAAGAGAGAGAGAGAGCAAGTGTGTGTGTGTGTTGTGATCAGTGAATGAAAAACGTTCACAGGGGAGACAGTCGTGACCTCACCAGAGCTCCAGAAGAGGAGGAGGAATGGGGAGGAGGCAGCAGCGGCCACGGCCAGCTTGTCTGGGAGCCTGAACCACCGAGGGCCTCCCATCCACCCACGGCGTCACCAGCAGGTGGGGACGGTCAGCCACTTTCTGGCAAGTCTCAGCAAGTCTGCCCGGCAAGTTGAAAGTGGGAGCCAGTGCCTCTGGGGAGAGCCCTCCCTCCAGAGCCTGCTGGGAAGAAGGAATCTGGACACCGACTTCACCTGCGAAGAAGAGGCCTCGCAGGGCGGGAGAAGGCACTGAAGCGCTGGCTCAGGCTGGCGAGCCGGGCTCCTGGGGTGCTTGTCCCGGGCCTCCGCTTCCACATACAGGAGCTGCTGGCTGTGCTACCTGAGCCCTGAGCCGCGGGGATTAGATGACCCGCCTGGTCCGATGACTGGGACTTTCAGAGCCCAGCGGGAGCCCAGGCCTCAGCCCTGCCTGCTCTTCTGGGCACCACGTGCTGCCTCTACTCGAATGTTCTGGCTGCCCCAGGCCCCTTCTCCTTTGGGACCAGTGCTGTTGAGCCTCTGAGGGTCCAGGAAGCGGGTGTGGTGAGGCGCAGGGGTCCTGACTGTGGTTCTGACTTTGGATGCTGGTGGAGGCGTTCCTGGGCTCACTCCCCTTCCCTATTCCTGCTCCTGCCTGGGCGCCTCCACCCACTGCTGTACCTTCTCTTGGCTGTCCTCCCACCCTGTCCGCCCTGCCCCAGACCCTCCCTCACACACATGTGTTCTGGGCTGCGGGCTGGTTTCAATGTCTCCCCAGAGCCCCTGGGACCCCTAGTGCCAGGTTATTAGACCAAGAACAAAATCCACCCAGCAGTGAGCTGTGAGCACGTTCTGCTTGGCTGCTGAAGCATCAATTTGTTAGAAATAACAGTGGTGTCAGCCCCTGACACCACAGTACAGCCCCTCAGCACTCCTCCTGGTGCACAGCAGAACCTTCTGGAAGGCTGGATATGAGCTATGCCTACCTCTTTTCCTGGTTTCTCCTGCTGTCCCCAAGAGCTAACTGGGACTCACCCTTGGGTCAGAGCTGATGCCCTGAGGTTTGGGTACTGGCCCTATCAATCTGGGAGTAGGTGTTTTTTTTGTTTTTTTGAGACAGAGTCTCGTTCTCTTGCCCAGGCTGGAGTGCAATGGAGCAATCTCGGCTCACTGCAACCTCTGCCTGCTGGATTCAGGCAATTCTCCTGCCTCAGCCTCCTGAGCAGTTGGAACTACAGGCACGTGGCACCATGCTTGGCTAATTTTTTTTTTTTTTTTTTTTTTTTTTAGTAGAGATGGGGTTTTACCATGCTGGCCAGGCTGGTCTTGAACTCCTGTTCTCATGATCCACCCACCTCGGTCTCCCAAAGTGCTGGGATTATAGGTGTGAGCCCCCGCCCCCGGCCCGTAGCAGGTGTTTTCTTCCCACCCATCAGTCTGTCCAGGTGGCTCCAGGTCCACAGCCGTTAGCAGAGCCGTGACAGGGTCCGCTGCTGTCTGTGAGAAGCATGGAGCTTCTGGCTGGGGGTTGCCTCTTCCCTTGCAGATATTAATGCTATGATAACTGAAATGTGCTTCCTGCATTTTAGGCTCTGCTTCAGCACTTTACATATGTTAATCCATGCACTCATGCTACAAAATGGATGTTACTATCATTCCCATTCTGCAGATGAGAAAACAAAGGCTCAGTGCAACTGTCTAACTTGCCAGGCTTACCCATCCATCCAGAGATCAGCAGAACTAGGCCACCCAACAGGCCGGCCCGAGTCTTGTCTCCTCTCTGCCTCTCAGGATGGCCGTCCATCCACATAGCCATGTGGCTTTCAAAGAACCTGCAAACAGACACCTTTCCTGTTCCTTGCAGAGGCACTGTCTGCCTGTTCATGAGGGCATGAGCGGCCCACCTGTGGGGACTGCTTGGCTCTCCAGCCTTCCACACATCCAGTGCCCACTATATGCCCATATACCACGTACTCTAAGGCGCTTGGGGAAAAGCTTATGCTTGGCCCCTGGCAAGGTGCTTGCCTGATTTCTCCTTAGGATGGGTGAGGGGAAGTAGCTTGGAGGATCTACTTCCTGGGGTGGAGATGTCACCTGGCCTCTTGGCAATGGGGGCTTCCACCCCCAGGATAAGGTTACTACCCGAGTCCTGTAGGTTGCAAGTATGCTTGCGTCTTTCCTCTCAACCTCACATAAAATTGCGTAGGACTGGAGTCCAGAACCTGCTAACAGTTGCGAGTCGGTGTGCAGACTTACCCCGGTCTTATGCAACAGATTCTACCATGCGTGTGGAACACCATGCAGTCACTCAGCAAATGTGTCCCGAGGGCCCACTGGGCATTGGAGAAGCAAAGACGAGCAAGAGAGATGAAAAACCCTGCCCTCGGGGTGCTTAGAGTCTAACCATGAGGGCCGTGCTGGCTGAGGACGCACTCTGGACATTATTCATGAATGGCTTGGTTTATTACTGAGTAAAAGTATACAGTGCAGTGTTCTGCCTCCCTGGCTGGTTGCTGACACAGTGAACAGCCGCTGGGCCTCCTTTACAGCAACCAGCCCGTGCTGTGACGAACTCTGCCCCGCCTGTACCTGGGCAAAGCTCTGTGACGAGGTTCTCTCCATCATTGTGCGGCTGGGCAGGACAGAGGGCAGGAGAAAAGGCAGCTGTGCCTGGGTTCTCGCCAGCCTTTGACATGGCAGAAAACAGCTCTCTGTAAGGCAGGCAGCTGCACAGACAGAAAGCCCACCGTTTGTCGGGAGCTGCCGTAGACCGAGGCTGCACACGGAGAACCCTGTGAGTGCTGGCACAGGCCTGAGGGAGATGCAACCCCACCTTCCTCCTGCTCAGGACCCCAAAATATGGGCTGGGCATGGGTGAGAGCAAGGATTCCCTTTCAGTGCCCACCTCTGCCCCTGTCCGACACCAAACAAATGGAACATCACCAGATTTGAGGGACCTGCTGGGCAATCAGCTTTTCCACCTTAGCGGGTTCTCACTGGAGGCTGGGGAACAGAGCATCCCTTGCGGGGATGCAGAGGACTCAGATTCAAGAAGCAGGGACGTGGAAATACCCTAAGCGCCATGCAAACCTGAGGCAAAGCCCAAGGGGGACATAGGCTTCCCTATTGTCTCAGTGTCACCCTAACATAGCAGAGAGGGCACTCACTGTTTGTCTCCAGAAAACCAGACCCCTGTGAGGTCGAGTGGCCCATCCGAGGTCAGTGCTGTAGTTGCTTACTCATGATCCTGTCTGTACTAGTCGGGGTTCTTCAGAGAGACAGCGTTAATGGGCTGTGAATCTGTAGATATATGAGACAGAGTTTATTAGCAGAATTGGCTCACACAATTATGGAGGCTAAGAAGTCCCATACAGGCCGTCAACATGCTGGAGACCCTGGGATGCTGGTGGCGTGCCTCAATTCAAATCTGAAGACCTGGCTGGGCACGGTGGCTCATGCCTGTAATCCCAGAACTTTGGGAGGCCGAGGCGGGCGGATCACCTGAGGTCAGGAGTTCGAGACCAGCCTGACCAACATGGAGAAATCTCATCTCTGCTAAAAATACAAAATTAGCCGGGCATGGTGGCGCACATGCCTGAAATCCCAGCTACTCAGGAGGCTAAGGCAGGAGAATCGCTTGAACCCGGTAAGCAGAGATCACGCCATTGCACTCCAGCCTGGGCAACAAGAGTGAGACTCTGTCTCCAAAAAAAAAAAAAAAAAAAAAAAAAATCTGCAGACCTGAGAACCTCAGTGGGCTGCTGGTGTAAATCCTGGAGGTCAAAGCCTGGAAAGCCTTGAGTCTTTCTGTCCAAGGGCAGGAGAAGCGTCTAAGCCAGCCCTAGGAGAAAGAGCAACAGTCTATCTTTTGTATTAGTTCTATTCAGGCTTTCACCCAATTGGATGGCACCGGGCACATTGAGGGCGGATCTTCCCCACCTCATCCACTCAGACTTAGGCCAATCTGCTCTGCAAACAGCCCCACAGGCACACCCCAAAATAATGCTTAACCAGTTCTCTAGGTATTTTTTAATCCAGCCGAATTGACGCCTGACATTAACCATCACACAGTGTCCTCTGTGTTAAGTTCACTAAGGAGGATAAATCATCCAATGGTAAACACATCAGAAAGGTGCTTGGGGAAAACCAGACTTGTTGGAAGGAACTCTGGGCTCATCCACGGGTTTTTGGGTGTAGCAAGTGAGTTGCGCTCTTCATGCTGGGTTGTTGGCACTGCTGCTAATCTGGGATCCTCCAACCCTTGACGATGATGCCACCCAGGGGTCTGCTGGGCTGCTTGACCTGTGATATTCACAGGTGGGGATTTGAACCCCTGACTGGTGGCTTGTGGGGGCTTGCTACTGTAGGGTCCTTCTTCCACCCCTCTGAGTGGACGAGAAGGAGCAGGACAGGGAGCTGGCATTGTGTCCCTGGTGGCTCCTTCCAGGTGGGTATTGGGGAAGGGCTGCGCAGACAGTCAGGGCAAGTGGGAGCTCAGGGCTGTGCTAAGGGCCAGGGCTCTGAGGCTCAGAGCAGGTGCAGTAAGCCTTTCTGCTTGAGCCCTCAGGCCAGATGGAGTAGGTAGGCAAGGATCCCAGTCACACTGGCAGTGTCCACCAAGATCCCTGCCTCCTCCCAGCCACCCCGCCTCCAAGCCTGGTCTGTTGCTGGGAATCAAAGGAAGTAGAATTTGTCAGAATTTCTGTTTGTGGGGGCATAAACTTGTAGCACTACTACAGCAAAAGCATTTGTGTGCAGTTGTGTTCTGTATACATTTTATCTTTTGTTTTCTTTTTGAGACAGTCTTGCTCTGTCACCCAGGCTGGAGTGCAGTGGCGCAATCTCAGCTCACTGCAACATCTGCCGCCCGGATTCAAGCGATTCGCCTGCCTCAGCCTCCCCAGTAGCTGGGACCACAGGCACACTCCACCATACCCGGCTAATTTTTTGTATTTTTAGTAGAGATGGGGTTTCACCGTGTTAGCCAGGATGGTCTCCACCTCCTGCCATCATGATCCACCTGCCATGACCTCTGAAAGTGCTGAGATTGCAGGCATGAGCCACCGAACCAGGCACATTATGTTTCAGTGTCTCAGATACATCTTGTCCTAACGTCTGATGGCTCCAGTTAAAAGCATACATAACTGCCACTAAAGCAGTGAAATGCAGATAACAGCGACAAAGAGATTAAGAGGCATTATCACTTCAAAGCCTGTTTAATTAAGATGAATCTCTGCACAAGAAAACTTGAAAATGCCCGGAAACCTTATAGCTCGTATAGAGAAAAAACCCAGGTCCCAAATTTGAGTATTAAAAATGTACATGATATTACTAATAATGGATTGTGAAGCTGAAAGTTTTCTAAACTTTTAATTAAATATTTGGACGCTAGACTCTCCATTGAACTAGGTCCTGCAGGCTGTCATTTGTTTTTGTAAATAAAGTTTTATTGGAACACAGCCACACTCATTCATTTACAAATTGTTTATGGCCACTTTCCTGCTACAGTAGCAAATATGAGTAGTTAATACATAGGCTCGGTCCCCAAAGCCTGAAATATTTGCTGTTTGGTCTTTACAGAAGTTTACTGACCCCTGTGCCAGATAAATTACGTTTTATATGTTGTATAGAAAACATGACCAAAAAAACCTGTCGTATAAAGATATGACTAAAGAGTTTGTAGCCAAAAATGTAAGAAAACACCTATTACATAATGATGTCATTATGTAATAATGACTAAAAAAAGCAGTTAACTAAAAAAAGAGGTTATGTTATAGTTCTGTAATTTACAAAGTTTGTAATGGTTTTTGGCTCTTTAAAATTTATAAGAGTTTATTTTCTCATTCTAAATATTTGCTTTTATACCTAATATTGTTTTCAAAATTTTTAATTCTTAAAGGAATCTGATGACTGTATCATCTTCAGACCTCACAAAACTTGGATCCACACCTAGCCATTGAGACCTGACATAGTACATTCACGTTTTAGAGAATAATTCCTATACTGCATACAAGAAATTAGTATATTACAATTTAACTTGCTTGCAAAGACTTGAGAGTCCTATTATTGTACAAACAACAGTATCTGAGAGAATAAAAGTCAGTGAAACCTTAAAGGAGTTGATCGAGTGACCGTATGAATGACAGTAAAGTCACAACAGGGTGTGGCTGCTTGGACCAAAGCAAGGGGGTCCATGAGACTGTAAAAGCTGCCCTAGTTTCTATTATAAAAAGCCCCTCCCTTTGTTAATCACAAAATGAGCAGCCTGCCCTGCCCTCTCTCATTCCCATTGCAATAGGCATGGCAATGCCAAGGGGATATGCTCCCTTCACATTTGTGCAGGGGAAGAACCAAATTCTCTTATTCTTGGAGCTCCAGAACCCCAAACAGTGAGAGGCCTATGAGATACCCCCAGCATATCTAAAACTCAATCAAGACAGTTGCAGGTGGGTAAAGAAAAAAAAAAAAAAGATACCCCCAGCATAGTCCCTTCCCATGGGCCTCAAAGGAAGAGCGTGACCCTCTCTGCCAGGATGCCATTGACTGCAAGCCACAGAATGTCTGGTAATCAATGGCGTCTGTGATAATGACTCTGAAGGACGCCCCTTTGCCAAGGCTCAGCAATGCTCCCTCGGGCTGCTGGGCCTGTTCAGCATGTTTGCGATTGGGGGTGTCTCCTTCGTAAATCACAGATGGCCCCTCCCACACTCAGCATCTCACACTGCACACAGGCACAGGGCCCTAGCAGGAGGGAAGGTGTGTGTGCTTTTTTTTTTTTTTTTTTTTTTTGACACAGGGACTTGCTCTGTCAGCCAGGTTGGAGTGCAGTGGTGTGATCTCAGCTCACTGCAACCTCCACCTCCCGGGTTCAAGCGATTCTCCTGCCTCAGCCTCCCCAGTAGCTGGGACTACAGGTGCACACCACCATGTCTGGCTAATTTTTTGTGTTTTTAGTAGAGACAGGGTTTCACTGTGTTAGCCAGGATGGTCTCGATCTCCTGACCTCGTGACCCACCCATCTCGGCCTCCCAAACTGTTGGGATTACAGGCGTGAGCCACCGGCCGAAGGTGTGCCTCTTCCTCACCACCAGGAAAGCATCTCACTGAAACACTCTTCTTCCTGCCCACTGAATCATGTGCCCACTCTTAATCACAAGAAAACCTAACACCATGCCAACCCAGACTCCCCGGGCGTCCTGGGCACACATCATTAAAGAAAAAGGCAACGGTGTGGAAACAGGCAACCCTCAGTGTCATGTTTCGTAGGCTCCAGGTGCAAACCACGTCTGTGGAAGGACTCAGCTTCTACAAAGGATTCAGCCCAGTCAGTGTAACCTGGGGAATCTTGAAAATACCTCAAGTTGGTCCATAGGACACTGAGGTCACTGCCCTGGCTCTGGGTGGGTTTCTGAGTGTGGACCTAGATGACTGCCCCAGGCTCTCTGGCGATGCTCAGATAGTATCTCCAGCAGCATCTGTGAGTCAGCAGAAGGTGAAGGAGTTTCTAGAATCATATAGACCTAGATGCTAAGATCAAACCCTGGACCACAGAGGACCTGCCATAGCAGAGAGTGGCACTGTTTAGATCTTGTGACTTGCACTGTCTGGTGAATGACAGGAGAGGTTAGCTGTGATGCCTGGGAAATTTGTCAGTAGAAAAGGTAGGCTTGTCCCAGGAAGCCCAAGGCAGAATTACAGAATCTTGGTGCCAAAGGAACCTTCAGAATTAACTAATCCAGGGTTTGTTAAGCTTTTTTGATGACAAAGAAATAGATTGCACTGTGCTACGGTTTGAATGTCCCCTCCAAAACTCATGTTGAAATTTCATTGCCATTGTGATTAGGTCATGAGAACTTTGCTCTTATGAATGGATTAAATGCCACAGAAAGGGGGAGTTCAACCCTCCCTCTCACTCTGGCTCTCTCTTTGCCCTTCCTCTGGGGGGTGATGCAGCAAGAAGCCCCTTACCAGATGTCAGCCCTTTGACCTTGGACTTCCCAGCCTCTAGCATCATGAGACAATAATTTTGTTCATTATAAATTATTCCACCAGGCTGAGTGCAGTGGCTCACGCCTGTAATCCTAGCACTTTTGGAGGCCAAGGCAGGCAGATCACCTGAGATCAGGAGTTTGAGTCCAGCCTGACCAACATGGTGAAATCCCGTCTCTACTAAAAATACAAAATTAGCCAGGCTTGGTGGCAGGCGCCTGTTGTCCCAGCTATTCAGGAGGCTGAGACAGGAGAAACACTTGAACCTGGGAGGTGGAGATTGCACTGAGCCAAGATTGTGCCGTTGCACAAAATAAATAAATTAAGGCTGGGCACGGTGGCTCACGCCTGTAATCCCAGCAATTTGGGAGGCCGAGGCGGGTGGATCACCTGAGGTCGGGAGTTCGAGACTAGCCTAAACAACATGGAGAAACACCGTCTCTTTAAAAAATAATAATAATAATTTTAATTAAATAATCCACCTGTGATATTACGTTATAGCAGCACAAAATGCACTAAGACACACTATAAAAGAGTGCATACACAGGTCTATTTAGTACAAAACTAAAAATGGTTACAAACAAACAATACTTACTCCTTTATTCTATTTCACTTACATTTTAAGCACCATTAAAACAATTTCAAACCCATGGTGGGTAGCAATGCACCCTGTGGACACTCCTCTTCTCAGTCTGGTGATCCCCACAGCAGACCAGTGGGTATCCGTAAGACAAAAGTGCTCCTGATGCCTAAGGAAGGGTTCTCTTGCAATGCAGCTTCAAGTGAGAAAAGGAGCGTGCAGGAAAGGGGAGCAGGGAAGCGTGGGGGCCTGGAATAGAAGCCAGGTTCCTCCGACCACACTTTGTCTTGTAGATTGGACTTTGAAATCATGTAAATGTTTTAAATAACTATAAAACAAAATTAAGCCAAAAGGAAAAAGAAAGCAACTTAAAGGTCAAAAGTAACATGAAAGAAATAAACCTACGTATCAACTTGGTAGCTTGACCCAAGGAGAAAAGTGGTTTCCAGGGCGCTTTAACACAAGGCCCTGTGTAATTGGGTGCTTCATCCCTAGTGAGATGTATCCTAAGGACAAAAAGAACTGCAAAGACAAAAAAAAATCTTAAACTGTCTTTAGTCGTCACATTGTTGGTACTAATTTTCATATTATTGTCCTGGAATTATTATTCTGTTAGTTCTGAAACAATGACTGACTTAGTAACAATGAACTCCCCTCATGCCTCCAACCACGCCCAGTGCCCAGACTGTGGTCTCTAAATTGCATTTCCACTGAATGAAGCCACACTCTCAGAGAAATGCCTAACTCACTCCCAGTGCAGGGCAGGAAGTGGACAACGTGAGCCTTGGAAAGACCAGTTAGTGAGTCAAAAGGACTCAAGAGCCAGCTTGAAGGCCCTCATTGGCCAAAGATGGGAGAGTGTGAACATTAAAAAGAATAAAACCTGCAGTGTTCAAAAATATTTCAAACGTGAAAACAAAACAAAACAAAAACCAAATATGGGTTCATCATAATGCTCAAACAAAATAAAAGGAAACAATCTTAATTGATCACTTTTGGAGAATGCTGGAAAGTCAAAATATTTTCTGAAAACTGGTACATAAAGGGGAAGACTCAGGACTGTTCTTGCCTTTTGTATATGAACTGTATCCCAAGAGAGCCAGACTGTTGATGAGCTAATCCATGCAGAGGAATGATAGAATTAGAAAATTCCACACTGCTGCTGGGCGCAGTGGCTCACCCCTGTAATCCCAGCACTTTGGGAGGCTGAGGTGGTCGGATCATGAGGTCAGGAGTTCAAGACCAGCCTGGCCAACATGGCAAAATCCTGTCTCTACTAAAAATTCAAAAACTTAGCTGGGCATGGTGCTGCGAGCCTGTAATTCCAGCTACTTGGGAGGCTGAGGCAGGAGAATCGCTTGAACCTGGGAGGCAGAGATTGCAGTGAGCCGATCAAACCTACATTGAAATCTGATAGGTCCTCCAGATCTAATTACCTAAATATAGCAGGAAATACAGAGACAGAGGAACATGTTAAACAGAAACGGGGGTGCAAACAACACAATCCAGAATGTGGGACATTCTTCAGGAAAAACAACCTAGGTTCTTAAATAAAGTACCGTAACATTAAAGAGAGACAGACCGCTGGGTGTGGCGGTCATGCCTGTAATCCCAGCACTTTGGGAGCCTGAGGCAGGCAGATCACCTGAAGTCAGGAGTTTGAGACCAACCTGGCCAACATGGCAAAAACTTGTCTCTAGTAAAAAATACAAAAATTAGCTGAACGTGGTGGTGGCAGCGGCGCACATCTGTAATCCCAACACTTTGGGAGGCTGAGGCAGGCAGATCGCCTGAGGTCAGGAGTTCGAGACCAGCCTGGCCAACATGGTGAAACCCTGTGCCTAATAAAAAATATAAAAATTAGCTGGATGTGCTGGTGCATGCCTGTAGTTCCAGCTACTCAGGAGGCTGAGGCAGGAGAACTGCTTGAACCCAGGAGGTGGAGGTTGCAGTGAGCTGAGATTGCACCACTGCACTCCAGCCTGGGCAACGAAGCGAGACTCTGTCTCAAAAACAACAAAATAAAATAAAATAAATATATATAGAGAACTGAAAATCTGTAAAGAGACTTAAGGGACATATCCAAATGTGGTATGTGGGTTTATTTGAACCCTGATTCAAACAACTATAAAAAAATAACCACAATACAGGAACATTTATCAAGGAAATGTAAACACCAAGTGGATATTGTCAATATTTAAAGATTTATCGTTAATTTTGTAAGCTGCGATAATGGAATTGTGGTTATGTTTTTAAAAAGGGTATATGGGAGAGAGTCCTTATATTTTAGAAACATATTCTTTTTTTTTTTTTTTTTTTTTTAAAAAGATGGGGTTTCACCATGATGGCCAGGCTGGTCTTGAACTCCTAACCTCAGGTGATCCACCCACCTCGGCCTCCCAAAGTTCTAGGATTACAGGCGTCACCCACCATGCCCGGCCTAGAAACATATTCTCATGATACACTGCTACAGTAATGGGTAATGGCCCCCAGTGGATTACTTCTCGTTTCTTTGCCCTTGTATTTCTCCTTCCCACATTAATACTGGGCTTGGTTGCGTGACTTGTTTTGGCTAATGGGACATTCGCAAACATGATTGCAGGCAGAGACTTGAACAGTGCTTGCACATTGGGGCTTGCCCTCTCTTGGAAAGTTGCCACCATGAAAGCATGCTGAAGCTAGCCTGCTGGAGAGGCCATGTGGAGAACTGAGGCACCTTAGCCAACTACCAGACATGTGAGTGGGGCCATCAAAGACTGTCCAGCTCCAACCAAGTCACCAGGTGACTGGCGAGAGCCCAGACAAAACCAACAGAAGAACCATCCAGCTGATCCCAGTCCAAATTGCTGAACCACAGAATTACAATCTAATAAAAGATTGCTATTTCAAGCCACTAGACAAAGGCACTAGATAAGAAATGTAATCCTGTAATATGTACTGATGAAACTACAGATGCCTGGGGATTTGCTTCAAATAAAGCCAGGGGTGGAGTAAGGGCAAATACACACGAAACAAGATGGATTATATGCTGATAATTGTTGAAACTGGTGAGGAACACGTGAGAGCTAATTGTACTACTCTCTCTGCCTTTGGTTTTGTTTGAGAGGAAAAATTTCCATAATAAAAAGATAAAAGAGGCTGGGCTTGGTGGCTCATGCCTGTAATCCCAGCACTTTAGGAGGCTGAGGTGGTGGATCACAAGGTCAAGAAATTGAGACCATCCTGGCCAACATGGTGAAACCCCCCGTCTCTACTAAAAATACAAAAATTAGCTGGGCGTGGTGGCACACATGTGTAATCCCAGCTACTTGGGAGGCTGAGGCAGGAGAATCACTTGAACCCAGGAGGCAGAGGTTGCACTGAGCCGAGATGGCACCACTGCACTCCAGCCTGGTAGCAGAGCAAGACTCTGTCTCAAAAAGAAAAAACAATATAAGAGGCCAAGTGTGGTGGCTCATGCCTGTGCTTAGCACTTTGGGAGGCCAAGGCAGGCAGATCACTTGAGGGCAGGAGTTTGAGACCAGCCTGGCCAATATGGCAAAATGTGGAGACAGCTCTACTAAAAATACAAAAAATTAGCCAGGCATGGTGGTGCACGCCTATAGTACCAGCTACTCGAGTGGCTGAGTTGGAAAGATCACTTGAGCTCTGGAGGTTGAGGCTGCAGTGAGCTGTAATCACACCACTGTACTCCAGCCTGGGTGACAGAGAAAGATCTTGTCAGGAAAGAGAAAGAAATGAAAAGAAAAAAAGAAAAGGAAAGGAAGAGGGGAGAGAAAGGGAAGAGGAATTACTCTTCTGTCTACTAACAGATAAAGCAATCGAAACCCAAAGGAAATCAAGTTCTACGATGTAACACAGCCAAGTCATAGCAGGGTTCATGGCTGAACTAGAGATTCCCTGGCCCCTGGGCCACGCCCTTTCTATCCTCCCACGTGCTCAGAGGCAGGAAACTTCCAAAAGAAAAGCAACACGAGTAGGAATAATTTTTTCTGTTGCTTGAGAATAGCCTGGTACAATGAGACCTTTGATGACAAATGATTGTCATTTGTGGGATATACTGTTTATCTCCTGTTTGGGAAGAAATATTTGTTCTGCCATGTATGTGCATTACATTACATCAAAGACAGGCAGGGAATCCCTCCCTCCCACACCCTGCCCCATTTGGCACCAAACGCATGTTCTGTTTTCAAAGGTTCGCAGATAACCAATCAGGGCTGTGTTATAGTGTGTCAGGATGGCAATACTCAAAAGCCGTTTTCAAGTTCAAATATATTAAAGTTGTCTCTTTCCCACACACACAAAATGAGCAAAGCTTTCATTATTCATCAAATGAAAAAATCAAGCACTGCAATTATCTGTCTATGGCCCCAGGATAGGCTGGGCATCATTTAATCAGACATTGCTACGTGAAGCCACAGACTACGTCTGGCCATGAACAGACTTAAAAGAAGGGCTAGTTGATGAAAAAAAAAAAAAAAAAATCAACTTCCAGGTCTTAATATCCAGTGTTGCTTTCCCTGAGAACTTCTGAGCCTTAAAACTCAGCGGGAGTTTACAAGGAGGAAGGGAGATTCCAGAAGGCGATAACTGGGCCTCAGACACAAAAGCCAACTACACAAAGCTCATGAAATCTCTCTCATAACCAAATAGGCAGGGCCCGAGCCTGGCTTTTCTTGAGAGGATCCATAGGGCTCTGTGTTTATGTTTGAGGATTTGTCTGAAATCCTAGAGGCTTAGAGCTGGCGGGCAGAGCTTGGTGAGGCCCGGGTGTTGCCAAGGGCAGGAACTGGCACTGCCTGCTTAAGCCCAAATCCAGTCCTGCAGGGAAGTGTGACATGTGAAGGTATCTGAGGGGAACCCCCAGTTCTCCCTTTTTTTGAGGGACCTCCACAGCCCCTGCCTAACTCCCTGAGGGGCCTGAGTTTCTGAGGATCACACTCAAAAGTCGCACAGATTTTTCTGATTTAATCGCCATTTATTTAATATATAGAAGTTTTGTTGTTGCTGTTGTTGTTTTTTGTTTTTTGTTTTTTTGAGACAGAGTCTCACTCTGTCACCAGGCTGGAGTGCAGTGGCATGATCTCGGCTCACTGCAACCTCTGCCTCCCGGGTTCAAGCAATTCTCCTGCCTCAGCCTCCGGAGTAACTGGGACTACAGGCATGTGCCACCACGCCCAGCTAATTTAAGTGCCTGGCTCGTGATGCAAGAGCCGCTTCTCTCCCAGGTGCTGGAAAAGGTCGGTTTTTTTTAAACTGATTTCCCCCTTCTCCCTATTCCCTCCTTCCCGCATCTGTAGGAGGCTTGCAGGTGTCCAGCTATCCATCTGCGGTAGACACATGGTCGGGAGCTACCAGCCCTTCTACAAGCCGGGGGATGCCAACATTGGCCAGTCAATCAAGCGCCACTCATCTGGGTTCAGAGAAGCTCAGAGAGCACCCCAGACTCAACAGTGCCAACTGTGGCCTTGTGCAGCTACTGCTGCCCACACATGAGGACACGCAGGAAGGGTGCACATTTGACACAGGCTTCCCATGGAAATACCTTCTCAAACCTGGAGCGGGGTAAGAATGTGGCAGCTCTGGGCCCCTCGTGGGTCCGAAGCTGGCTCAGCCCAGCGTTCAGAGGCCAGCCTCCCAGAGACGCAGAAGGGGCCTGCGCCAGGCGTGGGCACTGCAGGATACAAATTGTGCAACAGGAGCCAAGGGATGGAGAGGCATTCTGGCGAGACCTGGAGAGCTTCCAGAACAAGGTGAAACATTCTTCAGGTGACCCAGGGGAGAGGCTCTCCAGGAAGGAGGCCCAGTTCCATCAGGAGCCAGAGTTCTGGGCATGTTAGGACTGTGGAGTCCTAGCATGGGAGGGTCAGGGGACTGGGTCCCCCAGAGGTGTCACAAAAATGCTCCCAGGAGGACTTCAGCTGCTGAGGCCTGTGGCTGACACCAGAGGGCAGGGAGGGGCAGGGCGGAGCCACCCAGCCCCAGCCCGGGGGCGGACGAAGAGCGGGCGTGGCAGGCCCCTGCGTGGGGATGTCGCTCGGGGGGAGGAGAGCCCCCGGCCGCCCCATGCCGTGGCCGGGAAGGGGGACTCAGCCCACGCGTGCGGCGCCCGACGGCCTCTCCCCGCGCGCCCGCGCCCCTTTGTGCCTGGCGTGTTACGCGCGGGCGCTCCTGCCGCCGCGCCCGGGAGAGGCGTCCGGCGCCCCGGGCCCCTTTCCAAGCACAACAGTGGCCTCCGTGCTGACCCACTTTCCCTCCCGCCTCCTGGGCCAAGCAGGTGCGAGCCGTCGGGCGGGGCGCGCGGGCGGCGGAGAGGGCGGGCCCACGAACCACCCGCGCGCCCCGCCCCGCCCCCGCCTCCGGTAGCGAGCCCGGTTTCCGGGGCGGGGGCCGCGAGAAGGAGGAGGAGGAGGAGGGCGCGGCACGGGAACTGGAGGGAGAGGACGGGGGAGGACAGGGGCAGAGGGAGGGGGACGGGGGGGCAGAGAGATGAGGGAGAAAGAAAGGAGGGGTGCGGGAGAGGAGGAGAAAAAGGAGCTGGGGGGAGGAGGGGGTGAGAGGAGAGCAAGGAGGGAGGTGGAGGAGGGGTGGGAGGAGGAGGACGGGTGGGGGAGGAGGGGAAGGAGCGGAGGGGGGAGGAGGAGGAGGGGTGCGGGAGAGCAGGGCTGACGGGGAGGCGGAGGGAAACCGCACCCTGCCTTTTTCCTGGGCCGAGGCCAGCCCGGGAGGAAATGTTGAAACGAAGTGCACATCGGTCCCCAGGCCTGTGGGGTCTAGAGCTCAGGCCGCAGCGACCCCGCCCTCCCCAGCCCTTCTGGCCCGACCTCCGCCTCGGACCTGCAA
Organism: Sapajus apella; assembly: GCF_009761245.1. Classification (NCBI taxonomy): domain Eukaryota; kingdom Metazoa; phylum Chordata; class Mammalia; order Primates; family Cebidae; genus Sapajus; species Sapajus apella. The sequence continues at coordinate 1,190,004 of NW_022437053.1, forward strand.
ACCCTGACGCTGGGAGGCGGTTCCCGAGGGAGCCTGGACTCTTCCCCCAGTTCAGCCCGGCCGAGACCTGTGCGCTTTCAGATGAGAGCACTCGTTCACCGAATGACCGTGCCTACTTGGGGAACATCTGGCCCCAGAACCCGGAGGAGCAGGGTGACTAATGCTGAGTGCCGTGGCCTGGCACTGGGAAGCGCCGGTCCTCCGTCCCTCTCCCTGTCCCTGGCACCCCAGGGCCCTTGGGGAGTTCTTACACTGCCTGAGGCAGACCTGGAAGGGTCCCCTGTGCCAGGGCCGGGGCTTTGCCTACTTCGCGTCCTTGTTCACCCTTGTGCGTAGCTACCACCTAGTGCCTACCCACCTGCCCACCAGTGTCAGTGCCTGATACGGGAAGTTATAGCAATTCACAAAGAAATCTATCACAAAGGGACATGGATACTCACACTTCCTTCTTACTCCTACTTCCAGGCAGCCATTGTTCATGAGTGCGTGTGCTCAGTTCTGGACACACCGCCATGCACGGATGCGCGTTAACATGCTTTGTAGAGAAGAAATGGGGTCAGGATATCATAAACTGAGCTCATGGGTAATGAGTATTCATCAAATGTCAAGCTCTTGGTCTGAGCACTTTGCATATATTAATTTAATCCTCACAAACCTTAAATAGTAAGGTTTGTTACTATGACTCATTTTTCAGATGAGGAGCCTGTGACACAGAGAGGTTAAGTAGCCTACCCAGGATCACACAGCTACTAAGTCCTGGAGTCAAGATTTGAGCCTGGCTCCGGAGCTGGTGAGGTAACGAGGCCTCCCACTTTTCCATGTGTATTGTTCCATGAATTGCTGTTTTCACTAAGAATATGTTCTTTTCTGCCAGCAGTGGAAGATCCCTAGAAGAGGAACTGCTGGCTCTGAGATTTCTAGAGACATTGGTAAACCCTCCATACCGTGGGGACCTTACACCGGCCTGCAGGTTCAAGCTCCATACTGGACCTCTATCCCCACCCAGCCCCCAGAAAAGTAGCTGGGATTCCAGGCGTCTGCTGCCCCTTCAGGTCATGAAGTGAGGAAGAGGGAAACTTCAACAGGCCCATGTGGCCCTGATAATGGGCACGGTGACATTTGGGCAGAGAATCCCAGGGCCCTGCATATACAGACCTGGGACCAGCAGAGAATGCCCAACGGGGGTGCTAGTGGCATTGCCTGGCCATGGCTCTGTCCAGCTGTGGCATCATATCCCATGGCCAAAGTGTCCGAGCAAGCCTGCTTCTGCCATTGACCTAGGGAGGGCTCTTGAGGCCTGCTTATTTTCCAAGCCTGTTCCTCCTGCATCGTCAAGATTCTGAGCGCCCTCCAAAATAAGATCTTTTTCTGTAGTTGTTACTGTGGGTAAAAAACCCTCCTGTCTAATTGCAAACTTCTAATTTTTGCCAATCTGATAAGCAAAAAAAAAAGGGGGGGGGAATTATTTCATGGATTTAGTTTCCATTTCCTTTTTAATAGGGAGGTTGGGTGGAGACTCGTTGCTTTAAATAAAGTCCATTCTTGGCCAGACACAGTGGCTCACACCTGTAATCCCAGCGCTTTGGGAGGCTGAAGTGGGAAGCTCCCTTGAGCTCAAGAGTTCAAGACCAACCTAGGCAACATAGCGAGACCTCATCTCTACTAAAGAAAAAAAAAAGGAAAAAGCAATCCATTTTTATTTTCTTCCAGCCCAACAGATGTGTGGCTGGGCAGCACCTACTGAGCTTGACCACATTTCCAGCCTGCTTTGCAGATAGGCTTTTCCACAGGACCAAGTTCTCAGCTACAGAGTATGAGGAGGCCTGTGATAGGAGCCTCTTCTGGGTCTCCAGGCTGCTTAGAATCAGGCTGTGGCAGTGCCCCAGGGGAGGTGAGCAGCAGGAGAGAAGGGTCTTGGGGCTCTGGGGGACCAGAAGGAACAGAGCTGCTGCTCAGCTGAGACCCATAACCTGAGAAAGAAACAGTGATGGCTCATTTTATGTGTTAAATTTGTGGCCACATCGCTCAGATATTTGATTAGACACTATTCTAGATGTTTTTATGAAGGTATTTTATTTATTTATTTACAGACAGCGGCATCTCACTCTGTTGCCCAGGCTCAAGTGCAGTGGCACGATCTTGGATCACTTAAACCTCCACCTCCCAGGTTCAAGCAATTCTTGTGCTTCACCCTCCCAAGTAGCTGGGATTACAAGCACCTGCCACCATGCCAGGCTAATTTCTGTATTTTTAGTAGAGACGGGCTTTCACCATGTCGGTCAGGCTGGTCTCGAGCTCCTGTCCTCAAGTGATCCGCCTGCCTTGGCCTCCCAAAGTGCTGGGGTTACAAGCGTGAGCCACCGCGCCTGGCAAACGTATTTTTTAAGATAAGATTAACATTTAAATCAGAAGACTTTGAATAAAGCAAATTACTTGCCACCATATGGGCAGACCTCATCCCATCAGTTGAAGGCCTTAAGAGAAAAGAGACTGACCTGCTCCGAGCAAGGAGGAATTCTGCCAGCAGACTCCTTGTGAACTCCAGCTCGCAATATTGGTCTCCAGCCTACTGGCTTACTCTGCAGATTTTGGATTCACCAAGCCTCCACAATCGCAGAAGCCAATTGCTTAAAATAAGTCCCTTAAAATAGTTCCCTAAAATAAACTCTTCAAAATTCCTTAAAATAAATGTGTGTGGCTGTGTCTGTGTGTATATATATCCTATGTAATGTCTGATATATATGTTAAACAAATATACACATTTATCATATACGTGTGTGTATATTTCTCCTATTGGTTCTGTTCCCTGGAGAACCTGACTAATGCAGAAACAAATCTGTTGATTCTTCTAGCCCCTGTATCACCGGGTCTCTTTATTAGAGCAGGTGAGCCTCACTCTAATCAGAGGTTGATTCATTTCTATGCGTGTAGCTACTTCTTGTTTAGCTTCTATTACCTGCCTGTATTTTAAGGTTCTTTGTCTTCATATGACTCCAGGAATTTTATATATTAAGTATATTAAACTTTTGACTATTATATATTGTTGCAAGCATCTTCTTGTAGTTGGTCACTTGTCTCTTTATTTGGAGTGGCTTTCAACATAGAGCAGAGGTCCCCAAACCCGGGGCCACAGACTGGTCCCGTCTGTTGTCTGTTAATAACCAAGGCTCCTAGCAGAAGATGAGTGGCGGGCTCGGGAGCAAGACCGCCTGAGTTCTGCCTCCTGTCACATCAGCAGCGGCATTACTTGTAGGAGGACAAACCCTATTGTGAACTGCGCATGCGAGGGATCCAGGTTGCGCGTTCCTTATGAGACTCTAATGCCTGTTGATCGCAGGTGGAACAGGTTCACCCAGAAACCGTGCCCCCACATCCCGGGTCTGGAAAAATGGTCTTCCCTGAAACCGGTCCCTGGTGTCAAAAAGGCTGGAGACTGCGGACCTAGAAGATACATTAGTTTTGACTCTTGGTGCATGCTCGTGACAGAAATCCCACTCAACCTAGTAGAATGCAGAGGACAGTTCACTGAGCAATGCAAATAATTGCCACCTTTATAATACTGAAGGTTCCCATGGGAAGCATAATAAATCTCTCAATTTATGTCCTTTAATACGATTAAAAATTTTTCTTCATGTAGGTTCTCCAGAATTTTGGTTATGCCTATGCCTAGATTTATGATTGTTGTTACTATTGCAAATGCCCTCTCTCATTGATTATTTAATGGTGTATATGGAAAGTATTGATTTTTGTGTATTTGCGCTGTGCCCACTTTGCCCTCTGACTGGTTCTTACATTTTATTGAACTTTTCAGAGGCTATGAATTATGCTGATTTAAATGTCTTCTTCTGATTCCTGCATTATTATCCTGTCTTCTCCAGGGTTCCGTCTACTTCTGCAGACTGCTGGTTTCCTTCAAATGTCTGGGGACACTTGTTTATCTGATCCCATTTGTAAATGAGTGTCCAGACAGCGGTTCCCAAAGTGGAATCCATGGACCCCCTAAGGGTTCTTAAGACTCTTTCTGGGTGTCTGCAAAGTCAAAACTATTTAATAGGAATAAAACCGACTTTTTTCCTAATGGGTGTTCAGGTGCTCGCTTCGGCAGCACACATACAAATGGGGGTTCAGTGGGTTTTCCAGAGTCTACATGATGCGTGTTATCATTATAGCTTGAAAGCAGGAGATATGAAAATCCAGCTGTTGGCCTGGCACGATGGCTCATGCCTATAATCCCAGCACTTTGAGAGGCCGAGGAGGACAGATTACTTGACATCAGGAGTTTAAGAGCTACCTGGCCAACATGGTGAAACCCCATCTCTACTAAAAATTTAAAAAAAAAAAAAAAAAACTGGTGACAGTGCATGCCCTGAGGACAGGCAGGACACTGGCTCAGTCAGGCACCTGGGCAGCCCTTTGTGTGATTACCGCGTCCAAGCTGCATGACTCGTTCCTCCTCCACTGCCCCCACCTACCCCATGTCCAGACTGGAGGGTTTTAAGATGGCCTCTCACCTGCACGGCATTGGATCTGTTGCGTTTCACCCTCACCTGATCGCTCTGCTTTATACTTTCCAGAAATTCTCCAACGGACCATGGTCTGGTCCGTTGGTGGCATTTTTCCTGGTTTGCAAGGGCTTCTAAGTGTTTGTTTTTATATTTATTCCACTATATCAGAGGACAGGGGAGACAGGTTAAGAGAGGTGCAGTTGCCCCTTGAACAATGTGGGGCTTGGAGTGCCGACCCCTCAAGCAGTTGAAAACCCATGTATAATTTCAGGCTCCCTCCAAACGTAACTAATGAAAAGCCTGCTGTTAACTGGAACTCTTACTGATAACATTAAACAATTGTGGGGCCCAGTGGCTCACACCTATAATCCCAGCACTTTGGGAGGCCGAGGCAGGTGGATCACCTGAGGTCGGGAGCTCAAGACCAGCCTGACCAACATGGAGTAACCCCGTCTCTACTAAAAAAATACAAAATTAGCTGGGTGTGGTGGTGCATGCCTATAATCCCAGCTACTCAAGAGGCTGAGGCAGGAGTTTATTGTATTTTTGCAATAAACCAAGCTAGGGGAAATCAATGTCATTAAGAATCTCGTAAGAGAAAGTATTTACTACGGGGAAGTGGATCATCATAACCGTCCTCGTCATCTCCACGTGGAGTGGCTGAGGAGGAGGGGCTGGTCTTGTTGCCTCAGGGTGGCAGAGAGGAAGAGGTGGAGGAGGTGGAAGGGGAGGCAGGAGAGGCAGGGACCCTCCGGGTAACTCTGATTGAAAAAGATCCCTGTGAGTGGACCTGTGGTTTGAACCCGCATTGTTCAAGGGTCCACAGTGCTTGAAAGTGTTTAGTCAGCAGTCCTGAACAAAACGAAAACAATGGTTGAATGAATGAGCAAGGAGAGCAAGGACCTTCCTCCCAGACAGGGCTGTTGTGAGGGGCAGATGCTGACTATCCACAAGAAAGCCCACCCGTGTGAGGGCGCCTGTCACCAGGAGGGGTCCCGGTGCGGCCTGTTGTCTGCTGCTGTCGTCTGGAGCTCAGCAATGGGTGGAAGTCCTGGGGGGACAAAACACACCGCTTAGCAGCAGATGCCCCTCCCTTTGGGCCTAATTTAGCCGATGTGAGTTTAATTTAACCATGGGGGTGTAACTGCTACAAGAAAAGAGAAGAAAAAAGCTGATGCCCTCACCGCCTTCCAGTCCTGACTCTTCAGGAAAAGCCTGGCTCTCAGACATCTCCGGAGCGCCAGGCCACGTGTGAGGAGAAGTGGGGGTGGTGGCGGCAGGATGCTCCCCAGAGGCGGAGAGGGGTGGGCGGAGGGTGCTGCAGGCGGCCCTGGAGTTTGGGTGTGCCGCCCTTCCTCCTGCCTTGGGCCCGACTGGGTGGATACTGTGGAGTCTGTTGCGGTCCCCTACTTAGGAAAAGCACACAGAACGCTTTAACGATGTTGACCCGACAGCAGCAGGGGGCCCGGGAACCATGAAGCAAATCAGAGAAAGGAAACTCAGGTGGCCACACATTTGATTTAAAAGAAAATAACTTCCCTCCTGAAGCAGGGGCTGGGCTAATCGCCCTGGCACAGGCACAAAACCCAAGCGAACCCTTGCCCCTGCTCCAGAACGTCAGGCCACACCCTCCAGATATGGGAAAGGCTTTCTTCTCTGTTTCAAATGACCTTGTTTCGCCTTTTTTAGATGCAAATGTTTATTTGGTCTCATTTTGAAAAACCTCGGTGCAGCTGAAATAATTGAAGGCAGCCCTGTAAGAAGCAGCACTTCCCGACTTTCTCACTGGCAAACCTTCTGCTGGGGCCCCCAAAACCCCCCAAGGGATCCCAGAGGGGCAGCACAGCCCCTCCCTCCCTGGGCCATGCTGGCTGAGCCTCAGCTGCTTACCCGCAGGAGGACCTCGGGGTTGCTGTGCTAACTAGCACCTTGGCAGGGAAATGATGGCAGCTGCCATGGAGCCAGCATTTGTCGGGGACCTGGCACTCAGGCCACTGGCTCTGAGAGAGGGCTGAGGGGCTGTGGGGTTCACCTTTCAGGGATTAGCTTGTGCAATTTGACCTGTTCCCCCAAATCCTACAGGTATGGAGGATGTGCAGAAATCTGGGAGAGAAACAACCTTCCACGGCTCACTGTTATGGGGATTAAACTAGTGAGATGCTTGTAAACTAGTAAAATACGATTCAGGAGTGTGGGTGCGTGTGGCTTGGTAGTGAGTGGGCTCCAGTCACTACCCTCCCTCTGCACCTGTCAGGCATTTGAACCAGAGCAACTCTATCTTGAATAGGGACCGGTAAAATAAGGCTGAGACCTACTGGGCTGCGTTCCCAGACGGTTAAGACATTCTAAGTCACAGGATGAGATAGGAGGTTGGGACAAGATCGGGTCATAAAGACCTTGCTGATAAAACAGGCTGCAGTAGAGAAGCGGCCAGAACCCCAAATGGCAACAAGATGCGTCCTCTGGTCGTCCTCACTGCTACACGCCCACCAGCACCACGACAGTTTACAAATGCCACGGCAACGTCAGAAGCTCCCCTATATGGTCTGAAAGGGGGAGGTATGAATGACCCACCTCTTGTTTAGCGTATAATCAAGAAATAACCATAAAAATGCGCAGCCAGAAGCCCTCGGGCTGCTCTGTCTGTGGAGTAGCCGCTCTTTGACCCCTTCGCTTTCCTAATAAACTTGCTTTCACTTTACTCTGAGGACGAGCTCTGAATTCTTTCTTGTGAAGATCCAAGAGTTGTCTCCTGGGGTCTGTATCGAGACGCCTTTCCTGTAACACACGCACTGAAGAGTGCTTGCTGATTTGAGGGTTTGCAGTGTCAGGGGCTGCCATAGTGTCACCCCATTTTATAGATGAGAAAACAGCATCAGAATTTTTAAGTCGGAAGCAGAGCCTGAGCCCGTTTGACAGGTGCCAAAGCCTAGCCATTCCCCGGGTCCGCCAGCTCCCCGTCTCTGGGTGTGGGGTGGGGGGTGGTTGCATTCCTACACCTGCACCGTGGCTGCCGCCGGGTGTGCAGGGGTCCTCTCTTCTGCTTGGTTTTGCCTGGGACCTCGTGCCCTGTGTGCTGCATCCTGATCTCAGCAGTGGATCTGCTGGGCTTGGTTTTCAGTGTCCTCCTGAGCCCTGCGGGAGATCCTTTAGCACGTGCTGTTCCCTCTGGCAGTCACCTTTCCTCCCCAGGTCCTGGCTGGCCCTGACTCTCGGCCGGGGCTCAGGCTGGATTCTCTAGACTCTAGATCTCTACTCCATCTTAGGATCTAGAGTCCAGAGAATCCAGCATCATGGCAATGTGCGCAGTGGGCTGTTTGCTCACCATCATTATCCCATCCCGGCCCATGGCAGCTTCTGGCACAAAGTAGCTCACATATGAACGGTGGTGTCCCAGGGGAGATGGAGAAAGGGGGCTGGCAAGGCCAGGGGGCACAAAGCTGAAGTGGCCTCGCTTTCGCTTCTCATGGTGCCAAGGGTCTTTCCTCTTCCAGCGTGAGCAGCTGGAAGCTGGCCTGCACCCTGTTCCCAGCTCTGAGACCATCGTGCTTGTGATGGGAGGGAGGGGAACTGTGTTTAGGGGATAATTCCACTCAGGGGCACAGCAACCTGACCATGGGGTGCAAAGCTGGGGGCCAGACACCCTTCCAGGTGGTGACTTTTATTCTATTGGGGATGTGGCTTTATGTAACCAGGCCGGCCCACTCCCTCCAGAGGGAGCCTGAGGGATCAAAGATGGAAACCAAAAGATTACCGGAAGAAAATTATTCTTAAAAAAACAACAACCGTTGGCCAGGTGAGGTGGCTCACACTTGTAATCCCAGCACTTTGGGAGGCCAAGGTGGTCAGATTATTTGAGGTCAGGAGTTTGAGACCAGCCCGAGCAACATGGTGAAACCCCAATCCCACTAAAAATACAAAAGTCAGCGGGGTGTGGTGGCATGCTTGTAGTTCCAGCTACTCTGGAGGCTGAGGCAGGAGGATTGCTTGAACCCAGAAGGTGGAGGCTGCAGTGAGCCAAGATTGTGCCACTGCACTTCAGCCTGGGTAACAGAACAAGACTCTGTCTCAAAGAAAACCACACACACACACACACACAAAACCCCTGTAGTCTTGGAAAGGGGTGAACTTTTTAATGATCTTGCAAAACCCTGTGGCCATAAGCATCATAATTGATTTATTCCACCAGATAAGAAAAAAAACATACCTGCATGGCAGAAAACATCCTGCTTAAAGTTAAAAAAAAAAAAAAAAAGATAAACAGAAATAAATCCCTGGGTGCAGTGGCTCACACCTGTAATCCCAGCAATTTGGGAGGTCAAGGTGGGAGGATCACCTGAGATCAGAAGCTCAAGACCAGCCTGACCAATACAGAGAAACCCTGCCTCTACTAAAAATACAAAATTAGCCAGGTGTGGTGGCACATGCCTGTAATCCCAGCTACTCAGGAGGTTGAGGCAGAAGAATCACTTGAACCCAGGAGGCAGAGGTTGCGGTGAGCCGAGATCATGCCATTGCCCTCCAGCCTGGGCAACAGAGCAAGACTCCATCTCAAAAAGAAAAAAAAATTGTGGCACATCCCTAAGATAGAATTTACCATGCAGTCATGAAAAAGAATATGGTATACTTTGTCCATGGGAAAATAGAATCATACGCTTAATAATACATGCAGCTTAAGTCACAGGCAAAGCGGCTGCTATAAATCAAAGAAAGAAATCCAACAACTGAATTGGAAAATGGGCAATGGGAAGAAATCCTTCCCAGAAAAGAAAAATGCCTTGAAACATTTGAAAACATGCTTACTGTCATTACAATAAGAGAAATGTAAACTGAAATATCAGTGAGATCCTACTTTCCACTATCAGATTGGCAAGTTCCAAACTTTGACAATCACCGTTGGAGTGAGCTGGAAGGCTATGCTCCATGGGGGAATCTAGTTTCATTTGCCAGAGCTGCACACGTAGGAGCTCTGGCCCAGCAAGCCCACTTCTTGTCAAGACACGTAATACAGAGGCTCATCAAAGCATTGCAGTGATTGGAAAAGGATAGGAACAACTTAAGCACTATCGAGATTAACTACATAGCATCCCTAGGTCCGCGTTACCGTGAAGTCATGGTGGGTGATTACAGACATGAGCCACTGCGCCCTGCCACCACCAAAGAAGCAGGTGGCAGGGCGCAGTGGCTCATGTCTGTAATCCCAGCACTTTTGGAGGCCAAGGTGGGTGGATCACTTGAAGTGAGGAATTTGAGACCAGCCTGGCCAACATGGTGAAACCCCACCTGTACTAAAAACACAAAAATTAGCCAGGCGTGATGGCAGGTGCCTGTAATCCTGATTACTTGGGAGGCTGAGGCAGGAGAACTGCTTGAACCCAGAAGGCGGAAGTTGCAGTGAGTTGAGATCGCGCCACTGTACTCCAGCCTGGGCAACAAGAGTGAAACTCCATCTAAAAAAAAAAGGAAGTATATTTAAGTCTACGAAATGCAGCAATCTTCAGAGTATATTGTTTCATAAAAAAGAGGAAGCTGGAGGGTCTGTGTATAGAATTATCTCATTTGTGCGAATGAGTGTGTGAGTGTGTGTGTCTGCACAGAAATTCCTGGTAGGGTGCCTAAAACATGGACATTAGCGTGTTTTCTCTGGTGCTATGAACTGAGTGTGTATTCCTCCCCACATTAGTGTGTAGAAATGTTCAGCCCCAGAGTGATAGCATTTGGAGGAGGTCAAGAGGATGGAGACCCCCTGAGGCCCTCAGAGAGGGAGGCCAGAGAGCTCTCTTCCTCTTTCGCTGCTATGTGGCCATCTGCATCCTGAAGAAAGCCCACCCCAGGACCTGTCCATGCTGGCACCTTGATCTGGGACTTCCAGTCTCCAGAACTATGAGAAATAAATGCCTGCTATTTGTAAGCCACCAGTCTATGATTTTTTGTCACAGCGGCCTGAGCTGACTGAGACCTCCAGGTAAGAGACCTGGGAACTGGGGTAGATAGCATTTTCATGGTCTCCTTCACTCTGTTTGAATGTTTGACTCCAAGCATGAAGGATATTTTTAGTTTGTTTATTTGTTTGTTTTTCTTTTTGCCCAAGGGAGTGCTATGGCTCCATCTCAGCTCACTGCAACCTCCGCCTCCCGCATTCAAGCCATTCTCCTGCCTCAACCTCCCTAGTAGCTGGGATCACAGGCATGTGCTACCATGCCCGGCTCATTTTTATATTTTTAGTAGAGATGGGGTTTCAGCATGTTGGCCAAGCTGGTCTCGAACTCCTGATCTCAAGTGATCAGCCTGCCTCAGCCTCCTAAAGTGTGTATTTTTCTAAATAGACACCTGGCAGGGCTTAGGTCATCCATTGAAATTCACCAGGACTTGCTGGCTTCCCTGAATTCAGCTGAATTATGTGTGCCCGCTGCTGCTGTGTAACCTATGGCGGGCGCAGCCAGGGATAAAGCAGGCAGTGTGCACGCATTCCACTGCACAGCCTGTGGCCTGGCCAAGCCCCTGGGCATGTGAGGCTTTGGGTAGGGGCAGGAGGCGGGTGAGCCCGGATAGCAGCAGCAGGCATGGCTCCCTGAGTTTCATGTCACCTGTGCCCCCTCTCCCAGGAGACTGCAACAGAGAAAGGGAGACCCCTCTCCTTTCAAAGGTTAAACCCCCAACGGCACAGAGCAATCTATCTGCCCCTGCCTGGTGAACACCCCCATCTTTATCACGTCAGTAATTTTTCCTAAAAGTAGATGTAACTTTGAAGGTGGGTAAAAGTAACTTGAAAAGTCGGTGGGCAGATGGCAGAGAGCCTGCTCATCCTTCTTTCAAACTGTCACCAGCCGCACAGTTCTCAGCTGCCATCCTAGACTATTATTATTGCTATTTTGCCTGTGTGCACACCTCTTTCCGTGGGTGTGGAGGAGGGACTGAGCAAAGCCTCGGGTAGGTCACATACGTTCTCAGTGCCATGCTTGGCTGGTGACTGGCCATGTACGGTTGCCAGGCCCTGGAGCACGTGCAGGAAGCGAGTTTCCAGCTCTGCACGCTCAGCATGTGCGTTTCATCTTGCCACCTGGCTGGCTCCTCTTTCTGGGTCTGTGTGAGCGGAACAGAACGCACACTGGGGACAGAGCTTACCCGAGGGGCTGCCCAGGTTATTTCCATCTCGGCAGTGATGACATCACCCTGAGCTCATTTTTTCTTCATGGGAATCCCAGGAGGTGGGAATCACCATTATCCCCATTTTCCTGGTAGCTAGACAGAGAAATGAGCGTGGGGAGCAGACAGGGCGAAGTGAGGACCCGAGGAAGGCGAAGGCAAGGAGGGAGGGTGCTGCCAGTAATCAGGGGCATTCGCTTGGTCGGACCCAGAAGCCTGGGCAAGTAGAGGCAGCTGGCACTACAGAAGGCCATGGAGCAGGGGCAGTGGAGGCCAAACCAGGGGGCTTGATCCACACTCTGTCTGGGAAGCCAGTGAGATCTCAGGTTCCTTCCACAGCATGCCTCAGACAGTCCTGGAGGTTTGTTCTCTGGGGAAATTGTAGAGAGGTGGCTCTAGGTTCAGGGACTGAGGGGCAGCAGAAGGCAGGGGTGGGGTTCTGCACTAAAAAGGGGTTGAGGTATAAGAAGAAAGACTTCACCTACACCGAGGAGCCCCAAGACCCCCTCCCGACTCTACTCCTAGGAAGTTGGCAGCGTGGCCCACATGCCCCAGGCAGGGCTCTTGTCCCTAGAGAGGAGACCTAAACGTGCTTACAGGTGAGGGTTGCCCAACAAGGAATCTGCTACAGCCACCAGTCTCAAGCCGTCCCCCTGCCAGCAAGGGGTCTTCAATGAGCTCTTCAGGGCTGTGCTCCTGGAGAGGAAGCGACTGCCCATGGTCATTGAACACAGGAGTGAGGCAGCCAACACGGAGCATAACCAGCAGCACATAGGGAAGAGGCACTAAGAGGAAGCAGGGCGGGGAGGCGGGACACGAGCTCAACCCGAAGCCCCTGCAAGTCACATTCTTGAGAGCTGACAGAGGAGATTGCATCCAGGAAACAAGATTGAGTGTGGTGGCTCACGCCTGTAATCCCAGCACTTTGGGAGGCTGAGGCGGGCAGATCACCTGAGGTCAGGAGTTCAAGAACTTCCTGGCCAACATGGTGAAACTCCATCTCTACTAAAAATACAAAAATTAGCTGGGTATGGTGGCACATGCCTGTAGCCCAGCTACTCAGGAGGCTGAGGCAGGAGAATTGCTTGAACCCAGGAGGTAGAGGTTGCAGTGAGCCACTGTACTCCAACCGGGGTGACAGAACAAGACCACGAAGAAAAAAAAAAAGGATAGGCATTCTAGGAGGAAGGGGTCATCAGAGCACAAGAAAGAGGACATTTAATAAATAGAATAGAAGGTGGAGCCAAGAAAATTGCTAGAAAAAAAGACAAAGAGATGATAATAAGACAACTGTCAGTCAGATGATTTGGGGTTCCACTAATCAGAGTTACAAAAGGTGAGACCAGAGACAAGGGGGAGACATTTTCAAAGAAATAATACAAGAAAATTACCAAGTGAATGATAGGAACCTCTGAAAGGAAAGAGCCTGTTAAGGGCCACTATTTTAGAATTCTGCACCAAGGTATGTAGAATACAATCTGAAAGCATTCAGGATGAAGAGAAAACCTTGCAAGTCGGAGGTTGGAGGGGAGAAGAACAATTCACACAAAGATTTAAGGATGAAATGACGTTAGACTTCACAGTGGCAGCACTAGGAGACAGGAGACAATGGAAAAATGCCTTTGAAACTTTGATGGAAAATTACTTTCCAACTGAATTTCTATATCTGTCCAAATTATTTTTCAAGTATAAAATAGTGTAACTGCATTTCTACGCATTACATCCTTAAAACCTTTGCCTTCTGTGTACCCTTTCTCAGGAGATATGGAGGATGCATCCCACCCAAACAAGCAAGGAAACCAAGAGATAGGAAGACCTGGGGTGTAGGAAGCAGGACCTAACCCAACAGGGAGGCCAAGAGAGGCCCCAAGGTGACAGTTTGTAGCAACAGAACAGGAAGTCAGAGGGCCCTGGGAAGAAGGCCTCCAGGGAAGGGGGAACTGCCACCCTATGGGATGTGTTAGAGTTTGTAGCAGTTGTTGATAGGTGTTTGGCAGAAGTAGGGAAGTATCTGGGGGAAAGTTAGCCCTAAGGACATTGACAACTAAGTGGATGATAGAAGGAAGCATTTCCTCTGGTGCAGGCAGCAGGAGCGGGTGATGAGAAAGGAACAAGTTCCTTGCACACTTTTGGGCTCTGCAGCAAACACAATTTGATAGTCCTAGTAACAGAAACACTGATTATTCACTTAACCAAAAATTATGATTTGAAGTTATATTGGGACAGTGGGGGAGGAAAGCGGGAATACAGTGGACAGCAAGTGTCAGATCACCACTGTTGTGGTAGAAAGTCAACAAATAATGTCAAAATATAATAAACAAAAATAGCTATATCTCCTTATGTTTTCAGAAGCAGATTTTAAAAAGGAAAGGGGTGGCCCCTGGACTATGGAATGAGACACAGGGAGAGAATGCTGCACCGTCGCTTGGACTGTATACCACAGAAGTGCATCGCTTTTCTAAAAATACAAAATGAATGAGGAAAGGAAGAGGAAGCTGTGCCAGTTGCGGGCTGCCATTGTGAGCCCACTGGAGAGCGGGATGCGGGTGCAGGGGTGAGGACAGTCAGCAGCAGTGGGGCTGGGAGACTCTGGGGAGTTTGTCTTTAAGGAATGGAAGAAGTTTCTGTCCAGTGGGCAACTGGAGGCAGACATCCTGGGTGTGAGAAGCCTTTCCTGTGGGGCCTTTCCCTCTTCTGCAGGAACTCCTGCCAAGCTGTGGCAGCTGGCTTTGTTGGGGGAAATGACCCCCAGAAGAATCCAGCCACCAGTGCTGAGCTGCATGGGAGGGACCATGGTGTGACTAGGCGAGGGATGGTACCTAGGCAGCCTGGAGGAAGTAAGCGGTGGCATGGCTCCTTTGTGGTGGCATCCTCCATTGGAAGGATGGAGGGAGAGGAGGCTGGGCGTGGGCCTCTTCCTCTCAGGAAATGGGGCTGAGCCAGTGTGGTGGGAGCAAGGTCAAGGTTCCATCTCAGGCCAGGAGATAGAGCCATGAGTCCCCTGATTTTAAGGACCAGGTGAGCTCCTGGTTCTTGTGGCCCTGCCCTTTCCTATGTCAGGGTCTGTGCTGGCCCCTGTCAGTGGTCCTTGCTGAGGAAGGGGTAGAGGGGTGGTCTGCAAGGGAGGGAGGAAGTGGGAACCACACAGGTGGGAGGCAGAAATGTGGCATGACTGCTAGAGGCTGCTGTGGGGGAGGCTGAGCCCCTAGCCCCAACTCAGCAGAGCCAGGAGGCAGAGATGTGGGTGGGCAGTGTACTAGTTATCTATTGCTGTATAAGAAGTGGCCCCAGAACATGTACTAGTTATCTATTGCTGCATAACAAGTAGCCCCAGAACGTGTACTAGTTATCTATTCCTGTATAATAAGTGGCCCCAGAACGTGTGCTAGTTATCTATTCCTGTATAATAAGTGGCCCCAGAACGTGTACTAGTTATCTATTGCTGTATAACAAGTAGCCCCAGAACGTGTGCTAGTTATCTATTGCTGTATAAGAAGTGGCCCCAGAACGTGTACTAGTTATCTATTGCTGTATAACAAGTGGCCCCAGAACTTAACATCTTAAAACAACACACATGTATATCTCACATCGTTTCTGAGGGTCAGAGATTTGGGAGCAGCTTGGCTCGTTATTCTGAATGTCGAGGACACGTGTGAGATTATAGTTGAGCTGTTGACTGCGGCAGTGGTCTCTGAAAACTGGACTGGCATTGAGAAACTTGCTTAAGTGACTGTGGGCTGGAGTCCTCTGTTCCTCTCCACATGGGCATCTCCAAATGGCTGCTCAGGAGGTGGCTTCTCCTGGAGCAAGTGATCATACAGAGATAAACAGAGAGACAGAGAAACACAGAGAACATAACCAAGAGAGAAGCCATGGTGCTTTTCACAACCCAGCCTTGGATGTGGCATGCCATCACTTCTGTATTCTCTTGCTCCTAGATGCAGTGTGGGAGGATTTCACAGAAGGCTGTGAAGGCCAGGAAGCAAGATCGCTTCCTGGTGTCATACTGGGGGTCTTCTTGAAGGCTGGCTAAGTGGAACTCATCAATTGGGCACCTACTGTGTGAGAGACTCTGAGCTTCAGGCTGTGGCTGTGATAAGGTCTTGAAGAAACTCCTGCTCCCAAGGAACTTAGGCTTTCCGTGGAATTCCAGTTCTCCTGTCTACGCCTCACTCCAACCCCTTTTTTTATTTTTTTTAATTTTTTGTTTGTTAGTTTTGGAGGCAGGATCTCACTCTTTCGCCAGGCACCAGGCTGCAGTGCAGTGGCACAATCTCAGCTCTCTGCAACCTCTGCCTCCCAAGTTCAAGCAATTCTCCTGTCTCAGCCTCCTGAGTAGCTGGGACTACAGGTCCGCACCACCACACCCAGCTAATTTTTGTATTTTAGTAGAGACGGGGTTTCACCATGTTGACCAGGATGGTCTCAGTCTCTGGACCTCATGATATGCCCGCCTCGGCCTCCCAAAGTGCTGGGATTATAGGCGTGAGCCACGGTGATTGGCCTTTTTTTTTTTTTTTTTAACTTTTTTAAATTGTTATTTATTTATTTATTTATTCTATTTTATTTTTGAGACAGGGTCTCACTCTGTCACCTAGGCTGGAGTGCAGTGGTGCCATTATAGTCTTGACCCCCTGGGCTAAAGCGATCCTCCCACCTTAGCCTCCTGAGTAGCTGGGACTCCAGACTCGTGCTACCACGCTCAGCTAATTTTTGTATTTCTGGTATCGATGGAGTTTCACCACGTTGCCCAGGCTGGTCTCGAACTCCTGAGATCAAGCAATCCGCCTACCTCGGCCTCTCAAAGTGGGATGAGATTACAGGCGTGAGCCATCGCGTCTGGCTTTCAATCCTGATTTTAAGAATAGAATCGTTGGCTCCTATCTGTTTTCCTTTTCAGTCTTAAATCACATTCACGTGAATCTTATTAGTTTTGTGCTATCTCTTTGCTGTAAGTTGGGCATAATTTTATTAATTCCATTTTTCAGGTGGGAAAACTGAAGTTACAGAGACAGGCCCAATATTGGCCAAAGCCTTGCCCAGTGGCAATGAGCCCAAGGGTGGGAGGACCGGGAAGAGAGCTGGAGGCTGCAGGTTCCTTAGATGCCCACCTCCAGCCGCCGCTTCCCATTCATTCCTACATTTCACAGACGCCTCTGTGCTAGGCACTGGGGACACATCATGAACAAAACAGCTCCAGCCCCTTCCCTGCAGAGCTTATGGCCCAGGAGTGGGACAGGCATTGGTCCAAGTATTTCACAGATAAGTACGTAATTACAAATGGAAAACACCGATTTAAAAGCAGGAGCGGGGTGAAATGAGATTGCAGGGAGCCTGACTTGGCTCAGGGCCCGGGAAGCACCTCTGAGGAGGAGGCCCAGAGCCGCTGGTCATTCCTGCCTGACACTCGCATCAGAGAACAAAGAGGCCCAAACCCTTCAGTTATCCTCAGGCTAACATCAGTGTGGGAGACATGTGAATGATTTACTTTTTCTCAACAAATGTTGTTAATACTTAAGGGTAAAAAGGGAAAGATTGAGCCCCAAATTAAAGACTAAAGACAACCTTCAATGATGTATTTCTGCACCGGGCAAGGTGTCTTCTTATGGGAACAGCAGAATCACCCAGAAACAAGCGTCTAATTATAGCACTGCCATCTGCGGCACTAAAATAAGAATGATTATCAACACTATCTTTCAGGTTTTTCACTAAGTCAGAACAATTTGCTAAAAATAATCTGTACTGTATCTGCAACGCCCCCAAACAATGTGTGCTTTCCCGTCACCGCGGCTGCCAGCTCCCCACTGGCGGGCCAGGAGGCCAAGGGGGCCGTTCAGCCCCACTGGCAGCCTTGTCCCCTGTTGGCTGGCTTTCATTGTGAGCGTTGTCACTGAGGCGGTGGGAGATGGGTGGAGGGAAAGTTAAGGCTGGCTTCCAGCCAGCTTGGGAGGGCCGCGCAGACACCAGCTTGATTGAAGAAGGCTGGGTGCATTTCCCAAGAGCCTCTGGGGGTTTCAGGGCCCATGGCCAGATCATCAGTTCCTGGAATCCTGCTTGGTCCAGGGGGAATGAGTCATACTCCCAACCCCCAGCATAAGTGATGAAAGTACAGAAGCCAGACACGAGTTCCCTTGTGCTTTATGGGGAGGTTTCCTTCTAGGTTGGATTACTTAGGTCCCCAATACAGGGCACCCCTTCCTGAAGTCAGAATTGCAGTGGAGTCTGCAGGGTCACGAAGTAAGCACAGGGACTGAGCCGGAAAGGCGGTGGAGTGATAATGACATTTCATCCTGTTGTTTTTTTGAGACGGAGTCTCACTCTTGTCCAAGCTGGTATGCAGTGGCGTAATCTCAGCTCACTGCCTCACAACCTCTGTCTCCTGGGTTCAAGCAGTTCTCCTGTATCAGCCTCCTGAGTAGCTGGGACTAAAGGTACACGCCACCATGCCGGTTAATTTTTTTATTTTAAGTAGAGATGAGGTTTCACCATATTGGCCAGGCTGATCTTGAACTCCTGACCTTGGGTGATCTGCCCACCTTGGCCTCCCAAAGTGCTGGGATTACAGGTGTGAGCCACCGTGCCTGGCCCAGAGATAGTTTTGAATCCTGTAACAAATCTCTTCCTAGCCCCTCCTTCCCCCAACCCTTCTCAGCCTCCAGTATCCTCTATTCCACTCTTTACCTCTATGAGATTAACTTAAGTGTCCACATATGAGGGAGAGCATGCGGTATGTATCTTCCTGTGCCAGGCTTATTTCACTTAACAATGTGTCCTCCAGTTCTATCCATGTTACCGTAAATGACAGGGTTTCCTCCTTTTTTTATGGCTGAATAGTATTCCGTTGTGTGTATATACCACGTTTTCCTCATCTATTCATCTACTGTTGGACAGATAGGTTTACTCCATACCTTGGCGGTTGTGAATAGTGCTGCAGTAAACATTGGGGTGCTGATGTACCTTCAGTATGCTGATTTCCTTTCCTTTGGGTAAATGGCCAGTAGTGGGATTGCTGGATATTTGGTAGTGCTGTTTGTAGTTTCTGCGGAGCTCCATATTGTTCTCTACAGTGGCTGTACGTACTAGCTTACCTTCTCACGAATATTGTATATGGGTTTCCTTTTCTCCACAGCCTCACCAGTGTTTGCTATAAAAATATTATCTTTAAAGCTCCAAAGAACTGGCAAGATGATGAAGAACTGCCAGGCCAGCCTCTGGGGAAAGCATGCATTAAGAGAGATAAGAATACTGGGGCCTTTGAAGCCCCTTTGGCCCTAAGGGACAGAGCTGAGGCTCAGAGGCCACCCAAGGTGGGGAGTCAGGGTGGAGGCCCTTCCCACATTGAAGGCCAACACCCTTGGGGTAAGGGAGAGGCAGCAGGCAGCCACTCCAGGCAGCAGTCAGGGGCACCTGCACCAGGTACTTCAATCAAAGGTGACTGAAGACAGGGAAGGGGAGGCAGGTTTCAGAGGGCTGAATTTCCTACCCAGGGAAAGGTGTTTTCAAGAATGAGGACAGTACAAAAACTGAGGGAGCTCATCACCAGCTGACTCCTGAAGGGATTTCTGAAAGATGCGTTTCAGTGAGAAGAAAAGTGATCTCAGCGGAAAGTCTGAGAAGGAAGAAGGGGTGAAGAACAGGAAGTACTGAGAGGGTGAATAAAAACAACCATCAATTGCATAAAGCAGTGTCTTAGTCCATTTTCTACTGCTTAGAACAGAATACTTGAAACTAGGTAATTTATATAGGAAAGTAATTTATTTCTTTCAACTATGAAGGCTGAAAAGTCCAAGGTTGGGGGCTGCACCTGGCAAGGGCCCTCTTGCTGGTGGGGACCCTTGGCAGAGTCCCAAGGCAGCTCAGGACATCACATGGAGAGGGGACTAAGCATGATAGCTCAGGCCTCTCTTCCTCTTATAAAGCCACCAGTCCCACCCCCGGGATAACCCATTAATCCATTAATTCACGAAGAGACGAATTCTTTCATCAGAGCAGAACCCACGTGACCCAATCACCTCTTAAAGGCCCTACTGCCTTTAAGATACTGCCACATTGGGGGTTAAATTCTAACATGAATTTTGGAGGGGACAAGTATTTAAACCATAGCAACCAGTATTACTAATGTCTAGTGGCATTAAGAAAACCAAAACAGAATTAAAGTTCTAGAGAAAAAAACATATAGGCCAAGCAGAAGTTACATGGAGGTCATGGGTTTCAAGGTCCTTCTGCTATCTGAGTGGAAGGTAAAAAGATACTGAGTTCAGAGTCTTACATATTAAGAATTTGTAGTGTATGTTAATACATTGTTGTAATTCTTAATTTTATATTTGAAATTCTAGGGTATTTACTAAAAGATTGGAGCAAGGGCATGGAGAAGGAAAACACGGTAAGTATACTTAAAGAAGGGAGAAAAGATAAGGACACAAAGCAAGTATAAAATCACAGGTTAGATTAAAATCCAAATATATAAATAACCACTTTATATATATAGACTGAATATTCTAGCTGAAAGACTAAGGTTATCAAACTAGATTTTTTTTTTTTTTTTTTTTTGAGACAGAGTCTCACTCTGTCGCCAGGCACCAGGCTGGAGTGCAGTGGCACAATCTCGGCTCACTGCAACCTCCACGTACCAGGTCCAAGCGATTCTCCCACCTCAGCCTCCCACACAGCTGGGACGACAGGCATGTGCCATCACACCCAGCTACTTTTTGTATTTTTAGTGGAAATGGGGTTTCACCATGTTGACCAGGCTGGTCTTGAACTCCTGACCTCAAGTGATCCTTCTGCCTTGGCTTCCCAAAGTGCTGGGATTACAGGCGTGAGCCACCTTGCCTGGCCAGCTGTACGTGTTTTATGAGAGGCTTGTAAAACACAAGTTTACAGGACAGTTGAACATGAAAATTTGGAAAAAACATAAAGGGATCCAAAGAAAGGGGATGTCATTATATTCATATTAAACAAAAGAATATTTTGGCATAAGCACTTTATTAGAGGCAAACAGCATCAAATAATAACAATGAAAGACCCTGTTAAAATGGAGGCTCAGACAGGTACGGCCCCCACCATGGCTCCATCCTCCATTGTACTGACGCTCTGGTGGCAAATGCAAAAGAGAACTGTCATCTACTGGCCAAGTAATCTTGTCCATTTGATTACTTAGTGCCTCTCCTGGGTGGATGCAGAGATCCTCACACCCCGTGTCCACCCTCATATATCTATCCACTGCCTCTTCCTGGGGCCTTTCTGTCCTTGAATTTCTGGTCTCCTCCCAGGCTCCTGACCAGTAAGCCCAGCCACTCCCCACTGCCAATCCATCAATGGATGCTCTTACCTCAGGTCTGGGACACACGAAATGAATGACAAGTGTGCCGCAGAACGCTCTGCCCATTGGGAAAATGTTCATCGTCAGCAGATGGTGACTACTGCCGCAGCCTGGCGTGGGGCTGTGGGGAAGGTGCTGTCCGTCTCTGTCTTGCCCTGACATACCGGGTTGAGCCATCTGTGAACCCAGCTCAGGCTTTTTCCTCTCTGTGAACTGGTCATGAGAAGCCCCATGAGGTGTGAGGCATGACGTGCGAGGTGAGGGAAGAGACGGCCACACCCGGAGCTGGATGACGGGACCTGGAGCCTGCCTGTGGTTCGTCTGACCCAAGAATCAAAGCTGCCTGCAGAGCCCCTTTGACTCCCAGTGACTCTGGGTCTGGGAGTCACTCAGAACTAGCCCAAGCCAGCAACCTTCTGCGTCGACTGATAAATGGGTCAGAGCAGCTCCCACATGTGGTGTATTATGCCTCCAAAACCAAACTACTACTCATTTTTTTTTTCTTTTTTTGAGACAGAGACTTACTCTGTCGCCAGGCTGGAGTGCAGTGGTGCAATCTCCGCTTACTGCAACCTCTGCCTCCCAGGTTCAAGCGATTCCCCTGCCTCAGTCTCCCAAGTAGCTGAGACTACAGGTGCCTGCCACCATGCCTGGCTAATTTTTGTATTTTTAGTAGAGACGGGGTTTCACCATGTTGTCCAAGATGGTCTCAATCTCCTGACCTCGTGATCCGCCCACCTTGGTCTCCCAAAGTGCTGGGATTACAGCCATGAGCCACCACACCCAGCTCTTTTTTTCCTTCTTAGACTTAGAAGTCCAAGGTGGAACAACTCACCCTTTATTCGGAAGGATCACCCATCCTGCCCTAGACTACTGGGCTCCTAGAAACACTACGAACAGGACAGGCCCCTGAATCCCTCCAGGGTTTATCTCCCGCCCTCCAGAGAACGTGTCTTCTGCGGCATCAAGAGTACTTGCCACTTCCGGCTCTTCACGTCTGGTTACCTACCATGGTGTCACCAACACAGTGGACCAGTGAGCTACTCTGTAGAAGGTTCATACAGTCCCATTCCCTTCCTGAAGACCGTATCAGATCAGAGGACAGGAGAATCAGCCTACCCCAGGGTGAAGCTCTGATGGCTTGCTTTTGTCCATCACACATGAATGCAAGCTGCTTCTGACTCTCCTTCTGATGGGTATGGAACAGATGGCATTCAGCAGATCAACAGCTACATGCTTACACCAAAGTCTGTGTTCATGTGCTCTCATGAGAAGCTTCATGTGGCTTGGAATGTGAAGCAAAGGCAGGCCATCCCTGGGGACTTCCTACAGCAGAGGGTCCAAGAATTTGCTATGTGGGGGCTTCCAGATCCAACCTCTTTGCTTTGGGGGACAGATGAAGTCAGCCAGGCATCGGCATGTGGAAGCAGCCTTGGACCAGAGCTCTGTACTAGGTCCATAGACACATCTCTCCAGGTCAGTAAAATGAAGCACAGCCTCAACAAAATGGCCCAAAAGAGTGCTGAGTTACTGCACAGTCCGTGCTCCATTGAGAAGAGGAGTCAGACCCACAGCAGCCTCTTTGTGCACCCTCATTCCTGGATGCTGCTCGCCTGGTTTTGCTGGGGAGGGATCATGTCCCCAAAACATACCAACTTGCTCCAGACAATATGGTCGCTATAACTGATCATTTTGCTCTGAGCTCCCTGGCATCCATGGCAACAATGGAAACACAGTGACTTATGTAGCTGGGATAATCAGGCGACAAACTTTGCTGGTGCATTTATTAGCTTACTAGAGCTTCCGTAACAAAATCCCACAGACTGGGGGGCTTGAACAACAGACATGTATTTTCTCGTAGTTCTGGAGGCTGCACCCTGAGAACAGGATGCTGGCAGGGTTGGTTTCTGGGGAGGTCTCTCTCCTTGGCTTGCAGATGGTCGTCTTCTCCCTGTGTATGCACGTGGTGTTTGCTGTGTGTCAGCGCGCCCCCTGTGTTTTCTCTGTGCGTCCTAACCTCTTTCTTCTACGCATACCCATCGGATTGGATTAAGGCCCCACTCTAATACTCTTATTTTAACTACCTCTTTAAAGGCCCCTTCTCCCAATACAGTCAAATTCTGAGATACTAGGGGTTATGGCTCAGCCGTGCAGCCTTGCCTGGGAGCGGCCTGCAGACCTTGGAGGATCTGCTCAGTGCAATGGACAAGCAGCCCTGTTGTCAAACGTTCTCCACAGGAGGGTAAAATCAGGCCGCGTGGGTTACCAGAGGATCAAAACTCTCCAGTAGGGACTTGCCCAAGGAGCTGTGAGTGAACTGCACATCCTGGAAGGCAGCTTCCTGCACATTTCCACTTTCCAGCAGCACCCTGCCTTACAGAGGCTGCTTCAGAGCAAGCCCTAAAACCCAGAGCTGACTC
Source organism: Sapajus apella (assembly GCF_009761245.1). Classification (NCBI taxonomy): domain Eukaryota; kingdom Metazoa; phylum Chordata; class Mammalia; order Primates; family Cebidae; genus Sapajus; species Sapajus apella. The sequence goes on from NW_022437053.1 coordinate 1,213,397, forward strand.
CAGAGGAACAGGGCTGCTAGGACTTATTAGAGCCCTAATAGAATATCCTGCCACTGATATACGTCTCCCCTTCCAGAAAGAACTTGAAGATCCTCAAAGACTGGGTGCCCAGAAATCATGGGTTAAAATTGATTTTGAACTTCACGGAAGTTTCATTCTGAGCCTGGAGCACCCAGTCCTGAGCTGAGCATTCTTCTTAAACCTGGGTCTCTGGTTCCGTGTGCTCCATGTGCACTCTGAAAGGTGGCTTCCAGAATGTTCCAAGTCACCAGGGCTTGAGCAGGGCCATGTGATGACATTTATTTGAATGTGTCTCCAAGTAGTGAGAGATCATGGTGAAGGGCACCTTTGGCTTCAGTCTGGGGTGATGCTTTTAATCCCAGGAGCAGCTGAATTCTTTCCCCAGATCTAACATTTTGGTCATGTCCGCAGAAGGCAGCCGAGTTGGGGGAAATGATGAAGGTGGAGGCTGGCTTCCTGTGGGGTCACAAGAACCTGCAGGTGATGGGGAGCAGGTCTCCTCCAGCCTGCTCTTCCACCGGCTGCGTTATATGCAAAGAGCCTTCTCAACACCCCTTGTCTTCTCCAGCAAATAGATGTCTCTGGACTGGCTCAGTTTAAACTCAGCCAAGACCAGCTCTCTACACATACTTGCCTCAGTTTATTTCTCCACAACCCTGGCGTGTAGGTAATGGTACAGGTGGGGAAACTGAGGCTCAGAGACATGAAGTGGTGAGGCAAGGATTTTATTCCAGAGCCCACGTTCTTGACTCAGTTGCTATCTGCCTCCCTTCTGTGTTGAGCAACTGGATCATCTCCAAACAGCACGAGAGAGACTGAGCCCAGGGAATAAGTGAATCTTCTAGGATCACAGGGCTTATTGGGGACGGATCACGACCCAGCGGCTGTTAGCTGGCCCCATGTTTGGTCCCCCATCCCCACTGTGATGGTTTTAAAATAGTCCACAAATGCTTTGCTGTTCCTCCCGTCAAGTCTCCTCTCCATGAGTGTGGGCTGTACTTAGTGACTCACTTCTAATGAATAGCATGTAAAGAAATGATAGTGGGGAAAAAATAGTTACTTACGTTCAGGGATTGTTCTCTCACACAACGTGCGTCTATCTGCAAATAACTCGGTGCTCCTGGAGGACAGTCATCTCATCATAGTCATTTCTTTTATTCCCAGTACTTTACACGATGCCTAGCACATAATAGCTGCGGGATAATTATTTTAATACACAAATGAATGAAAGAGGTCATGCAAAATGTTGTCATTGTCATTTCTCCAAAGATATTTATGGGTTCAGATACATCAGTGACTAAGAAATGTCAAAGCTTAGATTTCACCAAGAGAAATCCTTAGCAACTCTTTACCACGGTGGGTTCAAAGCTCTAGTTTTTCTACCGACAGCTGTGAAGATTCCAGATGCTATCTTAAGCCAGATTATTTTTTTCTTTTTCAGGAAAATCAGAGGAGTTTTCGGCTCACAAATACTAAGAACTCAGAGTAAGATAACTTTCCTATGAAGAGCTATTCAAAACTTTTTTTTAAGACTGAGTTTCGCTCTTGTCACCCAGGCTGGATGCGATGGCGTGTTGCTGGCTCACTGAAACCTCTGACTCCTGGGTTCAAGCAATTCTCCTACCTCAGCCTCCCGAGTAGCTGGGATCACAGGCGTGCACCAACCACACCCGGCTAATTTTTGTATTGTTAGTAGAGACAGAGCTTGGCCATGTTAGCAAAGCTGGCCTCAAACTCCTGACCTCAGGTGATCCGTCCACCTCAGCCTCCCAAAGTGCTGAAATTACAAGTGTGAGCTACCACGCCTAGCATTTTTGTAGAGGGGGGAGTGGGGTCTCATTATGTTGCCCAGGCTGTTCTCAAACTTCTGACTTCAAGCTATCCACCTCAGCCTCCCAAAGCATTGGGATTATAGGCATGAGCCACTGCACCTAGCCTCAAACATTTTAATAAATAATAAAGCATTTAGGCTGGGCACGGTGGCTTATGCCTATAATCCCAGCACTTTGGGAGGCCAAGGTGGGCAGATCACGAGGTCAGGAGTTGAAGAAAAGCCTGGCCAGCATGATGAAAACCTTCTCTCTACTAAAAATACAAAAATTGGCCAGGCATGGTGGCTCACACCTGTAGTCTCAGCTACTAAGGGATGCTGAGGCAGGAGAATCACTTGAGCCTGGGAGGCGGAGGTTGCACTGAGCCAAGATCGTGCAACTGCACTCCAGCCTGGGCAACAAATTCCCAAATTCCTGACCCTCAGAAACTGCATGAGATAATAAACATTTGTTATTTCAGCTGTGAGGCTTGGGAGTAACCGGTTACATAGCAGCAAATAGCTAATAAACCCATTCCATTTCCGCTTTTTATGATCTTCTGTCATCATGTGCTTGGCACCACTCCCACCCAACTCCAGAGAAAGTCCATTCCATGAAAAAGAGGATTTTTTGGGACGTTCGTTTGCACAATAGCACCGTACAACTGCTCGAGCAGTTACTGGAGTATTTACCAAGAAACTCACCTTCTTCCAAAGGACAAAGAGATCCCAAGACTCCTCCAGGCCACAGCCTAGAGCTGTTCCTGATCTTTTTCATCCCAGAGGGCACTTGAAGGCTCTAACCTAACGGCAGTGGATCGTAGATGAGAGGGAGCCATGCCCGGGAGGGCTACTTGTCCCTCTGGCTTGCTGCCCAGGGCACAGGAGCCCCTGTGAAGAGCAAGAGCAGCACCTCCAGGTCCTGAAAGCATGGATGAAGAGCAATAATGTGTGCCCCAGGCTGGAGACAGCAGAACAGCCACGGCCACCATACCAGGGTTATCTACGGGAGGAGCAGGGGCAGCCAGTAGCATTCGCAGCGCTCCTGGAAGCCTCCATTTTGGGTGACAAGCAGTGCCTCATTTCTGAGAAGAAACCCATGCTGCTACTGACAGCAATTGCCTTGGGGAAGGGGACTGGGTGACTGGCCGGGAAGGAAGACACATTTTTTTCTGCGTACCTGAGTATCTATTGAATGTTGTTCTATGTGCATGTGTTATGTCTTCAAAGATAGATCAATCACATATATTTAAAGTCATAGCTAATCAATTACTAAACTCTTCTTAGGTATTCCTAAAAAGCAGTTTGTGGTTCCATAAATTTGGGGAACTCAGCTAATGAACCACCCTCCTGGAGTGTCACCTGAGTGTATTCAGGAGCTGAGAAATTCCATAGTAGAGAATCATGTTTAATCTGCTTAAGCCTGAATTTTCCAAGTTTGTCCTACCACATAACTATTTTATCATCAACTCTGTATAAATAGCTCTGACTAAGGCCAGGCACGGTGGCTCACGCCTATAATCCCATCACTTTGGGAGGCCGAGCTGGACAGATCACGTGAGGTCAGGAGTTTGAGACCAGCCTGGCCAACATGGTGAAACCTTGTCTCTACTAAAAATACAAAAATTAGCCAGGCATGGTGGCATGCACCTGTAATTCCAGCTACTCAGGAGGAAGGCAGGAGAATTGCTTGAACCTGGGAGGTGGAGGTTGAAGTGAGCTGAGATGGTGTCACTGCACTCCAGCCTGGGCAACAGGGACGGAACTCTGTCTCAAAAAACAAACAAATAAATAGCCCTGACTATAAATACCTGGTTGTGTGTTTGATGCCACAAAGCTCAGGTCTGGACCTTGGATAGCATAGTTCCAGTTACCTACCATGGACACCAGGTGCAGGGCCAGAAGGAAGGACCTGAGGGAGGGTGGTGTGGCCAGATGTCAGGACGGGGACTTGAAGCAATAGAGAAATTGGGAGCGTGGAAAGGGGATCTCCAGGGAGAAAAGCCCCCAGCCTACTCCACAATTTTCCCAAGGGCAGGCCTGTCATTTTTTTTTTTTTTAGACTGAGTTTTTATGCTGCCGCTCAGGCTGGAGTATAGTGGTGTAATCTCTGTTCACTGCAACCTCCACTTCCTGGGTTCAAGCAATTCTCCCACCTCAGCTTCCCAAACATCTGGGACTACAGGCACCCACCACTACGCCTGGCTAATTTTTTGTGTTTTTAATACAGGCAGGATTTTACCATGTTGACCAAGCTGGTCTCGAACTCCTGACCTCAAGTGATCTGCCGGCCTCAGCCTCCCAAAGTGCTGGGATTTACAGGCATAAGCTACGTGCTACGTCATTCCTTCTTTTTCTCGTTTTTTTTTTTTTTTTTGAGATTGAGTCTTGCTCTGTTGCGCAGGCTGGAGTGCAATGTGACAGTCCCGGCTCACTGCAGCCTCTGTCTCTCAGGTTCAAGCAATTCTCCTGCCTCAGCCTCCTGAGTACCTGGAACTACAGGCATGTGCCACCACACCTGGCTGATTTTGTATTTTTAGTAGAGATGGGGGCTGCACAATATTGGCTAGGCTGGTCTTGAACTCCTGACCTCGTGATCTGCCCGCCTTGGCCTACCAAAATGCTGGATTACAGGTGTAAGCCACTGTGCCCAGTAGTCCTTCATTCTTAATTAACTCACTAATTCAACATACACTGTGTTTATGGCCTGGACCTAAATGAGGTTTGCTATCTGCCCTCAGGAAACTCACCCCTAGTGAGGAAGATGTGCAGAAAACCAGCAGGCAAAGACAGTGCAGTCCCTGTGGGCTTAGGAAAGCCTCTCCAGACGTGGCCTTTGTGCCACATACAGAGTGCGAGCTGCACTCAGCCCAGGGGAGAAGTGTGAAGGGTGTGCCAGCCACCCTGGGGAGTGTGGGGCTTTAAGAAGCCTAGAGCAGGCAAGTGGGGCTGGAGCCTGGTGGGGCTGTGCTGATGGCCACGGGGGTCCCTGCCCACACCCACCCTCTGTGATCTGCTCTGGGGCTCCGGGGTTTCTGTGCATGCCAGGCATCTCACCCACTGGCTTCTGGTTAGGTCCTGTGGCAGCACCTAACATAGGAAGCGTGGCAGGAGCTGGAAAGACAGGGGGAAGAGAGGAGTGTCCGTATCACAGGATGGCAGTTGCAGCAGCAGGGGCTGGACGATTATGAACCCCGGGATCCCGAGCACCCGCGGCACCTTTATCAGCAGTTGCAGCCCTGGCCAAGAAGCTGCCTTCTCCTCGATACAGAACAGCAGTGCCAGCTTCTTCCAGGCCCGGCTTCTCCACCTGCTCAGCAGCAGGTGCGGACTCTGGGTTCTAGCCAGGGGTGCAGTGGGTTGAGTTTTGTGTTCCTCCCAAATTCATATGTTGAAATTCTAACACCTGTGGTGATGGCGTTGGGAAGGGAAGCCTTTGCCGGGGTGGTTAGGCCCTGAGAATGGAGCCCTCAGGAAGGGGACGAGTGCCCTTATACAAAAGGCCCAAGAGCGACCCTTGTCCCTTCTACTATGTAAGGACACAGCAAGAAGTCACCGACTGCTAGCCAGGAGCCCTCAGCAGACACTGATTCTGCTGGGACCTTGATTTTTGGGCTTCCCAGCCTCCAAAACTGTGAGAAATAATTCCTATTGTTCATACGCCACCCAGTTTACGGTATTTTGCTCTAACAGCCAGAATGAACCAAGACAAAGGGTCCTAGTGATTCTTATCTCTGGGTTCTTCCCCTTCATCCTCTCATTCTCTGACCCACTCCTCCCTTCCACTCCTTCATCCTTCCAACACCTTTGTAATCGGTGAGGGGGAGGGAGGGAGGGAGGGAGAGAAGGAAGGAAGGAAGGAAGGAAAGAAGGAAGGAAGGAAGGAAGGAAGGAAGGAAGGAGGGAAGGAAGGAGGGAGGGAAGGAAGGAAGGAAGGAGGGAAGGAAGGAAGGAGGGAAGGAAGGAAGGAAGGAAGGAAAAAGAGAAAAAGAAAGGAAGGGATGGAAAAAAGAGGGAGGGAGAGAAGGAGGGAAGGAAGGAAGGAAGGAGGGATGAAAAAAGAGAAAAAGAGGAGGCCGAGGCAGGAGAATTGCCTGAACCCAGCAGGCGGAGGTTG
>NW_022437053.1:1219444-1340198 GCF_009761245.1 Sapajus apella
GGGTAACAAGAGTGAAACTCCATCTCAAAAAAAAAAAAAAAAAAGAAAAAGAAAAAAGAGAAAAAGAAAGGAAGGGAGGAAGAAAGGGAGGGAGAGAAGGAGGGAGGGATGGAAGGAAGGAAGGAGGAGGGGAGAGACAGAGAGAGAGAAAGAAAGAGAATGCAGTGCCACCACCCACCGACCAGAAAGACTAAAATGTAAAAGACTGAATCCCAAACATAGCTAAGGATGGGGAGAAACCAGACTGCACTGGGAGAGCAGCTTGGCGTTATCACGTTGGAAGACAGGTGTAAGCTGAACATGTGCATGACTGTATCCCAGCAATTCCACCCCTAGGAATATAGCCAACAGAAACGCAAGTTTGTGTGTGTGTCTGTATGTGTGTGCTCACCAAAAGGTAGGTCCTGGAACGATCAAAGCAGGCTGGGCGCAGTGGCTCAGGCCAGCACTTTGGGAGGCCGAGAGGGGTGGATCACCTGAGGTCGGAAGTTCTGACCAACATGGAGAAACCTCGTCTCTACCAAAAACACAAAATTAGCTGGGCATGGTGGCGCATGCCTGTAATCCCAGCTACTCAGGATTCTGAGGCAGGAGAATCACTTGAATCCAGGAAGCGGAGGTTGCGGTGAACAAAGATCATAGCCTGCACTCCAGCCTGGGCAACAACAGCAAAAGTCCATCTCAAAAAAAAACTAAAACAGAATAGGTAAATAATTGCTTGTATCTTCATGCATGAAGCCTTCACAGCTAAGAGCATCAAACATGCACAACCACACAGAACCACAGAGATGACTCTTGGACACCGAGAGTCGAGTGAAAGGAGCCAGGTCCTCAAGTGCAGACTATATGCGTCCATTCATACAAAGTTCAAATAGGCAGAGCTGCTGCGTGGCATTAGGATCAGGGTGATGGCCACTCTAGGGGGCGGAGGGTGGGCCTTGGAGGGCCCAGGGGACACTCTGGGGTGCTGGTCATATGCTTTTGGCCTGGATGCTGTTACACAGGTGTCTGCTTTATGCCTGGTTGTATGTTCACAATTTGTGTACTTTTTCTTTAAGGCAGAGTCTTGCTCTGTCACCCAGACTGGAGTGCAGTGGTGCAGTCTCGGATCACTGCAGCCTCTGCCTCCCAGGCTCAGGTAATTCTCGTGCCTCAGCCTCCTGAGTAGCTGGGACTAAAGGTGCATGCCACCATGCCTGGCTAATTTTTTGTGTGTGTTTTTAGTAGATGGGGTCTTACTATGTTGTCCAGGCTGGTCTTGAACTCCTGGCCTCAAGTGATCCTCCCACCTCAGCCTCCCAAAGCACTGGAATTACAGATATTAGCCACGGAGCCCAGTCCCCATAAGTAGTCCTGAAACCTGTTGGCACCTACAACTTCCTGTGCCCTCCAGCCAATGCGGCTCTCCTTTGCCCTCTGCCTGCATCTCAGCTCGTCGGGGCTCTTTACTTGGTGGGGTCATCGAGGCTTCATTTGTGCGGGGTCTGTCTCCTGCCTTTGATTGTTGCTGCTCTTCCTCACTGGCCTCTGTGACCGGACAGCAGGTACTTGTAGGCACCCCAGAGACTCCCCCTGGCTTCTAGACAGTCCTCCTGCCCTGGTGTACAGCAGCACCCAGCTACCCCTTGGCAATCAGGATGACCACCCCGGACAGTAAAGGGCACCCCTTTTTGCCTCATGAGCCTCTCAAGATGGCCAAGCGTCAGTCTCAGCTTCCAGTTCAGGGGAACACTGGTTGTGTGCTGGTGGAGCAGTCCCTCCCTCCCTGAGGACTTTGACCTTCAAACCAATACAGCTCCAAGTTGCAGAGGTGGGAAGCAAAACCTGGGCAAGGGTGCTATTAGATGTTACAATGAGAGGAGCCCCTCCCACACACACCCCTTGATTCCTGGAGCTGTGTATTCAGCCATGGGAAAAGCACCGTCCACCTCTCGCTGGTTCAGAGACAGCACTGGCCCCACAGATACTGTATTGTTTGGAGGCTGGAAGTCGGAGATGAAGGTGCTGGCAGGGCTGGTTTCTGGTGAGGCCTCTCTCCTTATGGTCTTTCCTCTGTGTGTGCGAGCCCCTGGTTCCCTGCGTGTCCTAATCTCTTCCTCCTTACAGGACAACCAGTCAAATTGGAGTTAGGCCCACTCTAGAGACCTTATTTTAGCTTAGTCATCTCCTTAAAGATTTTATTTCCAAATACAGGCACATTCTGGAGACCTGGGGGCTTAGGATTTCAGCACACCAATTTTGGGAGGAGACACTCAGTCCATAACAATCTGTTTGGCCCACCAGAGGCCTAAAGACCATGCTAGCCAGGAAAGCGCAGGGCATAACGGGGACAGCGCAGGGCGCGGCCGGGAAAGCACAGGGCATAGCCTGGGCTGCAGAGGAGGACTGTAGAGATGGGAAGAGGGTGCAGGCCCCTGGAGACAAGCGGAAGTACAGTTTCTGGGGGAGGCCACAGTCCACAAGGTGGAGAATCGGAGAGTGCACTCAAGGCAGCAGAAACAGCATGATTCAGGGTACAGAGCAGCAAAAGGTGTACATCTTTGGGGTGAGTCGGTGGAGTTGTAAGTTGGAGCTTTGCGAGCAGCAGCACCTGTGGCTGGCAGGGATCCAATCTCCCAGCTGTTGTTTGATTGGCACTGGGTCCCTCTCAGGAGGGACAGGTGAGAACTCAGCATGTTTTGTCAAAGATGCATGGATGGGAGAGGGGGATTCGTGTCCTCTGCCCACCACTGGCAATCCATGCTCCTTTGCTGCAGTGAGGGCTTTGGAACCACAGGGAGCTGGTCTAAACTTCTTGCTCGGCCAAAGCAGTTGCGTGAGCCTGGGGACATGACTGAGCTCAGACTCCAGATTATTCAAGTGTAAAGACACAGCTTGGCCCGGCACGGTGGCTCGTGCCTGTAATCTCAGCACTTTGGGAGGCCGAGGTGGAGAGATCACCTGAGTCCAGGAGTTCGAGACCAGCCTGGTCAACATGGCGAAACCCCATCTCTACTAAAAATACAAAAATTAGCCGGGCGTGGTGGCACACACCTGTAATCCCAGCTAATCAGGAGGCTGAGGCAGGAGAATTACTTGAACCTGGGAGGCAGAAGTTGCAGTGAGCTGAGATCGCCCCATTTGCACTCCAGCCTGGGGGACAAGAGCAAGACTTTGTCTAAAAAAAAAGACACAGGGGATTAATTGTGGGGATTAATAAGATAACGTAAGTGACACATGCCTCGGCTTCCGTAGGCTTATCTGGAAGCCGTTTCCTCTGTAAAATGACAGAGGGCTTCTTCACTTGGTGTGATCGTTGAGGCTTCATTTGTGCAGGCACATAGACGCCCTGGGGGGGTGCAAGAGGACATGGATGGGCCAGTCCAGCAGTGGGGAACTATGGGCTGGCTGTGGTCTGAGGGGCTGCCCACAGGAGTCCAGGCAGAGGTGGGTCTGGAGGTGGGGGCTGCTGGAGCCCTGAGCCAGCACCATGGGGGCACCTTCACCAGCTCGTCCCCATGCATGTCCCAAAGCAGGCATTTCTGATTTCCAGGCTCCGCTTCCTGGCGCTCAAGGTCTTTGCAGACCCCAGAGAGGCTCATCCTGGGACTCGGGAGACATGTGCTGTGGAGAGGAAGGAGGCAGAGGCAGCCTGGGAGAGGAGGAAAAACCCAGCATTGGGGGTGTGAAGACCTGTTTATTTTTCAAGCAGGTTCCAAAGACTTGTTCAGGAATTACTCCAGGGGAGGAGTGCCCCTGTCTTTGGGGATGTCTCTGGCATGTTAAGAGTTTCAGTAGGATTTTGCTTGGGGGGAAAAAGTTCTGCTATGAACACACACACACACACACACACACACACACACACACACACACACGCAAAGACAACTAGGGGCAAGTTAATATCCAAGCTCTCTTTCTACTGCACGTAACAGTGACCTATCACCAGTTCCTGCTGGATCCAGCGTAATCCCTTATGTGCAGGGAACTTATTTTACATTGCACCCTCAGGGCACAGCCCGGTGTGGCAGGCAAGGCCTTGATGACTGTTTACTGTCCAAGCTGAACACCTGAAGGGGCCTGTAGTGTGCTACAGGCCAGGCTTGTAGACATCGGACAGAAATCAAGAAGCTTCTGTGGCCCTAAATCTGTTGCTGTCCACCCATCTCACACATACCACACGCAAACAAGCAGCACTGAGATTCTGGAAGGCAAACACACAACCATATGCCATCTTCCCTGGGCAGAGTAAATCAGGTTTTGGGGTGCGTACGCATGAACCCCACCCCTTCAGCTCCTCTCAGCACTTTCCTGGGGTCTGCTCTTTCTGATCCAGATGGGGACATTTTTACAATGTGACGTTGCCCTAGCCATGTTGAATTAGCCCAGGGATGTGCACCTGAGACAAGCCAGGCCAAGCAAAGCGCCCCCCTCAGGAGTGCGGAACTGGCCCCAGGAGATCCTAGCTCACTTTACAGAGACATAAACTTGGGGGGATTTGGGGCAGTCATTTTCCATGTCAGGGTCTGGGCAGCACGGGCACCTGTCTGCAGAGGAAGGAGCTCCCAGCGCATGCAGAGAGTTTGAGTGATTCTGCCGCACCCTCCTCCTGGGCTCTTCCGAGCTTCAGTGTGGCTTCCTTGTCCCAAGTTCCTCGTTCAGAGCAAAGTCAGCTAGAACTTGTGACTTAGAAAAGACCTGTGTCATGCATTGACTTTTTTGTAGGCCTCCTCTTGCTCTAGAGAATCTGGCCTAGGCACGCAGACCCTGGAAACTGAAAATGCTTTACCTCCCAGCATGGGCATAGTTTTCGATGAGTCATTTACCCAATGAGGCTGAACCTAGAATTGGACTTCTAGCTGTAAAGGTGCCTGTCCCGGCTGGGCGCAGTGGCTCACACCTGTAATCCCAGCACTTTGGGAGGCCGAGGTGGGTGGATCACAAGGTCAGGAGTTCGAGACCAGCCTGGCCAACATGGTGAAACCCTATTTCTACTAAAAATACAAAAACTAGCTGGGCGTGGTGGCAGGCACCTGTAATCCCAGCTACTCAGGAGGCTGAGGCAGGGGAATTTCGTGAACCTGGGAGGTGGAATTTGTGATGAGCCAGGACCGGGTACACTACACTCCAGCCTGGGGTGACAGGGTGAGACTGTCTCAAAAAAAAAAAAAGTGCCTGTCCTTTCCAGGTTTTAACTATATCCCAGCTCTCTTGACTTAAGCTGGGAAGTTCCCTATCGCACTTGGCCTCTACAGCTCAGCTCAAAGTCCCTGATGTCATGCCCCCTGAAAGCCAGGGCAATCCCACCTGCCCAGTGCTGCCGCGGCCACCATGCCATCTTCCGAACCTTTGCTCTCAGCTTGTCTCTCCCCAGCTTGGGACCTGGAAGGGTTCTACTGAGCACAGTGCCTGCTCCAGCCATCTGTCCTGTCCTCAGCCGTGTGCCAGCCACACTCTAGCCAGGCCTGGCCTGTCCTGCTCACGCCCTGTTCCCTCCCTGGCTGATTGGAACTCTCCTCCCCCTCCCCACCCAGCAGACCTCTGGGAACTGCTTCTTCAGGGACCAGCCCCACTGTGTCTGGTCTGACCGCCACGTGCTCCTGCAGCAGCCCTCTCCTGGGTGACCCATCTGCTCAGAGCAGAAGTTGGGGCGGGCAGGCCTGTGCCACCTTCCCCTTGGCACCTTTCCAGTGTTGAGTGCTGTGCCTGGCACAAAGGCAGGGTTCCGCAAACGCTGCTCGAACCAAAAGCCACTGTGGTTCCTGAGCTGAGCTTTCTTCTCATTCCTATGCCCAGCTCCCAGCCTTGAAGTGGGAGCCGTGTCTGTAACCAGGCTCCCTCTCCTGTGGCCCAGGGGGTGTCTTCCGGCTGGGAGTGCTGCTGCTGGGGCCTCGCCAGCCTGCTCTGAGCAGCTGGGCCACACTGAGCACCTGGCCCGCCCTCCTTGGCAGTCAGGAAGGACTTCCTGTGTCTGCTTCTGAAATGGACTGCCAGCTCCAGGGGGCGGCAGGCGACCAGCCTCAACACCCCTGCTGTCCATCTGAGTGGCACCTAGGCTGCCTGGCAGCCCCTCCCTCACCCCTCTTCTTGTGTCTCGTGCGATGAGTGGCCTTCAGGAAACGTGCATTTAGTAGGCTGAGGCCTAAATTCAGCTATGGGCTTCGGGTCCAGAGGAGGAACCCTGAGGAGCAGCGCCCAGACCTTTTGGCTTCGAGAAGGAGGGGCATGAGGGGCAGGGGGCAGGGGCGGCTGTGAGATCCTGGGCTTGGGGACCGGAGGAAAGGGGTAGGGCAGCTTTAGGGACCCCATACAAAGGTCCCCGGGCCTCACACGAACCCTCCAGAGCAACCCCATGGCGCCACCTCTCCATCCTGGACTGAGCCCTGGGAGGGGGCTGCTGGGAGGAGAAGCCGCCTGTGGGTCATGGAGCAGCAGGGAGTGTCAAAGGGGCACAGAGAGAAGGGACTTCAGGAAGACCGTCACCAGGGCTGGCCACAAACAACCCCCATGCGGACTCCACTCCAGGGGTTCCCACCTGCAGACCTGCCCCTACCTCCTGTCCTTCCCTATGCAGGCTCCAAGCCAGCTAGAATGACTGAGGGAGGGTGACAGGGGGCTTCTGGATGTGGCCCCATGGGGAGCTGGTGGGCTGTGGCATCCCTTAGCAGGGAACCCCACTGCCCAGACTGCTGGGCTCCAGGGAGTCGGGGGGTGGCCAGAGGATCCCCCCACCTCTGCACTTGGTGGTCCTAGAGTCCCTGGTCTTCAGGGTCCACTGGGGCAGCAGCTAGGAAAAAGTCTGGCTCCAAGGGTCGGAGCCGCCCCAGAGGCTTAGGGCAGCGGCTCGTTTTCCTGCCCTAGCGAGAGGCCTGGCAGGCGGCTGTGCGCATTCAGCTCTGCTATTCGAGGGCCTGCTGGGGGCCTCCCTCTTGGTGTGGCACTCTAGACACTGGGCCACCAGCAAGGGGTGAGGAAGGCCAAGGCCTTGCCCGCTGCGGCCCTGCTGGTGTCAGGGAAGCAACAGATTCCCCAGCCGACCTGGATTCAGGTCTCAGGCCACCCGAGCCGTGAGTGAGCCTGGGAGAGTGAATGGGGCTGTGGAAATGGACTTGGACCACGGCTGCCGAGCCACACTCAGGAGTGGGTGGATATTGGGGTGTTGTAGGGCTCTCCACGGTGAGGACTCTTGGTGGTTGCGGCCAAACAGGGCAGGGTCTGGTGGGGGGTGGGGCGGGAGCATCAGGGCCCTGGAGACAAGCATGGGATGGCCTGTCTGGGTGGAAGCTCCGGGGAGTCCCTGGGAAGGCCCCACACCTCAGGGTCAGGATCCCTTCTAGGCTGCAAGGGGCCCCCACACCAGGGTGTAGGAGCTTGCATGGGTCAGCTGGGGACCCCACAGGTGTGAAGGCAGCCCTTTGATGCACCTCGATGGTGCAAGGAGAGAGCTGGGTGGCCTGGCCAGGCTGGGGATCCAGCCCCATGTCACAGCCTTGCTGCTGCCCTCCAGGGACCCCTCGCATCTTGGAAGTGAGGTGACATGTGGTGAACACCTGGCTCCGGCAGGGACTCCCTGGGTAGCCCTCAGAGGAGGCCGCAGGGTCAGCTGAGGTCATGGAGGGATGAGACAGGAGAGAAACTGGGATGGGCTGACTTCCAGGAAGCTGGGACATCATGGGGCCCCAGCTCAGCCCGGCCCAGCTGTCAGAGGGGCTGCTGGTTCAGAGCCTGGGCCTTCTCCAGTTGAGATGCCAGTGCTGGGCGACTGGTGATAAACGTGGCCCCTGTCCCAGAGCACTGCATGCGGCCTTAGGCACTGGCCGTGTCCTAATCTTATTAGAACACTCCGGGGCCGGCCTCCCCTCCACCCAGCACCTCTGGGGCACACTGGGGCTTCCTAATGAGTTAATTGTCTCAGAAGGAGCCTGGGGAACCCAGAGGTGGGCACAGAGCAGCACCCCACCCCGCCCCAGCCCCCTCCTCTGATGGCGCTGTTGACACCTCAGGGAGAGGCCTGCTCAGTGGCTCCTTGTACCAAGAAATGAAACATTGCCTAACCCCAGGGAGAAACCACAAAAAGACAAAAACACGCAATGTCGCTGCAGCTGGCCCTGAGGGCTCAGCCCGGATCCTGCTGTCTGCAAGGCGGGTGAGCTGTTGTGTTGTTTGTGTTAAAGGCAAGAAAGACAAGGTTTGCAGGGTGGGATCGTGTTCAAGTCCCCAAAAGACCCCTCTTTGCCAGAGGATGAGTGACGTTTGTTTAGGGGCCGTTCTCTGTCATTGAGTTCCACTTTCTGAGCAGCCCTGACCTGGGGTCCCCATCTGTTCAGAGCTGGGGCTGGAGGAGCGGTGCGTCCCTGTGCCCCGGCATGCCTCCTGCCCCCTGCACCCCACCCCCCACCCCCACCAGGGACACTGCTATGTTGCCAAAGGACTCTCAGGTGCACTGGGACCTGAAGCTGCTGCTCCGAGCAGTCCCACAGGTGTCAGGGCAGAGCTGGATTGTGAGGTCAACAGTGAAGAGCTAAGGTGGGTGGCAGGGCGGAGGCTGCTACAGAGAAAGCTCCAGAAATCAGGAGGGCTGGGAAAAAGCTGCTCATCCTGCAGAGGAGCCTGTCGTGAGTTTGCAGCTCAGGCTGGAGTCCAGCATCCTTTATCTTTTGCCCAGGTCCCCCACGGGTATCCAGGGCAGGGGCTACTGACCGGAGGCCCTGCTCTGGCTCCCCTCCTTCCAGAAGGTGCTCTTGTCAGGCTGCCCACTCCCATCTCCAGCCCAGGCTCAGATCTGCCTGTTCTCCTCAGAAGGCAAAGTTTTGGGGACTCGGGGCCACTCATGGGTTGGTGGCTGGGTTGGGGGTTAGAGGCATGCTAAGGGCCCAGCCTCCATGGCAGGGCCAGGAAGTCAACCCCAGCCATCAATAGGGCAGGAGCCAGGTGCCTCCCAGCAAAGCCACAGCCCCAGGGGCTCCTCCTGTCCCCTGATGCCCTCTCAGGGGCTGCCAGATCAGCCGTCCCACTCCCATGCCTGCTACCTGCCTGCGAATCTCTTTTCTAGGCCCCGCCCACACCCGAGTCTTGGCGCGCACCTGCCATGCAGAAGCTGCACTGCAAACACAAACACACAGACACAAACACACACACACACGCACAAATACACACATGCACACACACACACACACGCATGCACACGTGCACACACCCACTCCAGAAGCTCCCTCCCTGAAGCCTCCCATTTACATGGTCTCATTCTGCTTATGCCAGCAAAGTCTTTTAAGGCCACACCTTAGTGGTATGTTCTGTGTCCCTGAGGGTGGTGGCCCTGAGGGTGGTTCCCGGCTCCAATGTGGTCTGAAAGACCCCCTGCCCTCTGCTGTCTTCAACACTTGGAACCTTAAGGCTGAAGGCCCCTGTGGAGACAGTGGCAGCCCGTCCACCCGAATAAGGGTAGCCTTTGAGTCTGGCTGCTGTACCTGTGGCCCTAATCTCAACACATGCCCCCAGTCACAGACGCGGAGAACAATACCAGTGCAGCAGGAGAATGTCACCAAATGCCTGCTTCATGACAGAGGAGGTCCTGAGGGGCTGAGTTACATCCTGAAAAAGTTTTATCTCACCACCGGGGACAAAATGGCATTGCTTTATGTATCACTAATCCTTGGAGAGGCTCCCTAAAGATGGAAGAGACTAGGGGATGTAAACAGCCTGGGCCGCCCAGGCCTCCCTGGGACGCACCCTGGTAGGAATGAGGGTGAGATGCCAGTGCTGGCCTCTTGCCTCTCTCCAAGATCAGCAAAGCTGGGCACTCATTAAAGGAGTGAGGTAAGACTTTATTGAGTAAAAACGACTGCAATCGGGATGAGAGGCCAGCGTCAACTTCCCCTAAGCAGGAGGCAGGGACTAGCTAAAGGCTGGGTGTGCTCAGAAGGCACTCAGGGTGTTGAGGACGGTTGGTCCACCTGGGTGTGATAACTGGTGCCCATCTGGAGGAAAAGCAAACTCCTTGTGTCTTTAATATCTTCGTGACAATGGTGTTAGCACCCAAGTCAGCCTCATCGCCTCCCGCAGAGACTGGGAGCAAAGCCAGAGGGAGCGTCTCTGGAAGTTTGCGTTGTAGAGACACCTCCCAGGTCTTTGTGGAGACAGTTCTGGGTGGTGGCAGATTTACATTCTCAAGGGGCAGCGAAGGATTCACAGTTGCAAGCTTTCCGAAGTGACGGCTCAACAAGAGGGTCCTGGGGCCTGTCCGCCCATCACCAGGCAGCACTGTGCTGTCTTGGGCAGGCCCCTGAGGGTGACTGGAGGCATCATCCTAGGGACACAGCTGTTAACAACTAGGCTGGTATTTTTATAAGTCTCTTAGTGATAGGTGTGGGATGCAGGGACACAAAGTCATTTGTGCTGAGAGTCTGCAGTTTTTATAGACCAAAGGTAATGCTGAGTGGAGAAAGGGCTCAGTGGAGGCTGATCAGTTTAGTCAAGGAGAGACTGCCAGCTCCTGCTGCTGCTGTATCTGTAGGCTTCTCCCCACCAGGGGACATCACCCCAGCTCTGCTAGTCACCTTCTGGGCACTACTGTTCCCAATCAGGCATTGTTAACACGCACAGGAGCCCATGGTGGTCAAGGGTGAGCTAAGAGAACATGTCCTGGGCACTTGCATTGGATGGGCCCCCAAAGAATGCAGCCTGGGCCCTGATACTGGGTCATGGTTGAGAAGTCCTGAACCCTTTCATTGTTTTCCTGAAGTCCTGCCCTCTCCTTCGTCTCCGCAGGGCATACAGACCCATGTTTCCACACCGTGTAAGAAGTCAGATTGCCTTGAGGCTGCCATGCTGTGAGGAAGCCCAAGCTAACCACAGAGAAAGGTGATGTGGAGGACCACCAAGGCACTAGGCAGGTGAGAGAAGCCTTTCGGGACCTTCCAACACAGCCTGATAGCCAAGTGAACATGACAAAAATTGTGACTCTAGACAATGCCATGTGACAATACTGGCCAACAGAATCATGAGAAATAATAGATCACTGTTTGGGATGGTGCAGCAGTATGTCCTCTGAACCCCAGTGAATGTCATCTTCCGGAGAATGCTGTCATTAAGGAGGATGATGTGGCAGTTTTCGGGACCACACCGTGATCTTGTTGCTTGGATATTATCACCAAAAATAAGCTGTGACGGAGAAGAGTGAGCTGGGGAAAGAGAAGGAGAGTGAACAGGGGAATGGAAGTAGTGTTCCCTAGAAGCTAGGGCCCCCAGCTCCTATGGAAAAGAATGGGAATGGCAGCAGCTCACTCCACATAGAAGCCAAGAGAACCCTGGTGTCCACAGGATGCTGAAAAGGTGTAAACATGGAGGCCTTAGGCCCAGAATGGTTCAGGGAAACTGTCTGAGAAGGTTCTGAAGCATTGTGTGTTCCTGCCCACTGACCAGGACCCCCAGGCTGGAAGGATTCTGTCTTCAAGAAGGGCAAAGGTGGGCTAAGGGAAACCAATTCCACCTGGGGTGAGAGGGGAGGGCTTTGGGTGCAAGTCCAGGTGGGATAGGAAATAGGAAATACCCAGGATATGGTGGCCCTGGAACAGCCAGGGCGGCGCTGGTTTAATGCCCACACCTGGAAACATCAATTTGGCAACCAACTCTATTACCAGTTAATTTCTAGCCAGGAAAACAGAAACCACCCCAGGTGTTTTAAGCAGAGAATATTTAGTGCTGGAATCGACGACAAAGATGTTGTAAAAGCTGAAGAAGCAAATGGGCCAAGAGGGTGTCACACAGAGGTCTGCGACTGCTCTGGCTCTGCACCTGTGTTGAGCTTCTGCAGACACCACCTGTGTCCCAGAGAAGAGGCACCCTGATGCCCAACCTCTTATCCCCATTGCCTCTGTTACTAGTGCTGCTGGGGCCACTGCCATCGTCGCTGCAGGACTGTCACCCCACTGCCACCAGTGGAGCTACAGCCAGGAGCAAAGTGGCCTCCTTCTATCTCCCACCTTGCCACTTCCCATTGGCAGCACTTAACCAGAAACCAGTTGCAAGGGAGCCTGGGAAAGGTAGTTTTCAGGCTTATAGCCCCTTGAGTACTGAGGAGATCAGGAGGGGCAGGCACCAAGCTGAGGGCCAACAGAACACTCTAGCACAGAAGCTGCCAACTTAACTCAATGGCTCTTGTTTTTCTTTTCCCTTCCTTCCAGCAGTCCAAGCCATTTGGGGCTGCATCCCCTGTGCACAGCAGGATTCACATAGTCAGAACCAGCCAGGGGGACTCTGGAAAGCACAAATGTGAGTCTAAGCTCTGTGACCTTGCAGGGACTTCTTCCCCATCTGGGCTCCCACGTGATGGTGGGGTGAAGCTCTAAGGTGGATACTGACTGACTCCTTGCGGGGTCAGGGTCCAATGTGGGGTGGCAGGAAGCTGGTTCACCCTTCCTCAGAAGACACTAAGACCAGTTAAGTCTTGGGAGTTGATGTTCAGAGATGCAGCCAGATTTAAGAATTCAGAGGCCCTTAGGATAGCAGGCTACAGAGAAAATGGACTTATGACTTGGGCAAGGCTGGGGCACGGTTCATGCTGACAGTTTAGTGTAGGGGTCAAAGGTGACCTCAGAAAGAACCCAGCAGCCGGAATTTGAGGCATCCCCCTGGGCAGAGCTGGTGCTGAGGCTCAGGCCATGGGGTTGGGACAGGGATGCAGGAAAGAAGGTTCTAGACCAGGGTTTGATGCTTCACTCACTGGGGCCACATGGGCTGAGGCCTGGGCATGTGCCCCTGGTGCTGATCTGTCCTACGTATATTAAGGTGCCTACCGTGTACTGGCTGTGGCGTCTGTTGTGGGAGGTGATGGTGCCTTCTCTGGTGCCCCTTGCCCTGCACTCTGCCCAGTGGCTCTACCTCTGCCATGTGGAGGCCTTCAGCTCCTAACAGGAATGGAGGACACAGCCACACATCTCTGCTTCCCCAGCCCCAGCCCAGTATCTGGCAGGGAGTGGTGAACACAAGCATGCTGACCCCTGTTTGTAAAGCTTGGTCAGGAGGCCCAAGTGGAATCTGGGCCAACCCGGGACAAAGGGACATGATGGACACCTCAGGGGATCCTAGGCCACCGGAAAGGCTCTGGATGGCCCAAGGCTTCGATCCCAGCTCCAGCCTTTTTGGCTTTGGCATCAAAAACCTCAATTGCAAAATGGAGCTACTAAAAACACCAGGCCCAGGCTGGAGGATGAAACAGCATATGGTCCCGTGGGACTCCACAGAGGAGGCATGGCCCAAAAGGCTTGGGTCGCGTCAGTGATTCCCTTTCTGTTTGCAGAAGCCTGGCATGAGCAGCAGTTCTGAACCCGCTGGGCTGTGCGGTGGAGGAGCAGGTGGGCTTTCCACACAGAGCCTGGCCAGCATGGAGTGGGGGGAAGGGAGACTGAAGCTCTTCATTCTGGGGGCTGCAGGTGACGGGTTTGGCGGAGGCCAGGCAGGCCCCGATGGAAGGAGATCTGGCTGCCGGACTGAGGAGTTTGGACTTGGAAATTTAAAAGCCCTTCAGGAAGCCTCTGCAGAAGACTGGCCTGTCATTGGCAATTAAAAGAAAAAAATGGGCCACAGTGCAAGGCAAGGAGTGGCCCTTGGCAGAGGCCGGGCAGGATTCAGGTGGGTGTGGCTGGGCTCAGGCATAGGCAGGCCCAGATCCCATGTATCCTGCTCGAGGCACCTCCTACCTCCTTGCCCTTGACACCCGCCTCACCCTGGTAGTTTCCAAAGAAGCCCCAAGGACCCTGCCGTGGCCCTGCCCCCGCAGGTGGAGGAGCTACGGGCCTCCTGTGTGAGATGGAGCTTCTCCTGGGCCAAGGAACCTGCACCCGTGCAGGATATGGGCCATGCTGCTCTGTCCTAAGTGACTAGGCTATTTTGGGTTCAGAACCAGGCTAGATGAATTCTGTTCTTCTGCCGACAGCCCTGGGAGCTCCATCTGCTCCGGAGAACAGGTTGAGAGCTTTATGAGGTGGTCCTTAAAACCCAGGCCCTCTGCCTGAGCCTGAGCCACTTCTGACCACGTCTTCCAGCTGGAATTGGAGACCCCAGCCCTTCTCTGGCCTGGGCCGTCTCCTGCCTCCTGCACAGTGGCCAACACCAAGCCAAGAGCTTCACCTTTGTAACCCGGCTTCATCTTCACAAAACCCTGGTAAGCAGTAGGTGCGATTTCAATCCCATCTTACAAATCTGGAAACTTCTATTTACAGAAGTGACATGATCCTCTCAGGGGTGAGGCCAGCGGGCAGTGGAACAGGGATTTGGACGTGAGCTGCAACCCCAGACCCTGTGTGGTTGACCAGGCTGCCATGGAGCTTCCGTGGGGCCAGGAACTGCCTCTCAGGCCTGCTCGGATTCAGATATGCACCAATGCACACTTCAGAGGAGAGGTGAGCGAAGGGGGACTCCCCGGACCCTGAAGCCTGCAGTCTCAAAGGGAAAGCGAGCCCTCCACCCACGTGTACCCACACATGGCAGGCCCAAGTGAGGCCTTGCAACCCTTCTCTGTTGCAGGCGCTCCCCACCCCAGCCACGTGTTGCACTTCTGTCTTTTGTGCAGCCTCAAAGCCTCTGCAACTCTCCTAAGGACCCTCATTTCACCTCCAGGGCCACCAGGCCAGGGAGCCTCTTGACAGAAACCTCGCGTGTGTGCGGCATCCCCCACCCAGGCTTTCTCCTCCTTTTGCACAGAGCCTGTTCTCAGGGCTGCTCAGGCACATGGACGACCTGGAATCTATTCTCCCGGATGTGACCCACTGCGCATCTTAAGTGTCTGGGACGTGGTCAAGAAAACAGCATGGTTTAGCCTCCTAAACCTTTTGGAGAAATAAACTTCACACCAACACATAGAAGGGCAACAGCTGATGTTGCGGAAACATGGCTCTATTTGTTCTCATAATCTTTATTCAAAATTTCAGTAAGGCCTCCTTTGATAACAAACAGCAGAATGGTGTGCTGGGCACGCCACACAGTCGAGGGTTGCGAGAACCCGGAGTCCTCCACTTGCAGGGCAGCTGTGAAGGGCTTCACACCCGCCCTCATTCACCCCTGCTGGGTGTCCCTTGGTTCCTGGTGTCTGTGAGGCTCCAGCAGACCCTAACCCAGCCTTAAGCATGTGAAGCCCTTTCTGAGTGCACCCACAGGCCTCATCGTAAGCCTATGTGCAGGTGATGGAGAGGAGACCCCTGACCGTGGTGAGCCAGACCTGAGACCTGGTCCCTCATGCTCCTCTCCACCAGGGGGCTGTGGAGATACTGGGACCTCCACTCATCAGTGTCAACTCAGACCCTGTGTCTAGCAGTCCCACAAATTTCTGGATGTCTCCCTTTCCCCTGTGCATGGAGATGCGGAAGGACTGCTCCCTTCTTCAGGAGGACTCCAGCCAGGGGCCCACAGGAAGCAGGTGGGCACATGTGGGAGGGGCACTCCTCCTCCCCAGGCACCTCCCATCTCGAGGGGCGTTTCCTGAGCTCCCAGAGCAGCTGGAGAACGGGCTGATCCATCTGTCTGGGAAGGTGGAGGAGCTTGTCCATCATCGGCCTCATTACCTGCACTTCTCAGAGACCATGAGGCCTAGAGGTGGCTACTGGTGGTTGTAGCTGCAGGGAGAACGGACTCAGGCCTCTGTCTGCTGGCCAGTTCATGGCGTCACAGGCTCCTTCCCTGCTCCCGGTTGGTTCCCAAGGGAAAAAGTGGAAACATTTTTATTATTTTGCTATCTGGCTCTGGAATTCCCCTTTGGAAGGAGCAATGGCAGGGTAAGCCCCCAGGGTGGAAGGAGGATCCCAGGGGCCCCGGTGGAACCACCTGCTCTGCTGTCCTGAGCCACTCGCAGAGTAGAATGAAGGACAGGATTGAGTCGGGGGCAGGAGAGCCCACCTGCGCGTCAGAGGGTGTGCGGCCAGCCCACGCACAGCATCTGCTCCACTTGCGGACATCACATGAGGGTCTGTGGAGGAGAGGGACAGCGGCTCACGCCTGGACACTCACAGGGAAGAAGGCAGAGCTGGGCTGGAGGGAGAGGGGCTGGAGGAATGCAAGCCGCAGGGTCAGTTGCAGGCTCCAGGCCATGCCCAGGGTGCCTGTCGGCTCCTGGGTGCTTGACACAGGCTCTGGGTGCTGCTGTGCAGGTTGAGTCCCACCCAGAGTCCTGGGCTTGGGACCTGGGCTCTGCTGTCTATGAGGCAGGGAACATTTCTGATTGAATCACACAGAGTGGCCACATGGGCTGTGGGAGCTCTGCCAGGCAATCGTGTGCGACGCTCCACTACCCAAGCCTGTCTTGGAGACCCTCCAGCACCTGCCCAGTTGCTCCCCAAAGTGATCCCATCTCCTAGGCCCTTAACAATGCCTGCAACACTCCCCTATCAGACACCAGTCCCACCAGCTCTGGGTGCCCTGTCCTCTGACGTGCATGGTGACATTCACTAGCACCCCTTCCTTTGCCAGGTCCCCTCCACCTGGGGCTGGCCTCCTGTCCCTGACTCTGGGGAGCAGACTTTCTGGCCCCATCGCACCTCAGCTGGCTCCCACCATGACCATGGCATGAGTGATTTTTATTTCATTTTTTGGACTTGCCAAAGAACCACCGCATCAGCGTGTGGTGAGCCTGGAGGACAAGCCCTCTGCAAGTAGAATCCAGTAGACATGAATCATCCATTCATGGAATGAGCAGATGGTCTGGGCTCCCCTGGATAAAAGTGTGCTGTTGTCCACACAACGGGAATACAAACTGCTCTGGTCCCTTCTATACAGGATTGAAAGGATGACAGGCGCAGATGGATGGGTGCTGGCCACCCTCCTGAGCTGTGTTCGTCTGCTCTACGCTTGACACTGCCTCTCATGCCTCAGCTGCGATGGGCCGTACCTGCTTCAGTTTGGATGGTCCACTGTCACTGACACCATGTATCTGGTTTTTGTAGGAACTGGGCTTGTAAATTACCTGGGGACATGACTGGGACCATCCCTGACCTACTGGATTTTTTGAGGGTGGCGCTAATCTCTGCCACTTCCCCCTGCCATGTGATATCAATTTTGGTTTGCTCTCTTGGCCAGGGGAGGGGGAGTTTCAGAGGTTTCCACTTGGCCCTCCCTGCTCTAATGGATCTTCTCCCACGGGGGAAGGAACCCATGTGGGTTCTGCTGACTGCTGGGAATCTCCATCCCAAGCATATGTGCAGGTGGTGGAGAGGTGACCCCTGGCCATGGTGAGCCAGACCTGAGACCTGGTCCCTCGTACTCCTCCCCACCAAGGGGCTGTGGAGATACTGGGACTTCCACTCATCAGTGTCAACTTAGATCCTGCATCCAGCAGTCTGCAAATTTCTGGATGTCCCCCTTTCCCCTGTGCATGGAGATGCAAGTCCATGACTGAGGATCCCCTTGGGGAAGGCCTGGAGGAGCCACTACTGCCCACACTCGCCATGGGTTTGCAGGTCAGTCCTCACAGGTCTGGTATCTCCTTCAGTCTGGGTTCTGGGTCTGAGGACTGGCTCGGGGCCAGAAACCAGCCAAGGGATTGTGATTTGGGGGTGGGAGGTGGCTGCCCTCAGCCTCCTGGTCATCCCTCCTGGGTACTGTTGATTGCACCATTAAGCCATGCCCTTGTTAACTGCCTACCCAGCCTGCCTCTGTGGACTCTGGGTTCGAGGAACCACCTCTACGGCTCTCTGCACAGCAGGCTCCAGCTGCTACTCAGAGTGGCCACCCACTGAGATAATTGCATCCACCTTGCTTCTGAAGGTTAAGTGGCACCAGCTGTCCTCTATCCCATCGAGACCTTGTCATCATCCCTGTTGCTATTAAGGCCCTCTAGAAACCTCTACTGTCAACACCGACCCTCAGAGGAAGCACCACTGAGCTTTTCAACTATGTGCCACACCCTCACCAGTTCTCTTTGTCACATTGGTGTACGGGGGTCCTTCAGCCCTCCTGGGTTTTCCAGCCTTACTCAGGGCATTTGGTGCTGGGCTGTCCTCTCCTGGGTGTTCCAAGAATCATTCCAGCACGTGGCAGCACCATCTCCTGGGGTCCTGGCTGGGCTGTGAAGTTCTCCATCAGGGGTCTCCTGGAGTCCTGGCTGGCCATGAAATTCTGCCTCAGTGTGGGTGTGCCCACAATGACGGGCTCTCCCTCATCCTGTGCACATTCTCCTGGTCTTCCTGGTCCAACCTGGGCCTGCAGCTTCTTTGGCATAAAAGCCTTCCCTGCCCATGACCCAGCTTGGATGAACTTTGAGGACATTATGTCGAGTGAGATAAGCCAGTAGCAAAAGGATAAGTCCTGTGTGAATCCACTTACATAAGGAGCCCAGAGTAGCCAAATCCACAGAGACAGAGAGTGACATAGTGGCTGCCAGGGCTGGTGGGGAGGGGGCCGTGAGGACTTAGTGATGAATGGGGACAGAGTTTCAATTTGGGAAGATGAAAACGTTCTGGAGATGAATGTGGTGACAGGTGTCAATGGCCTTACTGCCATGGAGCTCTACACCCAGAAATGAGAACTTTTATGTTAGTGTATTTCACCCAATTCTTTTAAAAAGCGAAACCAGGTCTCCACTCCCCTAGCACGTCCAGCCCTCACCAGTGGGGCTGCACTGGGGTTCGGCCCTTCCCATCAGTCTGGCTGTCTGGAGGGATCATGGAGGTGGGTCTGAAGGATGCACCATCTTGTCAGCTGACGCCAGCTTGAGGCCATTGTGCAGTCTTCAAGCTGTCTGGGGAAAGGGCCACTATTGCCTAAGGGGCAGTGGCCACTTACGCAGCCCCGCATGCACGTAGATTTGAACCAAAGCTCTAGGTCCTCACCTGCACCTCCCCGGACTCCCCGTCCCAGGTCTCAGGGCTCCTTCCCTTCGCTTCTGAGGTCCTGACCTAGCTTGGGACGCCCCTGGGGGCTGAGAGCTCCACCACGCCCAGCAGTAACTTCCAAGCCATGTCCTTGGCATGATCCACCTCTCGCTTCCAGCCCCCAAGTCCCCCAAATGCCAGAGATAGATTATTCGAAAGCTCCAGGGAGGCCTTCCGGCTTTCCCATTTTGCTTTCAGAGATTGTCACTCTCCGTCATCTTGTGAGTGGTGCTCAGAGCAGCCCGGTCCTCCGGCGCTGGGTCCCTCGCCCACCAGGATGCTGCGTGGGCTGGTGGGACACCTCCCGCTGGGTAGAGTCCCCCAGGCTCACCACCCATGCTCCACACTGCAGAGGGCAGGACGTGGTGCAGAGAGAGACACACTCACGATGCTCTCGCTCTCTAAAGGGGCTAGGCCTCTGCACCAACGGCATTGGTGGTTTATTGTCCTACTGCTGGCAGCATCGTCTCAGGAGGGGCTTCTGAGGCAGAGGACAATTCCTGGGGAGGGACATGCTGTGAACCAGTCTCTGCCCAGCCGGTGGGGTGGGCACCAGGCCTCTGAGGAGGGCGTGGGGCGGAGCGCCTGGTGTCCACTCCCGCCCTCCTTTCAGCAGCCCTCGCTGTCTCCCCTCTCCTCTGCACTGTGGCTGCCTTGGGCCGCCTGGGGTGAAGGCCTGTCCCAAGCTTCCGGTCCTGCAGTGGTACCCTGCCCCTGCATGGCCCCTACTCTGCCCTGCCCCAGCAGGAGGCCGGTTTGCCCTGGAGGGGAAGAAGGCCTCACTGGCAGGGAAGGCTCCCATGCCTACCACCCCTTCAGCCGCACTCTGGGGTTCCGATCCTGGGATTCTTAAGGAGTTTATCCTTGAAAGTGTGTTTTGTAAGTGAAGTTGATGGGACGATGGAGCGTCCCCCAAGGCCCCTTCTCCTGCTTCCTTCCCACCCTCTGGTAGGCGTTCTGGGTCGCCCCCTGCCCTGCCTCTGGCCCAGGCTGTCCTGCACAGGCCCTCCACCGATGGGACAGAGCCCTGGACACCTGGGAGGTCCTCACGTGCAGCATAGGGATCCCTGAGACCAGGACTGATATTAAACAGCAGAGAAAAGCACCCCTCCTGCTTTCTGAACAAGGGGCCCACACTTTCATTTGCTGCCTGCCCTGCTTTTAGAGTGTTTTCTCAGCAGACAAACCAGGAGGGCCTGCAAGCTGCCCACTGTGGCCTGCACTTCCCACACGCTGGTCCCCAAATCTCACCTTCCTTCCCTATCTTCCCTTCCTCAGGAACTGACTCCAGGGCCCAGTGCTATTAACTTGGGAGCGTGGGAGTGTTGAGCTTGAGCTCAGCAGAGATTTCTGTGGTTTTCCAAGACTGCCTATATGTCCGACTTGGGAAAGCTTGCCGGGAGCACAAGCCACGTCCTGCCCGCAGGTCTGGGTTCCACTGCACCTATAGTGACCAGGTTGGCATCAACATGCCCGTGCCACTGCCCTGTCCTGGGCCAGACACGCTGTCACGGCCTTGGGTGCCAGGCTAGATGAGTTCTGTCACCTGTCCCCTGCTCATGGAGCTGAGTGTGTTTGAAGTTCATTTACTGTGTTTTTTCCCCTCAGGGTGTGACAAGTGAGCCCTAGCTACAGACAACAGTGCCAGAAATCCAAACAGGGCTGGGCCCTATGCCATCTGCCTGGGGCTCAGGGAGTCCCTCGGCTGTCCCCACCACCCACTCCTCATGTCCCACCCCCCCAGCACATGGAGCTGGAGCTGGGAGCTCTCGGGCCCTGGGGACCCATGTGCGCTGTTTGTTTGGGTGAGAGCTGTGTATTGACAGCAGCCCTTGGCAGAGAGGAGGCCGTGCCAAGCGGGTATCAAGCAACGGTTGGGCACACGCTCCAGATGACACACTCAGGGGTGGGGGCATAGCCCTCCCCTACCCTGGGGGAGCCACCTCCCGATAATCCCTCCCGTGGCTCCCCGGGGAGGGGCGGGAGAACACAGGATGATTGTCACAGATCATGTGCTGGGAGGAGAGCCACGCAGACCTGAGGCCGGGAATGGGGGCGATGAAAACAGCCCTTTGTCCAGGGCCCCGTCTGCCACACACTGGGCTTGTGTTTCTTGCTTTATGACAATTGGGTGAAACATTAGACTGGGACATCAATTATTCAGATTTCACTGTGAGGTCAGAACACAGCAGCTCCGTCCTGTCCCCACCCAGAGAGAATGAGAAGGCAGCGGGAGTCCGTTCCAGGCTGTGAGGATTTAGACAGACTCCTGGTTGGGGCGCCTGAGCCCCCTGCCCCCACACTTGGACCCTCAGGTCTCAGCTGCCCAACCCCCACCAGGTCTAACCCTCCTCTGCCCGCACTGACCAAACTGCTTTCCAGGTATTTGGGTAGCACTGAAGGCCAGAAGGCATTTATCCATTTTCAGGCAGAAAGTGCAATTGAAGGAATTCTCTGGTGCTCGGTAACCTTCCACCCAATCCTGAAACACACACAGGCATGCACGCGCACACACGTGGTCCTGGCTGCCATTCACCTTTCTCCTAATATGTGTTTCAAGCCACGCGTTTCCCTCCAAGCACTGTTTAACTGTATCCAGAGATTTTGACAGGTTGTGTTTTCACTACCATTCAATTCGAAAGACTAATTCTTCTTGTTATTTCTGCTTTGACCCATGGAATTTTTACAAGTATTCTGTTTGACTTCCAAATATTTGGGGGATATCCAGACATCTTTATGTGATTTATTTATACTTTGATTCCACAGCAGTCAGAGGATATTCTTGGTATAATTTCCAGCCATTTCTAATGTATTCAGACTTGTTTTATGATCCAGCATATGGTCTGTGCATGGAAATAATATGTTGTCTGCAGTGGGAGATGAAATACTGTGGAAACGTCAATTTGGTCAGGCTGGTTGATGGTGGTGTTCAAGTCTTCTGGATCCTTGCTGATTTTCTGTCTATTGGGTGTTGAAATCTCCCACTGTAATAGTGGATTTGTCTGTTTCTCCTTTCAGTTCTAACTGTTCTTGCCTCATACATTTTAAAGCTCTCTTATTATGTGCATGCACACTTCACATGGTGTCTTAGCCTCTTCGGGCCACCATAATAAAATCCCGTAGGCCGGGTGGCTTAAATAACAGAAATGTATCCCCACAGTTCTGGAGGCTGGACGTCCAAGATCAGGGTGGCAGCATGGCTGGGTCCTGGTGAGGGCTCTCTTCCTGGCTTGCAGATGGCTGCCTTCTCACTGTGTGTTCACATGGCCTCTCTTCAGTGCATGAATGCACAGGTAAAGAGAGTCCGTCTCTCTTCCTCTTCTTTTTTTTTTTTTTGAGACGAAGTCTCACGCTGTTGCCCAGGCTGCAATACGATGGCATGATCTCTCAGCTTACTGCAACCTCCGTCTCTTGGGTCCAACCAATTCTCCTGCCTCGGCCTCCTGACTATCTGGGACTAGAGTTGTGCATCACCATGCCCAGCTAATTTTTGTATTTTTAGCAGAGACAGGTTTTCACCATGTTGGCCAGGCTGGTTTTGAAGTCCTGACCTCAGGTGATCCTCCCGCCTCAGCTTCCCACAGTGCTGGGCATCTCTCTTCCTCTTCTTACAAAGACGTGAATCCCTTCAGATCAGGGCCTCATTTTTGCAACCTCATTTAACTTTAATTAATTCCTAAAAGCCCTTCAGATACAGTTGCCTTAGGGGTTAGGGCTTCAACATATAAATTTGTGGGGGACACAGTTCAATCCACAGCAGATAGTTATACCTTTTGGATGAATGGACACTGTTACTAATATGAATGCTCCTCCTCATTCCTAGAAGTATTCCTTTTTCTGAAGCCTACTTAATTTGATATAAATGAAGCAATTCTTACTATGATTAGTGTTTACATTATACATATTTTTCTATCCTTTTACTGTTTATCTCCCTGAGATTTATACTAAAAGTATATTTCTTACAGATAACATGTATTGGGGAGCTTTTTAAAAATTTGATATGACCATTGCTGCTTTTTAGTTTAGTTCTTCTTTTTTAGATATTGAAATAGTTGGCTTTAAATTTGCCATCTTGCTATTTGTCTACCTTTTGTCTATCTGTTCTTTTTTCTTTTTGTTTTTTTGAATCGTGTATTTTAAACATTCCATTTTATTTCCTCCATTGGCTTATTAGCTCTATCTATTATCTTTATTCTTTTACTAGTTGATTTAGAGTTTACAATACCTGTCATTCACTAATCAAATAATAGTATACTTGCTTATGTAAGGTGGAAAACCTTAAAGTGATACACTTTCATTTCTTTCATCCTTTGTTTTCCCATTGTTAGCCTTCCATCCCACTGTTATTGGATATGCTGCGTCTACACATGTAATAAATTCCACAGCATATTAATATTATTACTGTGGTAAATAGCCCATTGCTTCTGAAGACATTTTCTTTTAATGAGAAAAGTTAACAGGTTTTCTTCCACAGCACTTAAAAAATATCCACTTGAGGCCAGGCGCGGTGGCTCACACCTGTAATCCCAGCACTTTGGGAGGCCGAGGTGGGTGGATCACGAGGTCAAGAGATCGAGACCATCCTGGTCAACATGGTGAAACCCCGTCTCTACTAAAAATACAAAAAATTAGCTGGGCATGGTGGCGCGTGCCTGTAATCCCAGCTACTCAGGAGGCTGAGGCAGGAGAATTGCCTGAACCCAGGAGGCGGAGGTTGCGGTGAGCCGAGATCGCACCATTGCACTCCAGCCTGGGTAACAAGAGCGAAACTCCGTCTGAAAAAAAAAAAAAAATTATCCACTTGAATGTGTCTTGCCCTGCATCATTTCTGATGGTCATTATTATTTTTGTTCCCTATACATAAGGTAGCTTTTTAAAAAGAGACTATTGGGGTTCACAGCAAAGTGGAGTGAAAGGCACAGAGATTTCCCAGATACTCCCTGCCTTTACATACTTATCACCTCCTCCCATACACATCCCCTGCTACAGCGGTGCCTGTGCTGTAACTGATCAACCTACATTGACACGTCACTATCACCCAGAGTCTACAGTTTACATTAGTTTTTATTCTTGGAGTCATTCATTCTCTAAATTATACATTTAGACAAACGTATAATGGCTTTTATCCACCATGATAGTATCATACGGAGTAGTTTCACTGCCCTGAAAACATCAGCTGTACCCTGCCTATCTATCCCTCCCTCCCTCCCTGAAACCCTTGACCACCACTGATCTTTTCACTGTTTCCATAGTTTTGCTTTTCCAGAGTGTCACATAGTTGGAGTCACAGTCGATAGCCTTTCACATCAGCTTCTTTCACTTGGTAATATGCATTTAAGTTTCTTCCCTGTCTTTTCATGGCTTGATATCTCATTGCTTTTCATCACTGAATAATATTTCATTGTTGGGATGTACAATATTTTATTTATTCATTTGCCTAGTGAAGAGCATCATGATTGCTGCTAAGAATAAAGCTGTTACAAACATCCATATGCAGGTATTTCACACACAAATGAACATCCACGTGGACCAAAGTTTTCAATTCCTTTGGGTAAACACCAAGGAGCACCTTGCTGTGTTGTATGGCAAGCGTATGGCTAGTTTTGTAAGAAACCACAAACTGGGCTGGGCGTGGTGGCTCATGCCTGTAATTCCAGCACTTTGGGAGTCTGAGGCGGGAGAATTGCTTGAACCCAGGAGGCAAGGGTTGCAGTGAGCCAAGATCGTGCCATTGCACTCCAGCCTGAATTACAGAGCAAGACTCTGTCTCAAAAAAAAAAAAAAAAAAGAAGGAAAGAAACCACAAACAGTTTTCCAAAATGGCTGTAACATTTTGCATTCCCACCAACAATGAATAAGAGTTCCTGTTGCTCTCCCTCTTCATCAGCATTTGGTGGTTTCGGTGTTCCGGATTTTGGCCGTTCTGATAGGTGTGCAGTGGTATCTCACTGTTGTTACAATTTGCATTTCCTGATGGCATGTGGTGTGGAGCATCTTTTCACGTGCTTATTTCCCACCTGTACCTCATCTTTGGTGAGGGACATAGTGTATCTTTTATTGCTGGCTGATTTTGAGATCTCTTTATCACAGATTTTTAGCATTTGGATATAATGATCTTGGCCATGATGCTTTTTGTGTTAATTCTTCTTAGGTTTCAATGCATTCTTTAGAATAGTGGGTGTTTATATTTTTCATCAAATGTGGAGTGTTTTCAGTTATTGTTTCTTTAAACATTTTCTCTGCCCCTGACTTCTTCCAGCACTGTGATTAGAGTTAAGTTACGCCCCTTGATATTGTTTGCCTTTTAGAGATGTTACACCTCTTGACAAGTTCATTTTTTTCCAGCCATTTTTCTCTCTGTGCTTTAGTTTGGATAGTTCTAGTACCTTGTCCTCCATTTTACTGCCTTTTCTTCTGCCATGTCACATCTTCTGTTAAACCCATCTGGTACTTTTTCAGACTTACATTTTTTTTTAATTAACACAGAGTACAATGAACTTTTATTTTATTCTGTTTTTTGGTGTACATCAAAATTGACAAGTTGGTTCTAAAATTCATAGGAAAATATAAGCAACCCAAAAGATCCAAAGCATTCTTGATAAATAACAAATTTGGGGGTTCACAATTCCCAGTTTCAAAACTTACCATAAAGTTATGGTATCAACACTATGTGAGTGTAAAATAGCAATAAGCATATAGATCAATGTAATAGAATTGAGAGTCCACAAATAAACTATATATTTATGGGCAATTGATTTTCAACAAACATGTCAAAACAATTCAATGAAGGAAATAATAGTTTCTTCAATAAGTGTCACTGGACAACTGGATACCCACATGGCATAAGAATGAAAATGGAACCTTAGCTCATACTATTTCAAAAATTAACTAAAAATGTTTCAAGAACCTAAATATAAGAGCTAAAACTATAATATTTTAGAAAAAACCATAGGCATAAATCTCCATCATCTTGAATTAGGTTTCTTAGACACGACACCTAAAACATAAAATAAAAATAGATAAATTGTCATCAAAATTTAAAACCTGTATGTTTTAAAGGACACTATCACAAAGAAAAAACAGCCCAATGTAATGGAAGAAAATACTTGTAAATAACATATTTGACAAGAGTTGTATATATACAACTCTTACAGCACAACTAAATTGTGAGCAAAGAATTTGAATAGACATCTCTCCAAAGGAAACATACAAATGATCAATAGGAACATGAAAGGACTCTGCGACATTACCCATGAGGAGAAATGCAAATAAAAATGATGAGATAACAGTTCACACCTACCAAGGTGGCTATAATCAAGTATCTCAGACTGACAAGAGCAGGCGGTAGCAAGAATGTGGAGGTATTAGCACTTTCATACATTGCTAGTGGGGATGTAAAATGGTACAGCTGCTTTAGAAAACAGGCCAGCAGTTCCTTAAACAGTTAAATATAGAGTTACCACAGGACCCAGTAATTCCACTCCTAGGTATAGTCCCAAGAGAAATGAAAACATATGGCCACACAAAAACTTGTACACAAATGTTCCTAATAGCCTTATTCAAATAGTCAAAAGTAGAAACAACTGATGAATGGATAAACAAAATGTGATATACCCTTACAACGAAAAATTCTGCAGCCATAAAAGAAAGTACTGAAACATGACAACATGGCTGAGCCTTGGTACTATTTAGTGAAGTGAAAGCAACCAGACACAGAAAGCCACATATTATATGATTCGACTTACACAAAACGTTCAGAATAGGTGAATCCCCACAGATAGAAAGCAAATTGGTGGTTTCCAAGGGCTAGAGAAAGGGACAATGGAGAGTCACTGCTAATGAATACAGGTTGTTATGATTTTTAATCTTAGGAATGATGGAAATGGTCTGGAACTAGGCACTGATGATGTTTGTGTATCTTCTGGATATATCAAAAACAACTGAACTGTATACTTCAGAATAGTTTTATGGTGTGTGAATTATATTTCAATTTTTTAAATGTTAAAAAAAATCAATTGGCCATATTTGTGTGAGTCTATTTCTGACTCTAATCTATTTTATTGACCTATGTTCCATCTCTTCTCCAATATCATACTGTCTTCATTGTTGTATCTATAATACATAGTAAGTCTTAAAATTGGGTAGTGTGAACCTTTTCTCTTTATTCTTCTTTTCTAAAATTGTTTAATATTCAAACATCTTTTGCTTTCAGTATAAATTGTAGAGTTATTTTGTCTATGTATGTAAGTATTGCTGGAATTTTAAGAATTTTTTAATGTTTAATTTTTATGGGTACATAGTAGGCATAGATACGTATGGGGTACATGAGATATTTTGATACAGGCATATAATCCATAATAATTACATCAGAGTAAATGAGGTATCTATCATCTCAAGTATTTATCATTTCTTTGTTCTATAAACAATCAAATTATACTTTTAGTTATTTTTAAATGTACAATAAATTATTGTTGACTGTAGTCACCCTGTTGTGCTATCAGATACTAGGTCTTATTCATTCTAACTATATTTTTGTACCCGTTAACCATCCCCATTGCTGGGCTTTTGATTGAAATTGTGTTGGGTCTAGAGATCAATCCGGGAGAGAACTGACATATCAAATATATTGAGTCTTCCAATCCATGAACATAGCATGTTTCTTTATTTAGGGCTTCTTTTATTTCTTTCATCAATGTTTTGTAGTTTTCAGCATATAGATCTCAACCGTGTTTTGTTGTATTGATAGTAAATGTTTCATTTTTGGAACTACTAAATGTAATTTTTTAAAATTTGTGTTTAAACAATTTTTTAGAGTTCAATTTTATTTATTTGTTTTTCATGTGTTTCAAAGTCATTCACATGATCCAAAATTCTAAATGTACAAAAGAAATTTGTACACTGAATTCTTTCTTTCTTCCCAGTCTCTCCATCACCCAGTTTCCCAACAAGCAACAGTGTTAGCATTTTCTTGGACAAACCTGTAGATATATTTTATGCATATCTCATGTTCTTCTCTCTACCTCATTTCTCTAATAGTTCACTGTATTCACTGTGGTATCTCAGTGTAGTTAAAATTTTATCTCTTATTATGAATAAGGTTAACTATACTTTCTGATCCTTTAAGAGACATTTATATTGAATTTTGTTTTCTAAATGCACATTGCTGAGCCTTGAAAATATTTAGCTAAGTGAAAGCAACCAGACACAGAAAGCCATATATTATATGATTCCATTTATACAAAATATTCAGAATAGGCGAATCCCCACAAACAGAAAGCAAATTAGTGGTTTCCAAGGGTTTTACATACAATAGAAATCCAATTGACTTTTGCATGTTGACCTTTTATCCTGAAACCCTGCAAGACTCATCAATTAATTCCAAATTTTTTTGTGTAGATTCATTAGGATTTTCCTCCTAGACCACTACCAGTGAATAGGAACAGCTCATTTTTCTTATAAAATTGATGTACTTTTATTTCTTTTTCTTGCCTAATTGAACTTGACAATACTTCCAAAATAATATTAAATATGGGTGATGAGACCAGACGTCTTTGCCTTGTTCCTGATCTCAGGGAATGCATTCAGCCGTTTACCATCATAGATGCCCTTGATTATATTGGGGAGTTCCCCCACTATTTCTAGTTTGTGCAAAGATTTTTTTAAAATTATGAACGAATGTTGAAAATTTTCAATATTTTCTGCATGAATTGACATTATAATATGGTTTTTCTTCTTTAGTATTATGATAACACTGTGAATTATATTGATTAATTTTCAAATATTGAACCAGCCTTGCATTCATGGGATAAACCCCATTTAGGTGTGATGTATTTTTATTTTTATTTATTTATTTATTTTTAATGAAAGAAAGAAAGAGAAAGAAAAAGGGGGAGAGAGAACAGGAGTCTCTTGCCCAGGCTGGAATGCAATCTAAAAATAGGTATTAAAAATCTCTTTTATGCCGATAATTGTACTTAACAGTGGAGACAGGAAGGAATAAGGGAAGAAAATACCAAACAAACAGCCAACTAATAATTCATTTAAATCTGTGAAATGCTATGAAAATGCTGAAGAGTGATTTGCTTCCATTTATGTGGTCACTTTCAAAATAGGTGTAATGTGATACTGAAAAAAATGTATGTTCTGTGGACCTGGGGTGAAGAATTCTATAAATATTCACTGAGCTTGCTTGTCCCAGGTCTGAATTCAAATCATAAATGTCCCTGTTAATTTTCTATCTCGTTAATCCGTCGAATATTAACAATGTGGTATCAAAGTCTCCCGCTATTATTGTGTGGGAGTCCAAGTCTCTTTATAAGTCATTAAGAACTTGTCTTATGTATCTGGGTGCTCCTATATTGGGTGCATATATATTTATGATAATTGACTCCTGTTGTTACATTGATCCTTTTACTATTATGTAATGTCCTTCTTTGTTTCTTTTAGTCTTTGTTACTATTAAAGTCTATTTTGTCAGAGAAGAAATTTTACAACTCCTGTTTTTTTTTTGCTCTCCATTTGGTTGGTGAGTCTTCATCGAACATTTTGTTTTGAGTCTTTGTGTGTCCTTGCTTATGAGATGGATCTGGATACAGCGTGCCAATGGGTTTTGACTTTTTATTCAATTTGCGTGTCTGTCTTTGATTGGGGCGTTTAATCCATTTAAATTTAGGATTAATATTGATTTGTGAATTTAATATTGTCATTTAATGCTAGCTGGCTATTTTGTCCATTAGTTGATACAGACTCTTCATTATGAAGATACTCTTTACCTTTTGGTGAGTTTTTGGGATGACTGAAACTGGTTGTTCCTTTCTGTGTGTAGTGCTTCTTTCAGAAGCTCTTATAAAGCAGGCCTGGTGGTGATGAAATCTCTGAGTGCTTGCTTGCTCGCAAAAAAATTTGTTTTTCCTTCATTTATGAAGCTTAGTTTGGCTGGATGTGAGATTCTGGGTTGAAAATTCTTTTCTTTGAGGATATTGAATATTGACCCCTACGCTCTTCTAGTTTGTAGAGTTTCTGCTGAGAGATCTGCTGTGAGTCTGATAGGCTTCCCTTTATGGGTAACCTGACCTTTCTCTCTAGCTGCCTTTAGAATTTTCTCCTTTATTTCAACTCTGGTGAATCTAACGATTATGTGTCTTGGGGTTGCTCTTCTTGAGGAATATCTTTGCGGTGTTCTCTGTATTATCTGGAGTTGAGTATCGTCCTGCCTTACTAGGTTAGGAAAGTTTTCCTGAATAATATCCTGAAGAATATTTTCCAGCTTGGATTCATTCTCTTCATGACATTCAAGTACACCTATCAAACGCAAATTAGGTCTTTCCACATAGTCCCATATTTCTTGGAGACTTTGCTCATTCCTTTTTACTTTTTCTTCTCTAATTTTGTCTTCTCATTTCATTTCATTAAGTTGGTCTTCAACCTCTGATATCCTTTCTTCCGCTTGATCAATTCGACTGTTAAAACCTGTGCAAACTTCGCGGAGTTCTTGTATTGTATTCTTCAGTTCCATTAATTCACTTATATTCCTCTCTAAATTGCCTATTCTCGTTAGGATTTCGTCAAACCTTTTTTCAAGGTTCTTAGTTTCCTTACATTGGGCTAGAACGTGTTCTTTTAACTCACAGAAGTTTCTTATTATCCACCTTCTGAAGCCTAATTAATGGAACGAACTCGTTCTCCATCAGGGCTTGTTCGCTTGTTGATGAGGAACTGTGATCCCCTGTAGAGGGAGAGTCTGATTTTGAGTATTCTCAGCCTTTTTACCCTGGTTTCTTCCCGTCATTGTAAACTGATCTACCTGTCGTCTTTGTAATTACCGACTTTCAAATTAGGTCTCTGAGTGGACATCCAACTTGTTGATTCCCAGCGCCGAAATCTGAGCAACCCACTGCGCCGGCTAAAACAGCAGCGATAAGATTCTTGGTGCTTTTCTGCCCGGGAATCTCCGGTCTGGCTTCCCTCTTGAGTCCCTTTTTCAATCAGCTGAATGGGCGACTTTGCCTTCTCGGAGCTCCAAACGTCAACCAAAAGGGGACCCAGTCCCCTTTATTCTGCACAGAGAACCGCCGCGCTGGGCGCCGGCAAAACAGCCAGGCCGGCGGCAAGAGTCGCGCTGGCGACCCCTGTGTCTTCTCCGCTGGGAATCTCCTGGTCCGTGAGCAACAAAAATTCCTCTGAAAGTGTGGCGTCCTCTCATTCTGAACTACAATCCTGAACTGCTAGTAATCGGCCATCTTGGATTTCTCTCATGAGGTATTTTTAAAAATATATTTCTGGATTGTATTTGAGTATATTTTGTTGAGGTTGTTTGTGTCTCTGTTCATGTGGGATATTGGTTTGTAGTTTTCTTTTCCTGCATTGTTCCCTGGTTTTAGTATCAGAGTAGTGATGACCTCATGAGTTGAGAAGTGTTTCCTCCTATTTTATTTTTCTGGAAGGGATTTTGTCAAATTGGTGTTATTTCTTCTGTGTTTGGTGGAATTCAATAAGCCTAGAAATTTCTGTTCCCAAATAATTTTAACTGCAAACTTAATTTCTTCAAATGACATAGGACCATTCAGGTTGTCTGTTTCTTCTTGCATGCTTTTGGTAGTTTATAGCTTTTAAAGAGTCATTTCATCTAAAATTTAAAATATAGGTACATAGGGTTGTACATGGTACAACATATATTGTAATCCACAGTGCAGCTATGTGAATCTCCTCTGCCTCTGCATTCTCCACGGGCTTGTCTGGCACCTGGGGGTGTGATCTACCTTTAAGCTCAATTTTCAAAGCCTGTGGTGTGTTGTGAGGGACAGATTCAGGGAAATGCAGCTCAGAAGTGAACCTAGAAATTCATACACAACTCTATGAGATTACTCGCTTGAGATCTTTTCTTTCCATTATCTCCAGCTCTATGGAACTTTCCTTTCTCATCCTGTGGCCAGAAAGCCTGGGCTTTAGCTTCTCACTGTGCTGCACACTTCCCACGACTGTGGCTGCATCCAGGGTCAATCTGTGGGAAGATACAGGGAGAGAGAAACAATGACGCTTTGTCTCACACTCCTAGTACCATGATGCTTCTGGTCAGAGAGAAGGATTCCTGTCCATTCGAGTTGTAGGCACCCTTCCAATAGCCACTGCCATTGTCACCCCTGCTGCTGTGGGATTGCTTGAGGCTGGGAGGGAGAGGACAGACCCTTCACTCTCTGACTGTCAGGAGTCCCCTTTCCTGCTCTTCAGAGCAGACAGAGAGGGCTTCTCTTGGAGTGTTCTTTGTCAACACCCATTGTGCCCTCCCAGGTTTTGGGGGAAGGGGCTTTGAGTCCAGGCTGGGTACTACTGGAGGAAAAGCAAATGGGAACTACACCACTAATTTGGTGGCCCCTCAGCTTTCTGCCTCACTCCCCGTCTGCTTACCATTGCCTTTTCAGAGTCCTCAGGTGGCTGCCCCTCACCTTCTGTCCAGGAAGCATGGTTTCATTCAGTGGAGAGGCAGGTGAAAGTTGCTTATTTCATCTCGCCTAGATCAGGAACCTATGTCCCTCTAGTAAATTTTTCATTTCAGATAGGGTATTTTTCCAGATCTAGAGTTTCCTTTTTTTTTTTTTTTCTTTTTGTGATTTCAATCCCTCCCTTTGTTATGTTAACTTTTTTTGAGACAGAGTTCACTCTTGTTGCCCAGGCTGGAGTGCAGTGGCACGATCTCGGCCCACGGCAACCTCCACCTCCTGGGTTCAAGCAATTCTCCTGCCTCAGCCTCCTGAGCAGCTGGGACTACAGGCATGCACTACCACGCCTGGCTAATTTTGCATTTTTTAGTAGAGACGGGGTTTCTCCACGTTGGTCAGGCTGGTCTCAAACTCCTGACCTCAGGTGATCCACCCACCTCGTCCTCCCAAAGTGCTGGGATTACAGGTGTGAGCCACCATGCCCAGCCTATGTTTGCATTAAAAAAAAAAAAAATCCTTGAATGTATCTGTAATATTTGTTTTAAAGTCCATGATACTAATTCTATCACCTCTGCTTTTTCTTGGTCTGTTACTATTGATTTTTTTTTTTTTTTGGTTTTGGGTTACATGTTCCTGCCTTTTTACATGTCTAATAATTTTTATGGAATGTTGGACTTGAGGAAATTATATTGTTGAATATCTGGATTTTGTTGTCTTCCTTTAGAAAGTGTTGCATTTTGTTCTGATGGGCACTAAATTCCTTTGTGAATCAACTTGAAACTTTCAAGACTTGTTTTAAAACTTCGTTAGGGCTTTATCTAGGGTCATTTCTTTCTGTGTTCTCTATTGAACTACAGGCACATGCCACTATCGAAAGGAGATACGTTCTGAGAAATGTATGTTAGGCAATTGTGTTGTGTGAATAACACAGAGTGTTGAGTGTGCTTACACAAATGTAGATGGGATAGCTTGCTACACACCTAGGTTATGTGGCACAGCCTATTGCTCCTAGGCTACAAACCTGTGCACCCTGCTACTGTACTGAATACTGTAGGCAATTGTGACACAATGGTACCCAGACATATCTGAACATAGGAAAGGTAATGTGTTGTATTATAATGTCACATGGTGACGATGTCACTAGATGAGAGGAATTTTTTAGCTCCACTATAATCTTGAGGGACCCCTGTCATATATGTGATCCATCATTGACCAAAACATCATTATGTAGTGCATGACTGTAATTTGGTGTTCAGTGAGGACTCTCCCCTCTGGGTGGCCAGACCTTGAGGGCCTCCCACCCTGTGTGAGCTCTGGTTATTGCAGTGCCTACAGCTGTCTGTTCTCGTGCATTGTGGTTGTGTGCCCCGTCCCATGGAGTCTTGCCCTATATAGGTATACATCTGTGCTCATCTGAGACTCAGGGTGACCTCATGCAGATTCATGAATCTTTTTTTTTTTTTTTTTTGAGGCAGAGTCTCACTCTGTTGACCAGGCTGGAGTACGGTGGCGTAATGTTAGCTCACTGCAACCTCTGCTTCCTGGGTTCAATAAATTCTCCTGCCTCAGACTCCCGAGTAACTGGGACTGCAGGCATGTACCACCATGCCCAGCTAATTTTTGTAATTTTAGTGGAGACGGGGTTTTTTCACATTGGCCAGGCTGCTCTTGAATGCCTGACCTCAAGTGATCCACCCTCCTTGGCCTCTCAGAGTATCGGGATGACAGGCATGAGCCACCACGCCTGGCCTATGAACTCCTTTTTCTGCCTGCCCAAACTCCAGTTGCTGTTTCCTTAGCTCAGTAAGGCCACTGTTCTCTGCTGGATTCCCTCTCTGCACAAGGGTTGGGAAATGCCGGCAGGCAGGGAGCCAGGTGGATTGTAGGGCTCATGCTCTCTGCCTAGCTGCTCTGAGGGGTCACGTGCCTGCACTGCCTGTTGTTTGCAAATAGTCTTTTCATATATTTTGTCTGGTTTCCTTGTTTGCAGCAGGAAGGCTAGTCTGATGCCAGTACTCTGTCTTAACTAGAAGTGAAAGTCTGCTTATTTTAATCAGAATTATTGAATTATTGGACTGCTTTGACATCATGCAGACAAAGCTCCAAGTAGCTTTTTAAATATGTTACCTGGTGGAGCATGATGTCTCTACCTGTAATCCCAGCACTTTGGAAGGCTGAGCAGGGAGGTTCTCTTGAGCCCAGGAGTTCAAGGTTAGAGTGAGCTATGATTGCACCACTGCACTCCAGCCTGGGGGACAGAGTGAGACCCTGTCTCTAAAAAATGCCTAAAATTAAAGTGTTATCTGATAAAAGAGATAGCCTCAGAAATTCAATTGAAGTAAATATTGTGCAGCCTGATCACATTTTTAGGTAAATTTCTGACACACTCCGTGAGAGTGTCCTAGGGAGATCCAGTGACTGTTTCTTAGAAAAGGACTGTCATACTCTAAGAAACGGCTGTATAATCATATTTGCAAAGGAATTAAACACAAACCTGCACTCTTGTTACTGCAAAAGTAATATCATTGAAAGTTTAGAATGTAATGGTGAGTCCCCCAAAAGAATCACCCATAGTCCCCATCGGTTAGTGCTTGTCACTTTTTATTGTACCAGCTAAACATGTGCATTCTGTTATCACTATATCCACACAAATATTCTTGTATGAAAATTAGCTCATAATGTATGACTTCTACAAATGCTGTATTTGAATCTCCCTAGCAGGGTGGGTCTGATGGAAGAATTAGGGAGGTTGTTAATGATGGAAATTTGCAAGCCAGTTATTTGCTGCACTGACCTGAAGTGGGCCACTTGCGGATGGCGGCAGGATGGGTGTGGAATGGATGGGTTGATTGAGAAGCTACCCAGGGCTGTGACTGCTGGGATGGTAGGGGAGTGTCTCTCATTTCCCCTGGGCATACAGTGAGGCACAGGGAAAATCCATGCACAGGGAGAGCCGATCCACGATCAGACCAGCCCTGCCCCTCCTTCCCCCAGGAGGGAGGATGGCAGACAGAGACACTTATGGACCATCTGTCCCAATAGTCCATAGAAGCCTTCTGGAGTCACAAATTTGCTGTAAGTTTATCTTCATTTTATTTAAAAAATAATGTTGTGAACCAGAATTAAATAAAAGACATCAATTCAAGAAAGCTATATTGTGGAAATAAATTTTTTTAAAGGCAAGTTATAAAAAGACAGGATCATTGTACTAAGAAAATTGAGACAAAGGCTTGTTGCTGTGAATAAGCTTAATTATTTAAATTTGACCTTCTTGGCAGTCAAGGAAAAAAAAAAGGGGGGGAGGTTGAATAAAGAGCATTACAAAGCGCTTGCTATCTAGCACAGTTCCGTGATTCCTTATCAGAAACACTTGGGGATGGATGCTTTTGATTCAGAACATTTGGATTTTAGACTAGTATTAAGTGCATATGAACATTAAGTAACACCCCAACAGGATCAGGGTGACAACTCATTACCAAGCAAAAATTCATACATCTTTGCAGTGAAATATGCAAATATTCACATTAAGACTTTACCTATCCTCATAGCTGACCAGGTCAGGTTTTGCCACCAAATGAGCATACCACGAACTTAAGGAAAAAATCTTGGTTTTCAGGAATATTTAGAATTTGGAACTGTGCGTTAGAGACTGCAGACCTGTAATAGAAGCTGTTAATTAATCTCTAGGGAGGGAGAAATGTTTTCCTACTTCAGAAATCTAATACCGTGTGGACTTTAAAGATATTGCACAACAAAATGAGCAGGTTCACCAGCGGATGTTTTACAAAAAAAAAAATGCATTGTGTCAACAAACTCTACTGAACTCTATTGGACGGGCACGTGGCCTGCCACCAGGATGCCAGGAGGGGCAGGAGAGGGCAGCACGCAGCCCTGGATGTGGACTGGCCTTTGCCCTTCAGGTACACATTGGGGGGTGGTGTGCTGCCTCGGGAGTAGAGCACAAAGGCAGCAGGGACTGAGTCTTGGGAGGAGGCCAGGGACTGAATCAGAGGAGGCTCTGCAGGGCAGCACCAGGTGTAGGCTGTTTGTTTGGCTGCAAGTGACAAAGACCCAGGCTCAAGCTGGAAGAGCAACGGGGACTGAGGATCTCGTAGCAGGAAGTGCAGAGGCAGGGTGGCAATAGGTACCCTATGCCAGGCTCCAGGGTGTCTCCTTGGGTGTAGCCCTCCTCAGGGTGTGACCTCACCCTCGGCTGGTAAAAGATGTGATATCCTGACAATGGCAAAAGTCCAGTGGAACATGCTAGACTACTTCTTCCTGTGGGTCTCTTTTATCGGAGAGGAAACCTTAGCCAGGAACTCCCAGCCGACTTTTGTTTATGTCTCATCAGCCGGACAGGGTCCTCAGCCTCCCAGCAAGTGGGGAGAGACAGCTGGTAGTGGCCAGCCAGGATGGTTCCCACATCACTGACAGGGAAGAGGGGGCACATCAAGGTGGGCCTCAAACAGCGGGGAAAAGGGGTCACGGCCAATGGGCCAGCCACCATTGTGCCCACAGGGGTTGGGGAGAAGGGTATGGGGGGGCAAGACAGGTTTGAGGGAGGTCAACCCTAAAACCCTGGGGTGGGGCTGACAACCCAGAGAAGTCCTGGGCCTGGAGCGCGTAGGCAAAGGAGCAAAAAGGGGCTGGGTGAGTCTGGTCGGAGCTGCTCCTTCAGCGTGGAGAGCCTTGGGAAAGCAGTGGGTTTGGGACTGGCAGGAGTGAGGGGCAGGGCCCCAGCTCAGGCAGTGATGTGGGGCCAGGTCAAGGCAGCCTTCAGGGCTGCAGGGCCCAGTGCATCCCAAAGCCCACCTGCTCCACGCCTGTGCAGGGAGGGCAAGCCATGTGTCTTCTGTACCTCTGTGCACCACTCCGGTCTCTGGAAGTGCGGGTTGCTTCTCCCACACCAAGCAATGTGGTTCTCCAGTTCTCTGAGACACCAAAGAGATGTCCTACAATGAAACTCAAGTCTGACTCCATCTACCTAGATAGCATCAGACCCCACAGGTTAAGGGCTGGGCTCAGTCCCACAGGGCTGCCCCGCCCCATCGGATGCTCACCAAAAGTCCAGGTTGTCACCTGTGCTTCTGACCAACAGACTGTAAATCAGAGGTTCCCACCTCCCTGGGTTCAATCATTTACTAGAACAGCTCACAGAACTCAGGGGAACACTTTACTTACGCTTACCAGTTTATTTTAAAGGACCTTATAAGAAATACAGATAAACAGCCAGATGGAAAACATGCACGGGCAGGCAAAGGGGTAGGTGCTTCCAGGCCTCTCTGGGCGCCACCCTCCAAGCCCCTTTGTGTTCTCCCAACCTGTGGTTTTGGGGTTTTATGGAGGCTCCATTACATAGACTGACTGACTATATTATTGGCCATTGGTGATCAGCTTGACCTTCAGCCCTTCTCCCTCTCCAGAGGGGTGAATGGAGCTGAAATTCCAACCCGCCAATTACTGGTTGGTTCCCCTGGCAACAAGCCCACTTCTGAGTCTACCCAGGAGTCCCCAGCCACCAGTCCCGCTCAAGAGCACACAAAGAGACACTGACGGTTTTAGAAGCTGTGTGCCAGGAACGATGGTGGGGAAACTACAAAGTCCAAAGGCACGTTCCTCTTTATGGCACAGTATCACAATGTCGTAGTGCAGGAAAGTGTTCAGCCCACTGCACTGCTGACGGGGTACCTTCGACCCATTCACCTCGACAGCTACGTCTTCACAATGACCAGAAGGCTAGGCTCAGGTGTAGGATCCTGGAATCCATTCTGCACAGAACTGTGGCCCTGGCTCCTGCTCCTTGCCCGTCCCGCAGTCCAGCCAGCCCAGCTCAGCCCATGTGGGGATTATCACTGCAAACTGCTACACCTTGTGGCGCAAGGCCCACAGCTCTGCACCCCTATCAGGAAGAGACCCTGGGAGGCCCATGAGGCCCAGGTGGAGGTGTCTGGGGGGATTTCTAGGCCCCAGGGCCAGCTGTGTGGTCTAGAAGGGGCACGGGTCTGGGTGGGCACATCTCCTGGGCCCACAGACTCCTAGCCTGTGGGGAGGGCACTGCTGGAGGAAGGCCTGGAAGAGGGGCTCTGATGGTGGCACTGGACTCCCTACAGGGGGTCACAGGGGAATGCAGGGAAGCAGGGGAGGGAGGACTCTGGAGTGAGGACTCTAGAGGGACACTGCAGCACCCGGCCTGGGCCAGGAGAAGTGTGGTGCCCCCTTCACCAAGATGGGGCCTTCCAGGGACATAGCTGGGCACACATTCTTTCCATGTTAGTGCAGAGTCTTGGTATTTTTTTAATGGCATAATATTCCACAGTGCAGATGGTGCCCCATCATGCCCGGGCATCCCCGTCACCCCGGAGGCAGGCCATGCTGTTGGGAGGTTTGGAAAGGAGGGAACCCAAGGTTACAATCCAAACAACACTCAGGCCAGGGAGGGCTCTCTCTTTTCCATTTGGGGTGTTTCTTGTTGGCTTGTTTTCTTGTTTGTGGGAGGCTTGAGCAGGACTAGGGGCTGCAGGAAGGCACG
The DNA here is from genome assembly GCF_009761245.1 of Sapajus apella. Lineage (NCBI taxonomy): Eukaryota > Metazoa > Chordata > Mammalia > Primates > Cebidae > Sapajus > Sapajus apella. The sequence goes on from NW_022437053.1 coordinate 1,258,243, forward strand.
GGCAGCATGGGCAGAGCAGTCTTGCCCTCTTCTTGGTGTGAAAGCTACGCTCCTGGAGGCAGACTTCCAGGTGGCTGGAGGCCCTGGGTCAGGGGCTCCCTTTTCTTCCTGCAGCCGAGGTGGCCCAGGCTGAGGCTCTAAGTCAGAGCCATCCATCCATCAACTGCAAGAGAAAGGAGAGTGTGGGGGCCCTGGGCTGCAGCAGAGACAGAGGGACCAGGCTCTGAGTGAAGCTGTGGCCTGGGTGCTGGCCATCCCTAGAAGGAGTGCAGTTGGGGGCCCCTGCATGATAGCCCTCCTCCAGGGCACTATGACGACAACTTGGTGTTTGTCCATGCCCCACTGGCCCCAGACCACGCCTGGCCTGGCTCCTGCTATGTGGGGTCAGATGCGAGGATGCTGGGCCCCGACCAGGAAGAAGGAGGTGGGGCACACCCACCCAGCCCACCACCCACCCTCTGTTGTCACGTGTCTGCCCGCCAGCAGGAGGCCCACAATGTGGCTGTGTGCAGCAGCTGGCTCTGAGCACACGCAGAGTGTCTGGGGCAGTCCTGGCCAGCAGTGCCAGCCCTGGAAGCCAGAGATGCCAGGCCGGGGAGGGAGGATCTACCCTGCCCAGCACCTCCAGGGCCTGGGGCCAGTCGCTCTCCAGGAAACACCTGGGCTGGCCAGGCTCCTTCAGGGGACACCCAGGACCCCTGGGGGCTGTGTCTGGGGAACAGGAAACTTTCAGCAGAGGCCTGGCTGTCAGTCCCTAACTAGCAGAGCCTATGGGGTACCCTGGGACTGCCTGGCCACCAGCTCGACCAACTCAGCCTGCCTTGGGATTCCTATCAGAGCTCCCTGGTCCCGAGTGAAATGACAAAAAAGAGGACAGCTTTGCTAATGTTTGTCATGCTGAATGTTTCTATTATTTTTAATGTGGGTTTTTTCAAATGTTAAAACATCCTTTTTAAATGAAATGATTATGGTACACAGAGATTGTTTTTATGACGACTTTCTTAATCAGCAAAATTGAAAGTTGCCAACTCTATTTTCAGCCTTTATAAAAATGTGGCTCCTGAAGCCCCCAGCGTCGACCCCTTGGTGCTGGCCAGGCTGGCTGGGTGCCTTGTGCAGGCGCAGCTGGGCAGCCTCGGAGAACAGTTGGCTGGCAGCAGCCGGGAAGGCACGTCTGGAGGTCCTCGTGTGGAAAGCCTCAGAGTTTGTCCGAGCTGGGTGGGGGCGGGGGCTCTCCTGAGCTGGGACCTTCTCCCCTCTGGACCAGGGATGGTGTTGACTGTCCGTTCCCAGGCCCTCCCCAGCCCCACTGCCTTTGTCCGCCTTGAGAACACAAACCTGTGTGGCCCTGCACGGCTCCCCTGCAGCCTGTGTGGGGCAGGGCAGGGCCCTGGTGTCCAGCCCGGCTCTCAGGAACACCCTTGGAGATGCTCTTCCCTTGGCAGACGAGGGTGGCATCGGTGGGCTCTCTACAGAGTCCATCCTCTTCGGGTTGCCCTAGCTTTGCTACAAGCAGAGCATTGAAAAACTGCCTTCTTTCAGCCAGTGGGGACCAGCCCCTACCTCGTGGGGGTGGCCGCTGTGTGTGGGCAGACAGGGACAGCCCATCTGCCACGGCTGCCCAGTGGCGAGGTCCCTTGGGGACCCTGCAGGGAAGTGAGTGGGGGGCCTCACTGTGGCCAGCCCACCAGGAGATGTCATCCGGCCTGGAGCAGGTCCCCAGGGATTAGGCCATCTGGAGTGAAGGGCCAGCAGGGAAATGGCTTCTCCCTCACAGAAATGTTTAAGAAGCAAATCCAGGGAAGGCCTGTTTTGGTTATTTTTTTTGAATGATACAGTAATGTGTCAAACTTAATTTAAGAAACACCCTCGGATATTTTTATTTCCTTTTTGCATTGGATTTGCATTGAGGTTTGTTGTTGTTGTTTTAATTTTTTTAAAAAGACGGGGTTTCACCATGTTGTTCAGGCTGGTCTTGAACTCCCGACCTCAGGTGATCCGCCCACCTTGGCCTCCAAAGTGCTTGGATTACAGGTGTGAGCCGCCACGACCAGCCTGCATTGAGGTTTTTAAAAAATGCAAAAAAAAAAAGCCTTTTTACTGGGTCTGAATCTTGCAAGGTTTTTAACCCATTTCAGTCCTGTGAATAATTAGGTGCAATTGGTTGCTGAGGTGGACTTCCCCACACCAGTGGAGAAAGGCCCAGCCCTGAGGGGCTCTGGGACTCAGAAGACAGCATCTCACAGACACCCCGTCTCAGGGAGGGATCGGTGAAGAGATGCTCTGGGCTCACAACATTCCCCACCAGCTGGCCTTTCTGTATGCATGGCGGGGGGGACCAGTGGGAACTGGGGACAGAGGGAAGTCTGCACACCCTCCCTGGACACCCTGAGGCCCATCTTGGGTCCCTTGAGTCCAGACCAACCTCCCAAGAAGCTCAGAGTCTGGTAGGAAGCCCAGGAGGCAAATGAACAGAAACAGCCCTAAATAACTGCACAGTGCCCAGGCTGCCAGGAGAGTATGTGGGCAGAGAAGGCTCCCAGAGCAGAAAAAGGATGCCCAGGGATGTATTCCAGGCCAGACAGCAGTGTGTGCGGGGTGCTGGGAGCGACGTGTTCTGCAAAATGTAGCATGCCGTCCGGCTGGAAGGCCACTCTACACTCCCTGGCCATGATTCCAAGTCGCCCAGGGATGAGCTTCTGTAGAGCAGGAGTCCCTGGCTCTTCGGCGGTGGGAGGACCTGCAGGCTGGGGAAGAGGGCGTGAGGGCGGCAGTTGGAAGTGGCTGGGGAAGCAGGTGCAGGTCACCTCTCCAAGGCAGTTGTCTCTTCTGTGAATTGAGAGCGGTGTGGGAGACAAAGTACCAAGCACTACCAATGCAGCGATCCTTGGGGAAATCGAGCCACTGGAATCTCCTCTAGAAATGGGGGTGCTGCTGGGGTGGGGCCAGTGCCAGGCAAGGAGGGGCTGAGGCACACAGCAGGACAGGCTCCAGACCATCCTCAGATGGCCTGAAGGTGACCTCGGCCCCTCAGCTGCCCTCTGGGGAGCTGTCCCTCTGGCCCTGGCCAGAAAGGAGATGGTGCATGCCTGTTTCTAAACCTCGTTGCTGTGGGGTCCCTGAGCTGTCTCTGTCAGGGACAAGTGGGGCACCTTGCTCCCTTTACAACTCCCACTGTCCAGCGAGAGTTGAAGCTCGCTGGGTGCCACACGCCGTTAGGACCTGGGTGGGAGATGGGGGTGTGGAGGAGGGGAGGGGGACCATGGAGGGGAAGGGGACCAAGGAGGGGAAGGGGACCGTGGAGAACTGGATGAAATTTCCCAAGGCTGGCTGGACATGCCGAGTCATGAGTGTCTCACTGAGCAGGGGCTGAGCCCACCCCCTTGAATCTCAGACGGGGCCATGGGGGCCTGGTGAGGTCCAACGATTGTCCCCAGAGCCTCAGAGTGCCTACAGGGCACAGTGAGAGGCAGCACTAAAGCTGAAAGGAGTGTCATCTGTAAGCAGGTTTAACCTAAAATAGAGCCTGATAGCTAAATGACAGATGCTTAATTTCTCACAATATTTCTGTCATTTTGCTGGGACAGATATTCCTGGTTTGTTTAAGAACAACGTCTTTTTTTTTTTTTTTTTTTTTTTTTTGAGTCATTATACAGCATAAAAGAGACCACACCCCAAACAAGACTGGGGCAGTGCCAGGCCCCTCGGCCAAGCCAAGAGGCATCACGCTGCCCACGCAGCCTCTCGTCCCAGAGCCCCAAGCCACGCCCAGGCCTGCCTCGCTGCAGGGGCTGAGTTCACCTGCGAGTGGATGAGGGGAGGTGACCTCAGGCTCCTTTAAAGCCTTGCCTCGCAACTCCTCACTCCCAAATCCCTCCAAAGGAGATCAAATGACTCCTATTCAGATTCAAGATCACACACCAGCACGAACGCATGTGAAAAGTGACAGAAAGTGACAGGAACACAAATTCACGCAATGAGGTCCCAGACTTTTGTCCAACCACCCACCCACCACCAACTGAGTGTGATAAGGCCCAAGAGGACGCCCTGCCCTCACGAGGTGTTGCTCTGCCTTAAAATGTCACAAATGGCATGTGGGACACAGCGGACTGCTGCATTTGCTTTCACTGGTTTTTAAAAGGTGTTTCCAAGCACTCACCACTGCCTATGGAGTGTGGCTCACCCTCTCTGCTCACCCCAGAACACAGTTTGAGAACTAAGCTATTGAAGATGGACTCTTCCCCAAGCCCCAAGCCTAGCTCCTCTCCATTTCTAGCCCAGCTAAGGGATATGACCATAGCCCACAGCAGTACTGTGAGTGGGAGCCTGGGGCCAGCCTGGCCTGCACCCTACCCCCCAGCCAGGCACAGGTTGGAGTGGGAGGGCACTGCCTGAGAACCTGCAAAAGGAAGGCCATTGGGGAGGTCTCCAGAAACTGGCAGACATGCAAATAACGGCTCTTCCCCTCGGTGAGGCCCTGAACGGCTTTGCCAGTTCCTGCCCCTGGTATAGCCTACAAGGCCAGTCTCACCAGGGAAAATGGGACGCTGCATCCCAGGCCCATGTGGATGGAGGAGGGCTGCCCACTGGGCCTGGCTGGGCTGGCCAGGGTGGCCGCACCCAGGGGTCAGAGTTCATCTTCAGCCTTTCTCTGCAAGGTCAGGCCTGGGAGGCGCTTGCCACACGGTCATGGTCCAACCTGCTCAGCTAGCAATGTCCAGTGTGAGGTTGGCTTCATGCCACAGGACGAGGCCAGTGGTCAGGGTGGTGCCTTCCTGGGAAACTGCTCTCTGTTGGAGAGACAGCCATGGTAGAATGACTTTGCAAACAGTTTGCAAGATGGAAGGGCTGGGTAGGGTTGGGGTGGGGTTGGGATGGAGGTAGGGGCAAGGGTGCTTAGAAAGCAATCAACAGCACCTGGAGGGGACCCACATCTGTGTTCTTGCAGAGGGCACCTGTGGGCAGCTTGGCCAAATTCCCCCAAGAGGCCAAGTAGCTTTCCTGCCCAGTGAAATGCAATCCACCTTCTTCGTTTCATCTAGTCGTTATTTATCTGAAAGATGCTTTTATGACAGAAATTCATAGGCACATAGGCATCCCTAATGGGGGCATTCAGGAGCAGAGAAGGGGACCAGGCATCCCCGCTGGCGTGCTGTGGGAGGCTAACAGCCATCATGCTTTGGAGAGCCCTCTGCTTGCTTCAAACGCTTTGGAGAGCCCTCTGCCTGCTTCAAAGCTCCTCCCAGTCTTTCTCAGTTTCTGCTCTAAGGCATCACAGTGCAGCGGTGTGCGGATCAGATCCTGCTTATACAGGTGAGGTGGCTGAGGCCTCCACTCCCCAGGTTACAAGGCACCTGCCTGGAGGCAGCCCTGCCGGCGGCCTGCATCCGCTCCCTGGGCTCTGGCACAGCTCACCGTCTGAAAATTACAACTCCCTGTTGTTGCTATGGTGACTGGCTGTGTTATTCTATCCTGCAGAGCTGTGTGCCCTACCTTGCCCAAGATGATCTGTTTTTGCAGGAGAAAGTCTCTGTCTCCAACTCTATCTCCAAGTGTGTGTGCGTGTGTGTGTGTGTGTGTGTGTGTGTATGTGTGTGTGTGTGTGTGTGTGTGAGAGAGAGAGAGAGAGAGAGAGATGGGCCCTGTACACCGCCCTTCCTGCTGCCCCCTACCTTTTCCCTGGGCCCAGTGGACCTTCTGTCCCTGTCCAGCAGGCTGCCAGGGTCCCCGAGATACTGATCCCCATTCCTTTCAGAGGACACTGACTCTGGGCCACAGGCACTGGCTGTGCAGGGGGCTCTCCCTTGTGGCTTCTTGTGAGGTCAGATCCCTGCATCAGTGCACAAAAGGCACCCCGTTCTTGTTTTGTCTGCAGACTACCCTGTGACATGGATGGACAGACCATAATTTATTTAACCAGGCTCTCTAGATGGAGAGTTGGGCTGTTTCCAGTCTCTGGTTGTCACAAACAAATCTGAAAAATAACCTTAAACATATGTCGTTTTGCACATGTGAGAATATTTGTAGAATAAACTCCCAGAAGTAACATTATTGGGAAATTAGTGTATGCATTTCTAAGTTTGGAAATTTTTTCAAATTGCCGTCCGTGGATATCGTGCATTGTGAGCCTAGTACAACTGAAATCAACATTTTACCTGGATTATTTTATTTCATCTCACCATGGCCCTAAAATGGAGGTTATTCCGATCCCGGTTTTAAAGATAAGCCCTCGGATGCTCCGATAAACTCAGCCACATGCCAAATCGCCATCTGGGCTGGTAGGGTGGGGCCAGGATGGACCCTGAGTCTCCAGGCCCCTGTCAGGCCCTTTCCTGAGGGCACGCAGGCCCAGCCCTGAGGCACTTGCCCTGCCCAGAGGGCCTGGACCCTTGGCCTGTTCTCTAAGCCCCATTCAAGCATGCAAGCCTTGTGTGCCAGGAGCCCGAGGCTGGGCCCTCTGCATACCAGCCAAGCCCTCCTGGAACCAGTCACTGGCTACCCGACGTGGGGCCTTGCGATGCACAGTCCTTCAGCCTCCGAGGCTCTCTCCCATGAGCTGCTGTCCTCAGCCGGGCTGGCAGTTTGGCTTGCTGTGAGGGGCCTCCTTGCTCAGCCCTCTCCCAGCTCCCTGGTCTTCTTCCAGGCCAGCTGCACACTTTGGGGTGATGCCCTCTGGTTTGCGCATCTTTCCTGGGGTCTGGTCAACTCCCGGTCAGACTGTGAGTTCCGAGAGTCAGGGCCCTAGTCCTGGGCCCAGCGTGATGCTCACCAAGCTGGGTGCAGGAGAGGACAATGGGGGAGGCAGGGCCGGCTGGGGGAAGCTTGGAGCCACCGCCTTTCCCAGGAGGGCCCTGGCTTCCTCTGAATCTCAGTGTGGTTAGCATGCAGGGGAGCGTGCCGGTGCCCCCACCTACATTTGCATGACAAAAGCGCCTGCCCAACGGCTCTCGGCGGCTTTGTTGAGAGCTGCAACCCTGCTCAGGCTGAGCCTTGGGAATTGTTCCCCGACTGGTTGTTCCTGAGTTCCACAGCCACCCCCGCCGACAAAAGCCACATTGTAGGGCCGATGGCAGCTGCCAGCACCTGCTCCCTGCACGGCCGCTGACTCCAGGCTCAGCGAGGCGCCTGATGCCTTTGCTAGGGACATAGCCAAAGGCAGCCTCAAGGCCCTGGGCATCACCCAGAACACATTGTGGGGGGTGGGGTGGGTAGTGGGGGAACCTTGCCTGGTTCCCAAAGGGCCTGGGGAGATGGCCTGGAGCTGGGCAGTGGCGAGGTGAGGACTCCAAGGTCTCCAGTGGCTAATGGTGGCCCTAGGCTGGAAGAGGGAAGAAAACCACAAACCCCAAGTGTGTGGCACCCACACTGCAGCACTGCATTATTTGATGCTTCACTCACAACAGGGGTTTTTCTTACTCTTCAGATGGGGAAACAGGCTCAGGGAGGTTCACCAGCCAGCCTAGCATCACACAGCAGAGATGAGGTTTGAAGAGCCCAGCCCCTCGGGGCTCGCTGCTCACACCGGCCCCAGAGTTTCCCCTGGCCTTTTCCCTTTTCCCTTCTGAGCTTCTCAGTCCTTTCTCTCCCTCCTCAATGGCCTTGACACAGCATCCAGCTGCCTTGGCGGCCAGCACAGGGTCCCCTGCCCTCAGGCACCCCTGGGGTGCCTGACCTCAGCAGCTTCCCCTTCCTTGTGGAGCACTGCCCTCTTCCTCGCTGGACCTGGGGGTGTGTCCGTCACACACCACTCCGTGTGTACTTTATGGATCCAAAACTCCTGTTAGCCCACCAAGCCCCGTGCACCCCTCCCGAGCCCGGCTGCCTTCTCTCCATGCACGAGCCTGTGTCCCGGCTGTGAGCGCTTCTGCATTTTGGGCACCTGGTACCTAGCCCAGAAGCTCCACCTTCGTGCCTGCAATCAGCTAAATTAACTTGGCAACTGTATTCCAAATGCAAATGTCGTGGCTACTCTGACTTACAGGACAAAGGCTTAACTAGTACTTGTCTCTGGCTCACCTGAAGGGGCTAGGGCGGTGCCAGCTGTAGAAGCGAAGGTCTCCGCACATCCGCAGGCAGCGGCCCTTCCTGAGGCCCTGGCAGAGACAGGAACTGGGCAGGGAAGGCTGTGGTGATACATGAGCAGGGAAGGGGCCATTACCACTGAGCCACCCATGACGGGAAGGCTGTGCCGCAAACCTGGGAACAGCATGAGGAGAGGGCCCCGAGAAGCCAGCTCGCCCCTGAGGGGCACAGCCCGCCTGCAGAGGCTCCAGGGCACGGTCCCTCCTCCTCTCTCCCAGTGTCTCCTGCTGGGACTCCCCGAAGTCCAACACCAGCAGAGGGAGGTCAAAAGAGTCTAGGGTTCGCCCTGAGGACTAAGGTGGAGGCATCCCCTGAGGACCCCAGAGCACAGCACCTGGGGGAAAGGTTGGCCCAGCTGGAAGTGACGCAGTGACTGGGAGACTGGGAAACAGGGTCGAGGGAAGAATCGACATTCGGCAGGTGCAGAAGCCAGCGCTCGGGAGAAAGGCCCCACAGCCTCAAAAGAAAGGGAGGTGAGGGGAAGACCCCAGGAGAGACTGTGGGTGGTCGGGGCCAGCAGGAGAGCCATGGGCGGGACCTAGTGTCATGGCCCAGGAGGAGCTGAGCCCTTGCCTGCCCCCCACAACCACCTGCACCCCTGCTGCACAGCCATTCAGCCTGTGGGGCAAGACAGAGCCCGTTGCAGAGCTTCAGGGAGAAGGATGGTGCTTGTCCTCCTTTTAGGTCCCAAGGACTCCCCATCGCACCTGACAGGAAGCTCCTGGGGGTCAGAGCCGCCTTGAGCAAGCTTACAGTGAGCTTGAAAACCCTCACACACAGGCTAACAGTCCTCACCAGCAAGACCCTGGGAGGTGAGAGAGAGGAAGAAGGGAGATGCGGAACTAGAAACATTTCATCTTCTGCTTCCCCACTACTAGGAAAGCAAACCCCCACACCTCAGAGCATGCTCATCTGCTAGCTATCCAATTAAACCTTAAAGGGCACTTGGAATTTGAATGAGTTCCCCAAATTGTCTCACGTTACCCAACTGAATCAGAATGCAGGGTCTGTAATAAGACGTCGGGGGTGGCACATGCTGGACGAGCAGACCCAGTGGATGTGCCCAGCCCCTCTCCCATGCCTCCTCCCCTACAGGACCTGCCAGGTCACAGCCTTGCTTCCCCCATCTCCCCCATTGCCGGCAGGGCCAGGCACACTGTGGCTGGTAAAGTGAAGCAGAAGTCTTCTGGAAAAGTAGCTTCTTCTTACAGAGGGCACAGGTTGCTGGCTTCTACCAGCCTCCCCCAGATTCTGACTCCAGCTACAGACCTGAAGCAGTGGCCAGTGTCTCTAGAGCAGAAAGCCAACACTTTAAAGGTGGTAGAGGAGCCATTTCCCTGGCCCTGGGAAGCCCAACCTTCCAACCTCTTACAATGGGAGGCCCTTGTTTGTTTAACCGGCTGTTGGCCGATCCAAGTGATCAGCAGGCTCCAGCACAGGCCCCGGGCATGGCTTTGTATGGCCCACTGTGTCTCTCGCAGCAGGTCTCCCTCTTGCGCAGTGGACTGATTCCTGCATCATGGAGTGTTTTCTCAGCTCAGGACGCAATCACAAAATAGCACAGACTGGGTGGCTTATTTCTCACAGTTCTGGAGGCTGGGAAGTCCAAGATCCAGGTGCCAGTAGCAGGCTTTCTCCCTGGCATGGAGATGGCCATCTTCCTTCTATAGTTGCTTTTTTCAATGGAATTTCACTCTTGTTGCCCAGGCTGGAGTGCAGTGGCACCATCTTGGCTCATTGCAGCCTCCGCCTCCTGGGTTTAAGCAATTCTCCTGCCTCAGCCTCCCAAGTAGCTGGGATTACAGGCACCCACCACATTGCCCAGCTAATTTTTTGTATTTTTAGTAGAGATGGGGTTTCACCATGTTGGCCAGGCTGGTCTTGAACTCCTGACCTCGTGATCTACCCACCTCAGCCTCCCAAAGTGCCAGGATTACAGGTGTGAGCCACCACACCTGGCCTTATAGCTTATTTTTTTTAAACGAAAAGTCTCTATTCTCATAAAGAAGTTTGGTTTCCTGGAAGGAGGTGGGGAGACTGGGTGTGCTGTCTCAGGCTTCCCAAGTCTTTATAAACTGCAGGAGAATCAGACACCATCCAACATCTGCATGAAGAGGGCTCAGCCCTGTCAGATCTCTGTGGCAGATTGTGCTTCCTAAAGAATGCCACGCTGCTGTCTCCACTTCCACAGGCTCTTCTAGAACCTTGTAATTCCTCCACCAAGAGGTGGAATCTACATCACCATTCCCTCATTCCCTTGAGCCTAGGTGGGTCACTTTAGCTGCCTAACCCATGAGACTTCTGAATGCCAGGTTGTAAAAATGTCATGCAATTCCACCTTGATCTCTTGAGACACCTGCTCTTAGAACACAGCCCGCCATGCTGTGAGGAAGCCCAAGCAGCCTATCTAGAGGTTAAGAGCCAAGTGCCCAATCTCACAGCTGTGGCTGAGCTCCCATTAAACAATTAGGACCAATGTGAACCCAACATCGTGGAAGTGGGTCTTCCTGCCCCAGCTGAGCCACCCCAACCGACTGTGCATGGAACCAAGATGAGCCATCCTCTCTAAGCCTTGTCCAAATAGCAAAGCTGTGAGCAAAATAAATGGCAGTTGTAGCCAGGCACAGTGGCTGACACATATAATCCCAGCACTTTGAGAGGCCGAGGATGGAGGATCACATGAGTCTGGGAGGCTGAGGCTCCAGTCAGCTGTGACTGTACCACCGTCCTCCAGCCTAGGCAACAGAACAAGACCTTGTTTCAAAAAAAATAAAACTAAAAACAAAAGTAGGCCAGGTATGGTGGCTCATGCCTGTTGTCCCAGTACTTTGGGAGGTTGAGGTGGGTGGATCACTTGAGCCCAGGAGTTTGAGACTAGCCTAGGCAACATAGTGTGACCCCACCTCTAGTTTTTAAAAAGTGAGAAAAAAAAAAATGACGGTTGTTGTTTTAGACCACTAAGTGTGGGGTGACTTTACGCAGCAATGGTAAGCCATTTCCAGTGAGGAAACTGAGCTGTGGAAAGCAGAGGTGATTTGCAGCATTTCCACAGAGGGGTGGTAGCAGAGACAGGGCTCCAGGACCCCAGACTGCCCTTCTGGTGCCCCAGGACGGCCAGGCAGGAGAGAGATACGTATTCTGGCTGCCGGTGGAGGGGAGTAGGCAGTAGATATGTATTCTGGTTGATGGTAGAGGGGACCAAAGACCAGCTAACTCTTCTGCAGATTAGCCCTCAGAGATCAGAGGGGCCACATGTCAATGAAGGTGTCCTGGTCTGCTAACCACCTGAGGGTCCTCCAGGGCAGGCCTGGACTTTTCCCCAAATGGCAAATTTGGAGTCAGGACTGGGCTAAGTTAAGAGCTGTTCTCATCCATCCCCTCTCTCAAACCCTCGGGCAGAGCCCCTCCCTGCCTCATCCAGCCCCGGCTTCAGGCAGGTATCAATGATCTTAGAGTACATGCAAGTTCCCCATCCCAATGGCCACAGGTGATTACACTAGGGGTGGGCGCCAGACCTCAAAGTTGGCACATCTTTAGGTTGCCTATGACTTAGTCTGGCACAAGAGGTTATGCCAAAATGGATTGTTATGATTTTATGGGTCAGTTTCCTTCAGCAGCTTAATTTATAGATACCAAGAAAACTAGGTCATGTGCAGAAGGACATGATGAAGGAAGAGGGCCTGAAAATACCATGATGGAGTCCATGTAAGCCAGTTGTGAAAAAAGAACTATGGTGAGCTTATCATTCTAACTCTGTGGGGTTTTCATTGTTTTTTTGCTTTTTTTTTTTTTTTTTTTTTTTTGAGACAGAGTTTGCTCTTGTTGCCCAGGCTGGAGTGCAATGGCGTGATCTCAGTTCACTGCAACTTCTGCTTCCCAGGTGCAAGTGATTTTCCTGCCTCAGCCTCCAAAGCAACTGGGATTACAGGCACCCACCACCATGCCCAGCTAACTTTGTGTATTTTTAGTAGAGACAAGGTTTCACCATTGCTGGCCAAGCTGGTTTGGAACTCCTGACCTCAGGTGATCCACCCACCTTGGCCTCCTTAAGTGTTGGGATTACAGGCGTGGGCCACGGTGCCCAGCCAGGATCTGTGTTTATCTGGTAGTAAACCTGGCTTAAATATCAAGAAATGTCAGTCCCTTGCCCCCCTCAATAAAAGTAGTTCAGTGTTAGGCAGTCCAAGTAAGTTATGGGAGGCTCCATAATGTCACCTGGGACCCAGGCTTCCTCCAGCTTTCCCTTTGATTTTTAGCATATAATTTCTAGTCTCAGAGTTGCCTCATATTCATAAAATGGTGCTGGAGTACCAGCTATCACATCTGCGTTCCAAACAGCCAGTAACAGGAAGAGGCAAAGGGCACATTTTAGCTACTTGATCCCATTCTTAAAAAGCTTTTGGCAACCTTTACCTAACAACTTGTGTTTATATCTCAGTAACCATCAATTCTTTCAAGGGAGGCTGGAAAATGTAGTTTTTTAGCCAGGTTCCTTGCTGCTTAGAATACAGTTAGAGAAAGAAGGGAATAACAGATACTGACTGGGTAGGTGTGGTGGTTTTGAGACGTGTCTCCAAATGTTTGGAAGTTCCTCTTTTCAAAAGGCATAGCTGAATTTCCCTCCCTTTGAATCTGGGCCTGACTTAGTAACTCAGAAGAGCCAACGGATAAATAGGGTAAAAGTGATGCTCTGTGATGTCTGAAGCTAAACCATGAAAAGAACAGCTGTCCCCTGGCTCTCCCTCTGGATCACTTGCTCTAGGTCAGGAAAGCCAGCTGCCATGTTGCAAGGATACTCAAGCAGCTCTGTGAAAAAGTCCAAGTGGTAAGGAACTGAAGTTTCCCACTAACAGCCAATGCCAACTTTCCAGCCACATGAGTTACTGTCATGGAAGCAGATTCTCCAGTCCCAAGAAAGCCCAGAAACCATAAAACTAACTGAATACATGAAGAATATGATAAAGATTGAGGATTCACTGCCTGCTGCCTCCAGGTTAACAACAGACCATGTGTGCCTACTGCTGAGCTCAACCTGACCACAAGTGGCCTCGCAGTTCATTTTCAGCTCCACTTTCTGGGATTTGATGGTGCCTAGATGCTACCGACTGGTACTCACTTTAGCACTAACAAAAAGAAAAATGGCTTCATGTGTATCTGAACGGCTAACCCTTGCCATCTTTCAGTTCTTGATGTAAACAGCCCAGAATTCAAGGCACTGATAGCCTACACTGTTTATGATAAATCCTCCAATTTCATTAATGAAAACACTCATTAGACAGGATTCCGTGACAGCCCAGAACGAACCAGCCTGGCTCTCCCTGAATTGATTTGGTAAGTCCCTGCGCTAATTGGCTAGCTTCCTGCAGACTGGTGGGGGGGCACCACTCGGAGGCGAAAGGACTCGAGGGCCTGGGCTCTGCGTCTTGCTACATGTGGCTCTGGGAGTCTTTTGACCTGACTGACGCTGAGTTTTCTCACCTGCAAACGGAAATGAACGGCACCTTCTGTGTAGAGTTCCTGTGTGTGTCAATGTGCCTGGTGAGCACTGATGGGTAGGGGCTGATTGCTACTGACCAGAGGCTTGGCAGGAATCTCAGACCCTGAGACCCAACTGAGGAGAGGATCACCAGTTATGAATGGCAGACCACCAAGGAGTGACAGTGGGAGGGGACACAGAACAGACAATTGTCATCAAGGCTGGAGATCTTCCCAGATCACGACAGAGGGCAGGGATCCCATGTCAGTGGTCATGTTTAGGAGCGGGAGCCATCTGCTCTGGCAAGCCTAGAAGGGATCATCCGTCACTTTAACATGCTTCCTTCGTACATTTGTTGCAGACACTGTAAATACCTCTCCAGTGTCTAGATGGCTCGGTTTCAGAAGCATTGCTGGTTTTAATCTTTCCCCATGTAAATGTGCACCAGATGCAAGGTTGGCTTTCATCCTTTAGAACTTGATGAATTATTTTGCACTCTGGACTACTGGGAGACGGCATGAAAACAGAGTTTTCTCCCCCAACCACCCCCATGTCATATGACAGAAAATGGCTTGTTCATTGTAAAACACCAAACCATCAGTGACGGAGATGAGGGTTTTGATCAGAAGGTCCTCTTCCAACAACCCCATTCTGAAATGGTCAGACTTGAGGACTGCAAAAACTTTGGGGACAAAGCCCTCTTTGGATGGAAGGATTCCTTGATGACACTATGAGTACATGAAAAAACAGGTCGAAAGCAGGTAGGAGGGTACGTGGGGGGCTTGAATGCTTACACGTGATTCCTGGGCTGAGGAGGACATTGCCTGCTGTCTGAGTTGGGGGCACTAAGTGCTGACATTATGAGAAATCCTGGATAAACCAAGCCACCCTCAGCTCCAGGGTGGGGTCTGTGAGCAGAAGCAGGGCTTGCAGGCAATGGCTGCCCTGGGAAGGAGGGAGGACAGTGCCCAGAGTGGCCATCTCGCAGCCAGGCTGTCGCCAGGAAGCCAACCCTAGTGAGCAACACTCTAGAAAAAAGTCCAGCCCTATTCCACCTGGCACCTGTTGTCTTTCTTCCCTGCCCCATTTTCCACCTTGATTAAGGTGGGCTAAGTCCTGGTAACAGGCAGGCCCCAATGTATACTGTGGCTCAGACAGAGTGATGGTTCAGGAGCATGTTCTTGGCCAGAAAACTTTTGGGTCCCAGGCTCGTTCCATTTGGTGACTCCATCATACCTTAGAGCTTTGTCACCATAAGTATGCGGATGGCAGGAAGGAAAAGGAAGCTACAGGATGGAGACCTGCTCTCTTAAAAGCCCCAGTGCAAAGGTGACAGGCAGCCACTCCACTTATACTCCCTTGTTGAGAATTAGTCACCTGGTCACATCTAACTGCAAAGGTGTCTGGGAAGGTCAGGTGTGGTGGCTCACGCCTGTAATCCCAGCACTTTGGGAGGCTGAGGCGGGCAGATCACCTGATGTCAGAAGTTCAAGAGCAGTCTGGCCAACACAGTGAAAACCCATCTCTACTAAAAATATAAAAATTAGCTGGGTGTGGTGGCATACACCTGTATTCAGGAGGCTGAGGCAGGAGAATCACTTGAACCCAGGAGGCAGAAGCTGCAGTGAGCAGAGATGGTGCCACTGCACTCCAGCTTGAGCAACAGAGTGAGACTCCATCTCAAAAAAAAAAAAAAAAAAAGGGCTGGGCGCAGTGGCTCATGCCTATAATCCCAGCACTTTGGGAGGCCAAGGCGGGTGGATCACAAGGTCAAGAGATCGAGACCATCCTGGTCAACATGGTGAAACCTCGTCTCTACTAAAAATACAAAAAATTAGCTGGGCCTGGTGGCACACGCCTGTAGTCCCAGCTACTTGGGAGGCTGAGGCAGAATTGCTTGAACCCAGGAGGCGGAGGTTGCGGTGAGACGAGATCACGCCATTGCACTCCAGCCTGAGTAACAAGAGTGAAACTTCGTATCAAAAAAAAAAAAAGGTTTCTGGGAAATGAACTGAGTCCGGCTGTGGGAAGAGAGGAGAGAGTTGGGCAGCTACTGTCTCTGACCTCAGACCTCTGATGTTCTCATTTTCGTTTTTCCTTATATCTAAGTTAAACATGCACATCACTTGAAGAGTCATAGTTCTACAAGATTAGGAAACACGGCAGTCCTTCCATCCTTTCCTCCCCTTTCCCTCCCCAGAAGCAATCTTTTTTTCCTCTTTTACCTGATTATTTCCATGACTCAAACAGCAGGGTATTCGTTTTCCACTGCTGCATAATAACCAAGCTTAGTGGCTGGAGACAGCACCCATTTATCATCTTGAGGTTCTGTGAGCAGAAGCCTGGGCATGGTTCAGCTGGGTTTTCTGCTCAGGGTCTCAGGAAGCTAAAATCAAGGTATTGCCCAGGCTGTGTTCTCTGGAGCTTGGGTCCTTGTGCAAGCTCACGTGGTAGGAGTCTTCTTTGTGGTTACAGGGCTGAGGTCTCCATTTCAGTTGACTGCCATCCGGGGGCCACTGCCAAACTACCAGAGGCTGCCCGAGTTCCTTGCCACGTGGCCTCTTTGTCTCTAAAGCCAGTAGTAGAGACTGTTCCTCATCTGAAGTCCCTGTCTTGCTTCTATTCTCTCTGAGCTCCCTGTCTCTGACCTTTGACCCAGATTGAAAGAGCTCATGGGATTAGCACAGGCCCACTAGACACTGTCTCCCTATCTTCTAGTCAACTGATTTGGGACCTTGATCACATCTGCAAAACCCCTTCACAGAAACACCGAGCAAAAGAAACACTGGGAGAAAGAAGGTGAGTACAGACCACAGGCAGGATGCTGGGGCCGTTTTAGATTTCTGTCAGCCACAGCAGCACTGCATGGCTGCTTCTCAGTTCTCCAGCTTGGAGCGCTGTCTGCTGATTTCCCGTTATGCAGATGGGGATTTCCCTCCCACCCCTCTACCATGTGTACACCTGAGTGCCCTATTCCCCTACCAGATCCATGCAGAAAAGCTAGTTAGATCAGTGTTCCGTATTTTTATCACGATTATGACAATGCTATTTGCAACTGTGCCAAGTTGTCAAGTACAGTAGACTTTTCTTTTGTTTTCTTTGGAGCTCTTTATTGTCTCCTCTGTTCATTTTGTTTTCTATCTACTCGTTGTTTCAATCCCAAACCCTTCACCAGTTTTCTTAATCTTCTCAAGACAGGAGAAACTCCTAATGTGTCCTTGAATAGCTCAGTTCCTTGCCTTCTGGGGACATCATGGGTCTACTCCTAGCTCCCTGTGGAGAGGATGGTGTCTTAGTCTGTTCATGCTGCTATTACAAAAAAAAACACAAACTGGGTGGCTTATGAACAACAAAAATTTATAACTCACAGTTCTAGAGGCTGGAAAGTCCAAGATCAGGGAACTGGCAGGAGCCTGTGTCTGGTAAAGGCCTGCCTTCTGCTTTACAGAGTGCCATCTCCTTTCTATGACCTCACATGGTGGAAAGGGCCAGGGAGTACTCTGGGGTCTTTTTTCTTTCTTTTTTTTTTTTTTTTTCCATTTTTCTTTTTTTGAGACAGTCTTCCTCTGTCACCAAGGCTGGAGTGCAGTGTCACGATCTCTGTTAACTGCAACCACTGCCTCCTGTGTTCTCCTACCTCAGCCTCTCAAGTAGCTGGGATTACAGGTACGCACTAACACACCTGGCAAATTTTTGTATTTTTTTTTAGTGAGGCGGGGTTTCACCGTGTTGGCCAGGCTGGTCTCGAACTCCTTACCTCAAGTGCTGCGCCTGCCTCTGCATCCCAAAATGCTGGGATTATAGGCATGAGCCACCATGCTCACCTGGGGTCTCTTTTCTAAGGGCACTAATTCCACTCATGAGGGCTCCACTCTCAACCTAATTACCTCTCAAAGATCTCCCCTCCAAATATCATTACACTGGGGTTAGGATTTCAACATATGAATCCTGGGGAAACACAAACATTCAGCCTTTAGTAGACGATCCATGGGACCAGTGATAAGCAGAAATGATGTGTGTCACTTCTGGGCCAATGCAAGATCTTACAGAAAGTCTTTTTTTTCTTCTGCCACGGTGGCTGTCAGAGAGTGGCTGCTCTGTTGATCTGAGTGCTGGGGTTAGCATGATAACAACACAAGCAAAATCCCCAGCCAACCCTCAGTGTACTGAGAATTAGGCTTTTCCTATTTTCAGCCACTGAGTTTCAGGAACTATTTATTACTGTAGCGTAAGTGAGCCGATCCTGACTGATCCAGAGAATAGTAACCTGGAATGGGGTGCTACTGCAACAGAAGCCAAGATATGTGGCTGATCAGGCCGTGGTAAAATGGATTCCAAGGGCGGGAAGCATAGCCATCGAAGCACTGAATGGCATAATATCTGGTAAATTGTCACCTTGGATAACTTAGAAGGTTCAGGGAAAAGAGAGTAAGGGTGTTGCTCTACCATCAAAGACAGGCTCAGAGGACCTGCAATCAAGTTGAGAGAGGCATGTCTTGAAAAGTTCTGTGAGCAGATACTGACAATGAAACCAAGTGCAAGCAAACAGACTAGGTAAGATGGTGACTAAATTTCTGAGAAACTAGAAGTGCCCAGAACTAGGATTAATACCATCTATGGCTGGAACTTAAAATAACTCTTGGTCTCCAACTTTCTATAGGCAGAAAATGGGCTGAGAAAACTGCTCAGCCGCAAAAGCAAAAGGATATATTTCCCCA
This sequence comes from Sapajus apella, assembly GCF_009761245.1. Lineage (NCBI taxonomy): Eukaryota > Metazoa > Chordata > Mammalia > Primates > Cebidae > Sapajus > Sapajus apella. The sequence goes on from NW_022437053.1 coordinate 1,276,519, forward strand.
ATATATCCTGTGCAGCCGAGGAGGATAACTGCAAAAGGAAAAACTGCCCCAGAGTGGAGCAAAACCCTGGCTGCCCCATCCCCAAACTCCCGAGCGAGCGGATTTGAGGCTATTCAAAGACTAGTCTCACTTTAGGGCAGGGGGCAGTATCTGCCCAGCACAGTTTCAGGATTGCTATGGGTACTATCTACCAAATGTCTCCCTCTCCTCCCCTTTCTGAGTTAGGCTGTTTGTTGTGTTATTCTGTCTCTTTGCACTTCCGGCATTGGGTGTGGGTATGAGCAGTGGGGACCCAGAGAATTCATCTTTAGGCCGTAGGTCTCTAGACCAAGAGGGACCATATGAAGAAGCCTCTGTGTCTCCCACAGGGGTTCTGGGCTTTGAACTGGATGCCAGAGAATGTCGCTCAACTCAAATTCCTGTTATTCAGTCTCTGACCTCTAGACTCGGACTAAAAGGCACGTTAGAAAAGTCAGGCTCACCCAGGGACAGGGAAAATGTATTTCGTGTGTGGGAAAGAAGGGATGGGTAACACCCTTGGGTCCATGCTCTCCCTTACCCTCTGTGGTGGCAAAGAGCACATTCTAGACAGAGACTGCTCCATCAACCTGCCATCCCCAGGTGCCTTCCTATGAACACACAGCATTGCCAGAAATAAACCTTTGAGCTTTGCAGTGTGGCCCAGCCTCTCCTGACTAATACAGTGACTCTGTCCATCCTACCTCTTAAAGTGTTTCTGGAGCTGCCAATCTCCTCCAGCCTGGCTGCTGACCCTCTGCATCTGGCTGGGCAGCTATCACCTAGGACTTCCTTTCTCTTCCATCCTGCAGTGACTTCCCTGCTTTCTGGATTACGTCTCCCGCTTTCTTGGTTTACATCTTTGTTTTGATGAAGTGTAATCTCTGGTGTCTTCCTCCTATGAGAAAGGACACATGGGAGATAAATTTTTTGAAACCTCATGCATCTAAAAATACTTTATAGTTTGACTGGGTGAAGGCTGGAAAATAATTTTCCTTCACATTTATTTCCCAAGGCTTTGTTCCCTTCCAACTTCAACTGGTTGTTGTGGAGAGGCCCACGGTCATTCTGATCCCTGATTATCTGTATGTGACCTGTTTTAATGTCAGGACATTTTGTCTCCTGCATTCTGAAACTCAGCAACACTACGCCTTGGTGTAGGGCTATTTTTCTTCCTGTGTTGGGCTCTCTCCCTTTTGGCATACGTCGTGAAGATGTCTCTGGGGGATTAATTCATCGATGATTTTCTCTCTTGTGTTTTCTCTGATCATGTGGGGTCCCTATTAGTTAATCAATGAATTTTTTGGTTGGTCCACTAATTAAACTTTTCTTTGCTCTTTTCCATCTTTTGTTGTTGTTGTTGTTGTTCTACTTTCAGGGAGGTTTTTTTCTTTTACATTTCTGCTACCTAGTAAACATCTCAAGAACACTTTTTGTTTTTCCCCTGAATGTTTCTTTATCTATGTTCCCCCTTCACAGATGGTGATGTCTTTTAAAATTTATCTAATGACATTACTGATGGTTTTGTTGATGTTTACTTCTCTCTGCATAGTCTCTTTCTTCCGACTTGCTTTTTAAAAATCTATTGTAACTCTGTATTTCATGGCACAGGCTTTCCCGAGGTGCTGGGCCAGCTCTGGCTGCCTGCTTGCATTTGCCTGGGAGGGACTGAGAGGCCGACCAGAACCTCTGTGAACATGAGTGGCAGTGTTCACTGTGGCCTTCCCTGTAGGGTGAGCTGCCTGTTTAGTTGGGCAGCCACAGAGGTCAGAAGGTCTGGCTGTTTCTCTTGGCATGGCTGGCTCCCCCAGGAAAGACCCTTCTAGTCTCCTGGCTGCTTGCATTCTAAAGTCCCAGAAAGGGGCTTGTGGGTCTCAGCATCCAATATCCATGTGTGTGTTGAATCCCCTGATCCTATTACTGTACCTCTGTCCTTAATTATGCCTGGTGTCCACCCACCCAAGATGCTGCTTTTTACTTTTTTCAGGTCATAAATATCCAACTTTTTGTCATAACAAGGAAGGGGCAGTTGTCAGGCTGCATGAAATTGGGGTGCAGATATGGGCATCTGAGTGCTCCTCAAGCAGACATTCAGCCAGTCAATCTTATTTTCACCCCCCTTTACTCTCACATATAGTGGTACATAGTGCCATCCATTCGTTAACCTTCTGGGGATTCCATGGTGTATGTTCTTAGCTCTCCTTCCTAGCTACTATCTCGGGGTTTCATTTTCTTGGACCTGCTAAGTATTTTAGCTTCAAAAACTGTGTTGTTACTTCCTCTCTTGTTCTCCGTCTTTGTGGATTTCTGCCTTCTAACAAATGTTTCAGAGGTTCCAGAAGGAAGTTAAAGTCAACACATACTACCCATCCACCACCTTTACCCAGAAACTCAACAACCCTTTCAGCCTTTAGTCTCTATACTCCCCAGACACACCTGCTCTGCTTTTCTGTTGCTTCCATTTGAAATTAGACGGCCCCGCCCTCACATATACATAGGCCATCTCTGGCAAAATGTTACTTAGCAAAGAAAGCATGGAGTCTCAGCTAAGGGGACATTTTCTCTGGGGAAGAGAACTGTGTCTATATGGAAGACACTTCCATGTGGGTTTGGGATCAAGTCGGTGAATTCCACAACAATAATCAAATGCTTGATTAGTGGATTATTGAGAAAGCAGCCAAGGGACTGAGTTTTGTCTCCAGAGTGCCACAGGGCACAGTCAAAATCCTTTGGGACCCACTTTCCTAGGAAACTCTTGGAGGGCGTACATCAGCACAGAGGACCCTTGACCACACCGGGCATGCCCTTACCCAAGGAAGGGCTGTTTTGTTCATGGCTGTACCAACCCAATACCTAGAATAGTGCCGACTCTAGGAGGCCCACCATTGTGCATGCCGGCTGGGGTGACCCAGTGGAGAGACGTGGAACCTTGAAGATTGGGGAGAATTCTGATGGCTGGAAAGGGGCCAGGAGGGTATGGGTAGCTGATAAGCCGGCGTAGGACCACTCCTTCCTTAACAAGTGACTGACTGTAACACGTGGTGGGAATGAAGGAACATTCCGAATCATTACTTGGTCAGGACACACGTCTCTTAAATGTCATCAACACAATCTGCCTAGAAGAAGCATGATTACTTTCTGGTCAAGCCCACACCCTGCTAGAGGGACCTGACCCAGCCCAGCACGTTTAGAGTCTCCCAGAGGCCAGCAACTCAATCAGTGAGACCGCATTTTAGGGTTTTAATTACAGACACTGAGGGTACTCAAATACCCATGCAGTTAGCTGCTCACCATAAAATGCATATTTAGAATGGCTGTTTCCGTCCCCCGCCGGTTATCCGAAAAGCAGTCTTACTGGGTCCCAACCCCAAATTAATTTAGTGAGAACTTGAGCAGAATGACACCCCTCATCCACTGTTGGGGTCCACTGAGGGTGAGTGCCCAGGCTCCTACATTCTCCCGGCTCCTCTCAGAACACAGCAGGGGTGGCTGACTGCTTCCCAGTCCATTAAGTACAATGCACCGGGGCGAAGCCGTAGGGGGTTTGCTGAGCCCGATTACAAGGCGGTGGGAAGTTATTCACCGGCGTCTCTGGGTACGGCCTAGGCATGGAGAATGGCTGTGGCCGCGGGCGGGGGTGGGGGGTTACCGGTGAGAGTCAAGGACAAGTTGATCAGGCCCCGGCCGGGAGGCGCGGGCTGGGCGCAGCCGAGCATTTCCTCCGGGAGGCCCAGACAGCGGGTGGGGCGCGGTGGGCGGGGTCCTCGCAGCTGGGGGCGTTTGAAGCCCCCCCGACCGCGGTGGGAGAGGGGCAGCCTAGAGGAGCTGGCAGCGGGCCTGGGGCGGGAGGGGGAGGAAGGGGCCCCGCGTTCCCTCAGCAGCGGCGCCGGCCGCCCTGGCACGTAGTTCGCTTTTGGAGGCACAGGCCGCGGCGGGCGCGCCACCCGGGTTGCCAGGCCCACCGCCAGCCGAGGCCAGTCCTGCTCCGGCTGACACGAGCTCAAGGGCAAAGCGGCCGCACCCCGGAACCCGGCCTCCAGGAACCAGCTCGAAAAGACCCGTCCCTCCCCCGGGAGCTGCCCCGCCCGGACTCCAGGAGCTCGGTAGGGCAAGGGCGTGGGGCAGGCAAGCGGCCCGAGGCTCTAGGCGCGGCCACCAGAGAAGCCAGCGGTGGAGGGCGCGGCGCGAGTGCGTTCCGCCCCCAGGCAGCCCCGCGCGCAGCCCAGGCAGACACGCCTCCCCACCCGCGCCCCTCGCGGGAGGGCGGGAGGGACAAATGGCGCCCTCCAGAGAGCGCGCCTCTCCACGCCGGAGACCAAGGCTGTCACTACACAAAAGCTCCGGCAGGGAAGTGCCCCCAGTGTCCCTGCCGCGGGAGGTACGGGCTGCAGCTCAGCGCGGCAACTCCCCGTGCCCGCCGCCCTCGGACGTTGTGCGTCAGCGTGCCCCGCTCCAGTTTCCGCCCCTCCTCCCTCCGGCCCAGGGGGCACGCCCACTGGCGCGCGCAGGCCCCGGGACCAGGCACGCCCCCCTAACGGCCGGGATTGGCCTGGCAGTGCACTCACGGGCCAATGGGGTCCGTCCTGGCCCTCGGCCACGCCCCCTCCCAAGGCGCGGGCACGCAACCGCTCCGTTCCGCCGGTGCGCGCTCTGGGCTCCCCGCCCCCTCAGCCCGCGCAGCTCCCCGCGGCCGCGGCCGCCTGTAACCTGCGCCGCCAGGATGTGGCTGGGGGCTGACGTCGGGTCCAGATGTGGCCCCGGCCCCGCCCACCCCCGGGGCCGGGCCGCCCACACCGAGCCGCGGCGCGCACGGCAGCTGTCCCGCCTGCCACAATGCGCGGCGAAGCTGCGGCCGCGACTTAGCGCGGTGGTCCCTAACGTCGCCGACTGGCATCCTTAGAACCCGCAGCCCCCGACGCCGCGCGGGGACCCCACTTGCCCGCGCACCCCATGCGCTCGATCTTCGGTGTCCGGCCGCTCCGGCGCCTCGCGGACGCGGAGCCGCGCGGGTGACGGCAGAGGCGGCTGCGCGCCCAGCCCAGCCCAGCCCAGCCCAGCCCAGCCCGAGGAGAGGGCGCGCCGCGCCCCCGCCCCCCGCCCGTTCTCCCGAGGCCGTGGGTGCGGATGCGCGGCTGACGCCTCGCAGGGAGAGCACCGCCGCCGGCCCCAGCCCGCAGCATGGCAGCCACCGCCTATGTGGACCACTTCGCCGCCGAGTGCCTCGTGTCCATGTCGAGCCGCGCGGTCGTGCACGGGCCGCGGGAGGGGCCGGAGTCCCGGCCCGAGGGCGCGGCCGTGGCCGCCACCCCCACGCTGCCCCGCGTCGAGGACCGCCGCGACGGCAAGGACAGCGCCTCGCTCTTCGTGGTGGCGCGGATCCTAGCGGACCTCAACCAGCAGGCGCCGGCGCCGGCCCCAGCGGAGCGCAGAGAGGGCGCCGCGGCCCGGAAGGCGAGGACCCCCTGCCGCCTGCCGCCCGCGCCGCCGCCTGCCCCCGAGCCCGCCTCACCCGGCGCCGAAGGCGCGGCGGCCGCGCCCCCCAGCCCGGCGTGGAGCGAGCCGGAGACCGAGGCGGGGCTGGAGCCCGAGCGGGAGCCGGGGCCCGTAGGGAGCAGCGAGCCCGGTCTCAGACAAAGGGGCCGGCGGGGCCGGAGTCGCGCGGACCTCGAGTCCCCTCAGAGGAAGCACAAGTGCCACTACGCGGGCTGCGAGAAAGTTTACGGGAAATCCTCGCACCTCAAGGCGCACCTGAGAACTCACACAGGTCAGTGGGGCGGCGCGGGCGCCCGGAGTGCGCGGACGGGTCCGGCGCGAGCTGCCCGACCACGCCCCCGGAGCCGCCGGCCAGGCGAGAGGTGGGGACCCGGCAGGCCGGGACGTCCGGGGCCTCGCCCCTTCCCGGGTCGCTCCGACCGGCGGGCGGCCCCGCGCGCAGCGCCAGGCGGGTCCCGGTTTTCGGAGCCGGCGCCCGCCCGGCGACCGCGCCCCCGCCGGGCACGCCCCCTCCCAGGGCGCGCTCGGGTGGGGCCGCGGGGGCGGCTGTAGTCTTCTGGGCCGGGGGAGGGGGCGGGGATTCCGCCTGGCCGGGGGCGGCGCGGGCAGGTGCGGGCGGCCTGGGTGGGGATCGGAGGCGGCGCTCGTGATGGTGGGGCACCCGGGGACGGGGACGGGGGTGGGGGCCGGGGCCGCTCTCCCAGGTCCGTCCTCGTCTCCTCCTCCGCCGCCGGGCGCGCGCTCAGGAGAGGAGGGGCCGGCCCCGGCGCTCGGCGGGCGAAGTTCACGCGGGGACAAGGCTCCCTTAGCCACTCGGCACATTCTTCGCTCTCTTCTTCCTGTAATTTTTCCAGCTCTCTAAGGTTTAATTTGTCGTAACCAGAGTCCGCGGCGGCGCTGGGCGACGCGGGGGGCGGTCCCGGGTCCCGCTCCCCGCCTGCGGCTCTTAGTGGGAGCCCCCGCCCATCCGGCTGGCGGGGGCGGGCCCGGCCCCAGGGCTCCTCTGCCTCGCGGCTCTGTCCCGAAAGGAGCACCCTGGCCGCTGCCGGTCCTCGGTGCGGTCCTCTCGCCTACCCAATTCTCACCTGCCCTGGGCCGGTGCGGGCGGGCGGCACCTGCGCGAGGGCGGGCACTGAGCCTCCAGCTTGGGGACCACCGCCCGCCCCCGCCAGCTCCGCGGCAGCAGTTCCCACGCGCGGCCTGGTATTTTGTGGTTGATTCATCTGCGGCGGTTTCCTCCCCTCCCCTTTTTTGTTTCGTTTTTAACACAAAGATGAGCACGTTTTAATGGATGGCTATCGTTCTCCCCCATTTTGGTGTGAAGAATTGTCTGCTTCCCCTGAGCTCTCGTGAGTTCTTCTGTGACACCTCTTTTACCTTGGGGACAGGCTCAAAACCGGTGTACTGAATACTGTTACCTTGTGACCAAGGGTAGGGGTCTCTTATTTATCAAATAGTTCATATAGTGATTAAAAGGCACAAAAAAAAGCTGCAGCCGTGGAGACCCTAGAGTTGAAGGCCACTTTTTCCCGGTACATTTGGAACTGAAAGGGCCCGAGGTCTGCAGGTGAGGCTTTCGGATCTCGAACTAACTCCCGCCCCCACCTACCCCGCCTCCTCGCTCCCCCTCCGGAGGCTGTACTCGGCCTCCCAACCCGTGCTGTGGCCGCCCCAAACCACGTGGCAGGTGATGGGGTAGAGGGTGAGAGCGGAGCCTTTTCTAGGCATTATGCGTCAGTTAAGGGTGTGGGGGTTTAGGTTGGAAGTGAGGGTCATTGTGGGCCCAGAGTTCAGCCCGAGGCGCTGCTGCAGGGTGGGTGTGGCCCTGGGGGAGGGGCCAGGCTAGGCTCGGATCCTGGTGGACCCTGAGTATCGGGTGGGGGCAGCACTTGGGGAGTGGCTGGAGTTGAGAACTGCTTTGGGCGATGATGCCTGTGCTAGGCGGCATACTTAACGTTTGGGAACTCTTTCTACAGCCCCTGTCAGGGTGGCCTTCCACCCTGCAGCACCCGTAGCTGGAAATTGAGGAGGGGGTGGCCGAGGGAAGGGGCTCACAGTTGTGGTCAGGGCTGGCTCAGCAGGGCCCCCGCCCTGGGATGTCTTCCTGGTGGGTTCACCTTCCGCTTCAGGCTCTGGCCCGCGCGCAAGCCCCTTGACTAGAAGATTGGTGCAGGGGCTCTGGAGTCCCGGGCCTCCCGCTGTGGGTGGGGCCAGTTTCCTCCGAGCCTCTAGAAACCCAAGGCAGGCGAAAGAGAATGGAACCAACCCTTTGAGTGCCTGCATGTCCTACAACACCTATTCTTGGAGCAGAGAAACTGCTCCACCCCTTCACGTGTGCAGAGATCAGAAGTCCTATCTCCAGGGCGGATGCCGGCCTCTGAGTTGGGAGTGCACAGGGCTCCGGCAGCGGGTTGGAGGGGAGTTGGAAGGAATGCAGATTTCCAGGCCCCTGATGCTGATCTTGTACATACAGTTCCAGTCTGCACCTGGGAATGCATTTTAACCGGTACCCCAGATGACTCATTATGGGGGCTGCACGGCCCAGAAACCTGCCTTTGGAGGGAGTCTGGTTCAGTATCTGGTGGAGGCACCCCTGGGAAACCCATTTCCAGCCCCTGACCAGGTGTGCAGAGCCTAAGTAACTGGTGTTCTTCAAGGGAGAAGGGGAGCATCTCACAGAAGGGGGAAACCCAGGCTGGCCTTAGGAATGACTGAGAAGGCAGGCCACGAGGGCATGGCTTTGCTACAGCAATGAGGTGTCTGTGGTTTGTGGGCCTCTAGCAGCATTGTGGGGTCTCTGCAGTCAGTGACAGAGGTCATGCCCGGCCCTGTACTCCATTAGACGCGGGAAGGTGCCCTCGAGCCCCTTCCTGCATCTCCTGGACCCACAGTAATTTCATGGCAGAGGATGAATGCCAAAACCAGGAAGGTAGCCAGCTTCTCTGGGCTGTTCCTTTGTGTGACCGGGGACAGGTTCCCAGATCTCCCTGCAGTTCAGTGATGTCTGCCCTGACCACCTGGAAAGTCTTCAGGGAAATGAGGTCAAGTATGTGAAGACTCTTTGGGAAGTGCAAGGGTCAGCCTTGACTCTGGAGTACTTGTGGTCTGTCGGCTGCGGCTGTGCTCTGATCTCCCACCCCTAGCTCTGAACAGCTGCTTGCTAAGAGCTTTCAGTCCTGGTTAGCCGTGTGGCAGTGTGGACTCCCACTCCCACATCCCAGAAGGCATCCTGTGGACCCGTTGGCCTCTGTCACATTTAGGTAATTGTCGATATTATAACAAATGCATGATAACACAAAACCAAGAAAAGCATCTCTGCAGCTCATGCTACTTTATTGTTTGGCCAATCAGAACTCCCCAGCCTAGGCCTGGAAAGTTTGCTAACAGGAGCTTGGGGGACAGCAAGACCAGGAACAGACTTTCTTGGAGCCTGAGGTGCTTTGATGCAGAAATTCAAGGACTTACTCCAGATAGGTCAGGCTGGGGCACTCTTAAGGGCAAACTTGTTTCCCAGATCCTGCCTCTGGAGAGTCCTGCTTGTTGTCCTGAATGGGGAGACTTGGCAGGCCCCTAGCAGAATGGCCACTTGGTCTTTCTTGGCAAAGAAACCCTGAATACATTCCTACCTATTTGTTCCCACAAAGAATTGTTTTCAAAACTGTTCTATGCCCTGTTTTCCCTTCAGTGCTGGAGCCAAAACATCTTTCCGCATGCTGGGCCATCTCTGGGCTCTGGGGGCCCCATGGAAAGGTGGGCACAGTGCCTTGCACAGCCCATCCTCCCACAGAGCCTGAGGCATCTTCCTGGTCACCTGGCCCTGTTTGGGGTGGAAGCGGGAAGCAGAATCAGATCATATTCTCTCAGCCATTTCCTGTGATAATTTGGGTGGGGTTCACCTGAAATTTATCTTTACCCACAGAAGCAGGGTTTGATCCTGACAGATGATCCCTCACCCAGCACACACTGGCTTTAGAGCCTTGTTTCCAAGCACGATGCTCCCTGGCCACCTGCAAGTACTCCCTGATGCTGCTGCCTGGCAGAGCAGAGGGCATCTGTGTGGGATCTCCTTTACCCAGGGCCAAGCCAGGCTTGTTGGTAGCCTGTGCTTCATACAGAGACACGCACAGGCCAGTGGCTTAGCACTCCTGCCCCTCCCTCTTACACCCTCAGGTTGCCAGTGGTGCTAGTTGTGAAACTCCTCAAACAGTGCAGAAGTGTATGCGGCATGGGAGGTGCCAGGCTGCACCGCCACCAAACCACTGTTACCCCATGTTGGTGCATTTCTTTACAGACCTTTTCGAGGGATTTGCATGTATGCATACAAGCGTATCCACATAGACATTTTGAAATGTACATAAATAGGATCCTAGCAAACATCCCACTGCTGGCATTTTGTTCTGTGTGTTGCTTTTAAATGAGGCAACTTCACCCTTTTTCACAGCTGCATGGTATTCCAAGATGCGGTTACATGGCTGAACCGTAACTTACTTAACTCCTCACTTATTGAAAGGACGGCTTCATTGCCTTTTCTGTGTTTTGCTATTAGCAGTTGTGTAGCAGTGGACCCTGATGTGTGTGTGTCTTGGTGCAGGGGAGCTGGCATTTTTGTAGGACTGAGACCTGGTGGTGGTATTGACAGGGTTGATAGGTGTTGGTTACATCTGTTGTGGAGTTACTATGTTAACCTAAAAGACATTATGTTTCTAAAGGAAACAGACCACAGTTGGTGTCCCTGTGCTGAGAGAGAGACCTCTTGTGTCGCCACTCCACCTTCCTGAAAATGTTTACTTCTCCCAGTTCTCCTTTTGCGTATGTGAGAACATTTAAAACAGTACCAGCAAAACCACTGTTACTCCCGCACGCCTGGTGGCCGGCTCTCCTGGCCTTCTTCAGTTCTGGTTTTCCAGAGATTGGAGAGTGTTCGGTGGGGGCTGGGGTGGCGACATCTCCCTTCCCTCCCTGCTGAAAGAGGGCTGGAGGCTGTGCTGCCTGAGCCAACGGATAGGCCACAGGCATTTAACCTGTATCCTCTGTCTGGGGCTTCACATGTCTGGAACACAGCAGAGGTGGGGGCCTGATCCTTCTGAGTAGGTGCCGTGAAGCCCACTTCTCAAACTTCTGACAGCCTCCTGCCCTTAGGTCCTGTTTGTTCCCACTTTACGCATAGCTTTAATTCCCTTGGTCACTGAGGAAGGGCAAAAGACATGGACAGCAGCTAAAGGCACGGAGGAAACAAAGCACCAGGTTGCTAACATACGCATGTGTAAGCGTGTGTGTTTACATGGGTAATGAAGAAGCCCTGGGGTCAACCAGTGCTGGAACAAGCGTGGGGCCGTTTGTGGCGGACGGTCATGGAGGCCTGCATGAGAGACCCTAGAATAACTAACACTCTAGCAGGGATCTTCAGACACCAAGGCACTGTGAAGTGTGTTCAGTTTGTGCTTTCAGGAAGCAGTTAAAATAGTTTTAAAAATAAAAACTTCTAGAATGGTATACTTAGCTCTCACAATCCTAAGACTTCCAGACTATTTGCTCCAGGGTCCAGGCATTGTTCTGTCTGTATTAGTTTACATCAAAGTATCTCATCTTCACAAGGACCCTGTGAAGTAGGCACTATTATGATTACTAAATTTCAAATGAGGAAGCGGAGGCTCCAGTGGGTTAGGAATCGTGCCCAAGGTCACACAGTAAGTGAGAGGGGAGCAGGGACAGGAGCTGGGGCTTGTGCCTGAGCAGCTGCTCCTGAGCTGGGTGTCCCCATTGTGCGCTACTCCTGCTCCTGTCTGGACCTGTGTTCCAGGTGACTGCAGGTGGGCAGGGCCCCGTGGGAGTAGTAGCCTGGATGTCCCCAGCACACGGCTTCCCGCACAGATTTTTCTTGCTTCTGAACAGTTGAGGAAGTAGTGCACTGAACACTCCTGTACTCTTCCCATAGAATCATTGGGTAATGTTTTACCACATTTTTCTTCTTTCCTCCTTCCCTTTTTGTATCTAAATAAATAAAAAGTATATTTTTTAATGTATATTTTTCTGCCTCTCCTGTCTCTTTAAATATTGTCTATTATCTGAGACACTGTCCATATTCAGTTCCCTTGGCGATTCCTGAAATGTCCAGTGTAGGATTCAGGATCTGGTTAATCACACACTGCCTGTGGTTGTCCTGTCTGTTCCTTAGCATAGGAGAGTTTCTTGCCTTCGGGTTTCCTGTTGTATTACGCTGGCATTTGAAGGCCACTTGTCTCGTAGAACATCTCACAGTCCGGATGGCCTGATTGTTTCACATGATCAGGTCTGGTTTAAACAAATTTTGGTCCAAAATATGGCACAGGCGATGTTGGGCACTTGCATTGCATCATGGGGCAGGGCATGGGAGATCAGCTGTCCCATTGCAGGATCACATGGTTAACGTGGGCAGCCAGGCTCAGCCCCTTCTGTCCACCTGGTTGATTGCTACTCCATCTTCCAACTTCCTTGACCGGACAGATGAGGGGTGGGTTCTGCTTTCGAAGTCAAAGGACCACCTGGAGGAGGCTTAGGTGCTCCTTTCCCCAAACAGACAAGACACCCTGTTTTTCTTTGGAATGAAAATGGCTCAAGGTGGTTTTAGTAGCCAGCTCAAGGGTAGCTGAGTGTGTTCTTGGTCAGCCCAAATGCCGGCCCTGTGGCCACCGGCTGCCTGTCTCCCAAGGCTGAGGAGGGCCTATGGTGGGTGACACCCTCAAAGTCCTGGTGAGTCTTTATGTGCTTTCAAAAAAAAGCAAAAATTGTCCTAGGTCCACACACCTGAGCCTGTTTTTCTTTCCTTTCAAAGCCCCAGATGGGATTATTTTCTTGAGAAGTCAACTTCCTGTCAAGATGGGAGTACACTTCTCTCCAGCTTGGCAGTTCAGAAGCAGCTGCTGTGCTGTGTGGCTGGGGTTGAGGTCATAGAGACAGACACTAGTGCAGCCCTCAGGGCAGGAGGTACGGAGTTCAGAAGGTTTTGGCCACTGTTCTGGGCCAATGCAATGGAGACTTGAACTTGTTTAACTATTGTTGGCATCGGTTGGGTACTAGGCACAGAAGAAATCGTCACCCAACCAAAAGCTATGCCATTTGGCCCTGAACACACATGTATGCTTCCATATACAGGTGCATGTGTATAACCACATACAGGGTGTGTATGAGGGGATGTGGCACCCTGTTCATGCTCGTGGCTGAACGGAGCATCATCCACACCTGGAACATGGTGGCTGTGTGGAGTCTCTGATTTCTAGTTCAGTTTTAGATCTGAGGTCCATCTTCACCCCCAGCAAATGTGGATCAACTGTTTGTGAGTCAGGCTCTTGGGGGAGACATGGAGTTTGCTCAGTTAAAACTAGGGCTATGGTGAAGGGGCTGTACCTTCGCACCCTGCCGCCCCACCCAGCAGAGTGACCGGGCTCCTGTGTTCTCCACGCTGTCCCCCTCCTGATACAGGGCCAGGCTATGATCGACATTTGCTGTTGGGCATGGTTTGTGGGGGGAGAGGGAGGGCACAGGATGGCACTGAGCACCAGAAACACAGCCTTGACCAGTCCTGGTTTTTACCAACATCGTTCTGGACAAACGGGACAGAGAACACTCTTGGCGGGAGGAGGAATCTGTTTATTTTTCTCCATTTTGAAGTTCATCACACAGAAACACTTGCTAACCAGAGACTTGGCTATACTCCGTGGCCATTGGCCAGTCTGTCCCAAGGTGACCTGTTTGGAGAAGCACTGAGGCCTGATGCCTCAGATTAAATGTCCTTGTGCTGGTGCCACAGGGGTGTGGCCTACTCTGCACGGATGGGTGACCCTGGGTCCCCAGGCATAGGGCACAGGCTCGTCTCCTTGGAGCTGGGGCCCAGGCTGCATCATGAAAGAGCTCTGCAAGAATCAAAGGCCCAAAGCAAAAATCACTTGCCAAAGAGCAGGTGGCTCTGAGCCTGCCTCGGGCTCCTGTCTCAGGAGGAGCTTCTAAGGTGGAGTTGTGGCAGGTGCCTGTCTCCTGTAAGCACGGGCCAGGTGGAAGGAAGTTTGGGAGTGGGGAGATGATGACATGGGCTCAGAGGAGCCATGGGCTTCTCCCCCCACCCCAGCATCCACTGGACACACATGGGAGGTGAGGTGATGGCCGAGCAGCCTGGCAAGTGGTGAGGGCCCTGGTTGGGGCCTCCTCACCCTTTTTTGGAGCTCTGGCAGCTAATCCTTGGGGCTCCACCATCCTCTCCCGGTCCAGCCTTGTTGGAGGACACCTCTGGCTTCCTCCTGAAGTAAGGAGAGCCTGTGAACAAAGCAGTGACCCCAAGGCCTGTGGTCACTGGGGATGGCAGGGGCTTTGTGCTTCCGTATGTGGGTCCAAGCTGTGGATGGGGAGGCCTTGTGTCCTGGCATGTGGGGCGTGGTCAGGTGCTCCCTGTAGGTTTAACAGGTATGCATGGGTTAGCGAGGCCTGAGAGTCCATCTTGGGCCACACCCAAGTATGTGCAGAGCTTGTGATATAGCCAGAATTTCCTCCTCTGATAAATTCCTTCTCTGAGCCTTTCCACTTGTCTTTAACTCTTTTTTTGTCCAAATGCTCACTAAAAAGAAAAAGAATAAAGGGAACTTGCTTTGGGGCTATTGGTAGAAGTTAATGGTGGAGCATGAACAGGGGTGTCTGCAAGGAATTGTTGGAAAAGAGGTTGGAAATGGAAGAAAGGCATATGTGAGTCTCAGAACCTGACTCCTTTGTCAACTGGGAGTGGGGCAGAGGGCATGGGTCCAGCAGGTCATTGGTCTTGGGTTACCAGAAGGGTTAAGGCTATTGACCTGGGCCACTGGCTGAGTGGGCTACTCAAAGCCAAGATCTGGGAGCTGGGGTCAGCACCATGGGTGCACCCAGGCATCCTGCCGACAGCAAACCCCAACACATTTCCATGGTCCAGGACTGATAAATGGGAATTAATGACATGGTTGCCACATATCCAGATCGGGATGTGTAAATGTCTGGGCGTATAGCCGACTCTCGATGGTCTTGCATTGCACATTTTGGCCCATCTGCTCCTCCACACTTACTGCCTGCTGTCCTCACCTGCATGACTGGCCATGTCTGGTTTGCTCACTGGTCACTGAAGGCATCCATGGGGTTGCCATCTGCCCCATGTCCCTCTCCCACGAGGCATGCTGAGTGGCCCGCAGCAGGGCAGGCAGGGACTCAGATTCCCTCCGTCCCATCGCTGAGGTCTCACTGCCGCCAAGGATTCTCCTGTGCTTGTCCCCCAGTTGTCGATTTTGTCTCCTGGCATGGCTAGTGTGGCGGGAGGAGGCCTCGCAGCAGCATATGAGGACCCACAGGGTCTCTGGCCCCTCGCTGCTGTGCGTTCTGAGGGAGAGTGCCTGAGGTTTTGTTATCTTTTCCAGAGTGCCTTTTTTGTTTTTTTCTGCTTGCATGGCAGGCCCTTTCTGAAATTACAGTCATAGATTGCTTAATGACAGGGATGCATTCAGAGAAATGTGTTGTTAGGCAGTTTCGTCCTATGTGAACATCATAGAATGCACTTATACATGCCTAGATGTCATGGCCTACTGCACACCTAGGCTCTGTGGTGTAACCTGTTGCTCCTAGGATACCAGCCTGTACTGCAGGGTACTGTTCTGAATGCTGTGAGCAACTGTCACACAATGGTATGCCTTTTGTATCCAAATATAGACAAGGTACAATTAAGATGGGGTGTCATTTTATGAGGCCAGCCTCATCCCACGTGGACTGTCATTGTCTGAAGCGTTATTCTGTGGTGCATGGCTGAACTTTGCTGCTTGACCTATGGTGCCAGAGCATTCTCTGAGTGAGCTTGAGGAGCTTTGCAGGGTTCCATCTTTTATCAAGGTTGAAATTAGTTTTAGCACTTTCCGCTGTGTCCCCTTTTCAGCTGACAGAGCAAGAGCCCTTCAGTGTCTAGTGTCACAGGTGTAGAGCTGCTGTGTTGGCGAGCATGTAGGTGGTTGTCCTGAATTACTGTCAGACCTTAGAGTCTTGCAGGAAATACAGCCTTGGCTACTTAGAGCTTGTGATTTGAAGCTTCCCTAATGATGGGTTGGGTAGAACACTTCAGCAATTTGCTTTGGACAAATTGTATCATTCTTAAGTCATTCACTTTAGCCTTTGAGAAACTTCAAAGTTTATTTCCCTGATCTTCCTAGTTGCCCTGGATTATCAGCCAAGCATTTTAATTTCTTTGCACATCTAGCACTGCACATGGCCTTGGAAGATAGATATTTATGTGCGTGTGTGTATATGTGCGTGTGTATGTGCCTGTATTTGCGTGCAGATGTGTGTGTGCTTGTGTATGCATGTGCACACATGATCAGCCGTGTAGCCAAGTCTCAGAGCAATTGTTCCACTGGAAGTAACCCAGTCTTGAGGCGTCTGGCTAGGCGGTGTGGGCTGCAGAATGATGCTTGTTTCTCCCAGCTCCATGAACCCCACTGGGGCTGCATCACTTAAAGGCCAGTCTCTGCAAGAGCAGGGTAGGAAGCAGCAGTGCATGCCCAGCCGTGGCTGTGTAGGCAGAAGCAGGCTTCAGGATGGAGGGCGGGACCCTGGAGCCAAGCCAGAAGGTGTGTACTTTTGGTCCCTGATGGGGTACTCCATCTTGGGCCATTCTGCCCCAGTCTCTCTGCTCCTCCTCTGCAGACCAGGGGACCCAGCACCCTGCTGGGATCCTGGCCCTGGCTGGGTTAACGGATGGGAACCGAGCTCCTTGGCTGCCCAGCTGAGGTTCAGTCTGGCCCCATTCTCACTTCAGTTACTCCCCCTTGTAGTCTGGTATGGGGGCATTTCTTTAACAGCCTTTAGGGGTTTCTAGCCCTCAGGACAAGCAGCAGGTGGGTATGCAGGGGAACAGCCCCCAGGGGCATGAGGAGGGAGGGTGAAGGCACCACTCCTTTGTGCTGTCTGTAGCTGCTCTGCCTGGGAGACACTGCGGGGGAGGCTGTGGCTTCCTCCTTCCGCCCTCTGGGGATGCCCTGGCGGCTTGTCCCGTGGGGTGGTGGGAGGAGGTGGCTTGGCTGACTGTCCCTGCTCACGGTCAGGGTCCTCCTACACAGCAGAACTGGAGGTAAACACTAGGTTGCCTTGGCAACTGGGCTGCGCCAAGGCTCCAAGTGCTCCTGGCTAGAGAAGTTCCCATTGTCTCAAGTTTCTAGGATGAGTTTCTATTTTGACTTTTTTTTTTTTTTAATTAGCAAGAATGACTAAGACACCAAAATGTCTGACCTGGTTCCTATAATTTCTTAATAAACATTTGCCTTCCCTTTATAGGAGGAATGTTTTAGTGATTCATTGACTTTTCTTTTAGACGGTGACAAGGCTCTGGTGAGGCAGTACGGGGGCAGCAAAGAGGGCCCCCACTGCCGACAGCTGTCACGGGAGGCCGGGAGAGCGCTGGCCATGATCCAGGGACCAGGAGTGCTTACATAAACACCACACCAGGATTTTATTGGCTTTGAGGCTAATTAAATTCCATGGAAAATTTTGGGGAGATGGCTCTTTCCTGTTGGGTGGTCAGATACCCATAACTGGTGCTTCTAGAAGCTGTCTGAAGGCTGATGAGTCTGACTGAGCCCCAGGGGCGCCCTCCCACCCGGTGCTGGACTCTCCCACCAGAGGCCCGGCCCCTCCCTGCAGGTCAGGGCATGCGCTTGTTTATACCTTGTTGGTGTTTGCTGTTAAATTCTAACTGCTCACGTAGGTAGCCTGGGCTGGCTGCGCCAGTGGATGTCCTCCCACCCGTTGTGGGAGTGCCCCAGGTGGCTCTTTGCTGTAGGAGATGAGGCAGCAGGCTCTCGCGCAGGCCCGACCCTTCACCTTGGATTTCACTGGGCGTCCCTGCTCTGCCCACCCATGGATTATCTTGTACTGAGTCACCCACCCCATGGAGGGGCCAGGTGAGGATCCAAGGAAGCGGCTTCATTTATTTCACCGTCAGTAGACCCAGGTTGCCCTGGTGGGTGGTGTGCCCCTTGAGCCTCTCTATGTCTAGGCCTGTTTCCAGGGTCTCGTCTTCATCGTAGGTGTGCAGGGCTATTTGGGTCCCTTCCCACCACTCAGCAGGCTGAGGATGAACCGAGTTGGGCCGGGCTGCCTCATGGACCCTCCCTCCACTGCCCTCATGGCCAACCTGGGGTGGGAACCTGCCTGCAAAGCCTGTCCCTGCAGCAGCTGCTGTGGCAGTCACCCTGGGAGCCGGGCCTACCAACTAAGCATGAAAAAAATGTTCAGATTTGCTACATTTGTTTCAAGATGAGTCCCTGGGGTTGCCTGTGCACACCCCAGGCCTCTTGGCCTTTCCAGGGTTCCTTGTTTAACAGGCAGCTCTCCTGTGGTTGGGTGGCACGCGGCGGTGGCGAGGGCCCCAGCATCCCTCCTCACCTGGGTGCCCAGCTCCTTTCTTATCTTTTCTGTCTTTGTAAAGCAGAAACAGTTCTGCTAATATCACCCCTTTCAAGGATGTATGTGGAATTTTTTTTTTTTTCTCTGAAAAATATACTTTTTATAGTGGTTAAGGAAAAACTTACGCTGGGCACAGTAGCTTGTGCCTGTAATCCCGGCACTGTAGGAAGCTGAGGCAGGAGAATTGCTCGAGCCCAGGTTCGAGACCAGCCTGGGCAACATAGTGAGACTCCACTGGGCATGGTGGTATACACACTTGTAGTCCCAGCTGCTTGGGAGCCTGCAGCAGGAGGATCCCTTGAGCCCGCGAGGTGGCAGCTGCAGTCTTGCCACTGCACTCCAGCCTGGGCAACAGGGGGAGATCCTGTCTTTAAAAAAAAAGAAAAAGAAAAAAAAACCCTGAAGTTGAAGGTATTGAAATAGTACTAGAAAGTGTTAAAGGAGTCCAAAACCTGAGTACTTGTGGGAGTTTCATGGGAGACCCCGCGCCCCTGTGCCCTGCGTTCATTGTGAGAATTTGAGCTCTGAACCTGGAGCCCTGAGTCATGGCTGTCTCTCTTACTGGACGGCCTCATGGAAGTTTGACTCCACAGATGCTGTGTTTGCATGACCTTCCTTGGGAGCCTCTAAGTGTTGTTTTTCATCAGAGAAAGGCCTTCTTATCTGATAGTTCTTTGTTATCTAAACAGAGACACTGTGGCGTAGTGGGTGTGAGCCCCGGCCTCGAAGTCGGACAGGCTGAGCCCAGCTCTGGGTTTTCATGGTAAAGTGGGTCTGTTCACGCTGCCTCTAGGAGCAGAGGGGGATGACATTGTTTATGGGCACCTGAATGAACACACAGGTTTGGTGTCTTAAAAGAAACAGACTCATAGACAGTTCAGAACTTTTTTTTTTTTTTGAGGGCTAGGTCATAGTTTGTCACCTAGGCTGGAGTGCAGTGGTGCGATCATGGCTCACCGCAGCCTCAAACTCCTGGGCTCACAGCATCCTCCCACCTCAGCCTGGGAATGTGCTGGGACTCAGGTGTGAGCCACCACACCCAGCCCAGAACTACTGTTTTAAAGCAGGTGCTGGGTCACTTTCCAGGATCCTCACAGCCTGCCCTGAGCCCCCTGGCCAGAGTTACCCTGCAGCACAGCGTGTGGGGTGATGCTCCTGGCATTGCGGCCTCAGGTGCATCCAACCTCAGCTTCCGTGTCTGTATCTTCCCAGATAAACCCCGACCTGCAGCAGAAGGTGGTACAGTCTGTGAACTTCTATGAGCATCCTGTTGTTGCTATGGAGACCATGTTGCTAGGCATCAGGCGTGCTCAGACCTGATTCAGGTGAGCCTCATGTGTTACCAGGTAACCAAGCCCTGTGAGGTACCGGCAGGTTGTACCTGGCCAGACTATTAGCAGAAGTAGCTGAACTGAAACTTCAACCTCACGGTGAAAGACTCAGTCACCAGTCATCAGAACATTTCTGGACAAGTCCATCTGTTTGAGATGGGCTTGAAGGTTCCCCTGCATCCTGTAGTAGTCAGTCTTGGGCAGTCTCCCAGGGACAGAAGAGACTTTTCTTGCAGGTGGTTATGCTAATCTTGCTGAGTGACGCTACCTCAAGGGAAGGACTTTCTGAGACCAGGCTTTCTCTGAGGGAGACTTCCCATACTGGGCAGTCCTCGGTGGGAATGCTGGCCGTTCCCCCAGAGACGCAGCACCCTGCTGGGTGCCCTGCCTCCCTCCCGAGGCCCAGGCGCCATGAGAGTTTTCTTAACTGACCGCTCTTCTTCAGTAGAGAACAATAGAAATCCTGTTTGCAGCCAAACTTTGCCTCAGTCGTCCACTTTGTAACAGATCCTTCAAGGGGGGCGCTCATCGCTGCCGGCAGCGTCTCAGCCATCAGCAGCCGGGGGAATCCCACTCAGGACTTAGGTTTGCTATTTTTGTGTCTCGCCTGGGCTTCGCTCATTTCCACAGGCATTCCTCTTCTTGTTTACAGGAGTAATTGCCTTCATGAGCTTTGGGCCATCTGCGGATATATGTATTTTTTTCTTTATTTTCTTTCTTTTTTGGGGCAGCAATTCTATGTTTGCAAATATGAGGATTGTTTCCTAAAGGGAAGCACGGAGGCCTTG
Organism: Sapajus apella; assembly: GCF_009761245.1. Lineage (NCBI taxonomy): Eukaryota > Metazoa > Chordata > Mammalia > Primates > Cebidae > Sapajus > Sapajus apella. The sequence goes on from NW_022437053.1 coordinate 1,296,584, forward strand.
TTCAGGCTGGCCTCTCAGCTGCCTTTATTTCTGCTTTATTTCTAACTTCTTGTGAGTGGATTTGGTATGGAAATACTTCCTGTGGTCAGAGGTGAACATTTGGAGTGACTGTAAGACCGTGGTCTTCCTTGCTCTCCTGGCATCTGATTGCTCTGTGAACGCTTGTGTGTGTCCGCCAGGCAGGGCCCGCTTGCTGGAGAGGGTCGGGGCTGCTCCTGGGCGTGGGGTTTCCGCATTCCTCCGCTGGCCAGGCTCCTGTGCTTGGGCAGAGGAGGACACCGAGGCACACACGTTGTCTCTGTGCTCTGCTCTTGTGGTTGTGAGTGGTCCTCTGAGTGACTGGGTATGGAGAGGACCCTGATCTGGGGACTGTCCTGCACCCTTGCACGGGGCGTGCTGGCTCAGGTGTGCAGCAGGCACCATCCTGGGAGAAACAACGGAAGGGTCCGGGGTGGCCACATTTGAATGTTCTGCAGAGGCAGATACCTTCGGGACTTCAGACTTGCCCCTGGCCCTAAGGGGGAGTTGCGGTGCCCACAGCCAGGCTGGGTCACACAGCCTGTCACACAGCCTCCTGCAGTCTCAAGTCTGCACACCTCCCACCAAGTGTCAGTCCCCAGCAGTGGGAAGGAACCAGCCTCCGGCTGCTCACCTGCAGGGAGAAGGCAAGGAGGCATGAGGGACGCATTCAGCCTCCAGTGGGGACCACAGTGGCCTGGGTGCTGACGGGCCCTGGCAGAGGCTGTGTGCCCACCTGTGCTGTCACCCTCCTGAACCACTAGAACAATAACTAGGTTTCATATTAGGAGATAATTTCCAACTTCAATAAATGACCCGGAAAAGTTTTCTACTTAAACTGCCCATTGTTCTTAAGAGCTGGCCAGCTCTGGCTTTCCAGCAGCACACGCAGTCCTCAGGTGAAGCTGGGTCCTGGTGTGGGGATGTTCCCACTGACTGCAGGTCACCATGACTCCACGGGGAAGGTCTTCTTGGAGAGGCCTGAGGCCCTGGTGCATGAATTAACCTGCTCTTTAGTCTTCCCTGGGAGACCTCTTGATCCCCTGCGCCACCCGCACTTTTGGTCACTCGTCATTGTTTGTATAATCTGTTCAGTGTCGCTCCCTATGAGACTGCGGCAGAGATAGGAGAGCCACACACACATTGCAAGTGGCCCGTGCCTGGTTGCTGCTCTAAATACTACTGTGCACAGACGGGCTGGCTGTCAGGGGTGACTTTGGCCCTGGGGGATGCTCTCCACCCCCTTGGAACAAACACCTGCCAATACTTTCAGCTACCTTTTGCTAGTACTGGGCACGCACGCCACCCTGGGCCTGTCACTCTAGCTCCAGAGGTAGGGCTCTTCCCCACACCTGTACCCGTCTCTGTGCAGATGAGACACCCCAGATCTGCCCCTCCAGCCTGTGTTAGGAGGGCAGCAGGCACCTGGGCTTGCCCTTCTTTGTGGCAGGACTGGAGGAGTGTCAGCAGAGAGTGGCCTTCTTCACCTGCCTTTTAAGCCAGGGCACACTCTGAAAACACGCCATGGCTGGACGTTTTCATGTGTCTGGCTGGCAGGGGCTCCAGGGGAGGTGGCAGGGGTGCCAGGCACTAAGGCCAGGAATCCCCAGCCGCCCAGACATTTGCCAAGCTTGGCTCCTCAGTGCCTTGGCTGGTGGCCTTTGGGGGTGAAGGGGGGTGACTTCACCCCCTGTCATGGCTGGCCCACGGCAAAAGGGGTCACCTGTTGCTTAGGAGCTGAGGCTGGGCTGGGCCGGGCTGAGGGCCCTGTTTCTCTTCTTGATTGGGGGAATTTGGGCCAGTGGGGAGGGAGAACCCCCCCCATGGGACCATTGTAGAATTTGCTATAAGAATGTGGAGACGGAGTTCTGGTCCTTGGATTTACAGATTTTTATTCTAAACATAATAGAATCTTTCTTTTAACAAAATCTCCTGGAATCTAGTGCAGAAAAGAGCTGGGGAGGATTGCTGGGTGGGGCGGGATGAGGGTGGGCGGGGTTTGACTTTGTCCTGAGGCTGATTGGGATCCTCCCTTGGTACCCAAAGGAATGCCTGAGAGAGTGGGGAGGGAGGGGCCACAAGTAACCCGGAGCAGGCCAAGGTCCCAGGGTTCAGCCCAGGACAACCAGGCTAGGTACAAGTGGACCCTGGGAGCTGGCCAGGGAGCGTGAGCTGTTGCAGTTTGGGGCAGGTGCCTTTCAGACTATGTGAGTCAGGTTCCTCTCCTGGCCCTTCTGAGGGTGCCACCCTGGCCTCCCAGCCTTTGAGCAGATGGGGGTTGGGGCTGGGCTCCATGGGGCTGGGCAGGAGGAGGCAGCTGTGAGATTCTGGCCAGAGCCAGGAGAGGAGCAGGGCAGATGGTAGGCAGGCACACTGCATCAGGCTGGAATTGCCTGTGTCAGTGGATGGGTGGGTGGGGGCTTGGGCATTCCTCACCCATTGCCTGAGTGTCATGAGGGGCCTGGCTCTGGCTGGTGCTTCTGTCCCTTGAGGACATGGTGTCTGAGGGTAGGGCCTGTGGCCCCACCCTGTGTGCTGCTCTGGGACCTGGAGGCCTGTGCCCCCGCCCCAGCCTGCCTCTTGCCCCTTTGGGTACCTCTCTGGAGAGCACTGGGATGGGGACAGATCCTGCTGGGACTGCCGCGTGCCCAGCAGCAAACAGCGGGGCATCTCCAGAAGTGTGGCAGAGTCCCGTCTGAAACTGACAGTAAGTCTGTGAGTGTGAGGAGCTGGTGGGTGGAGAAAGCCCAGGAAGGGCACCGTACCTTTGGCCTTTAGCCCTCTCACCAGGGAACCCTGCCCTGGCTGTCGAAGTTGTGAGGCTGCAGCCTGGGGCCGACCACACCAGTGCTTAGCGTGCTTAGTTCCAACCCAGGCGTCTGCCCCGCCAGCCTAGTGTGAAGTCGTCAGATGCTGTGCACCACATGATATGTCGTGTTTGTACTGTCAGTTTACCAGGGGCAAATGACCCGCTGGGGAGGGCTGCAGCTGCTCCCCATTTCTCACCCCTGGTTGCCTCTGTTGCCCCCAGAATACCGTTTATAGGCACTGATGGGGGTTATGGTTCTAGAGGAAGAGTGTCTGAGCTCAGAGTGAGTGCAGCTCCACAAGTGTGCCCCTGTGTGCCAGCATCAGGCACAGGTGCCTGCGAGCCCCTCTCTATGGATGCCTGCCTCACACTAGATGCTCACAGCCCGGGCCTATCTCTCAGGAGCCCCCCGGGAATCCTGACAGGAACCCAGAGCTGTTGTGCACAGAACACCAGGTCAATGACCCTGACTGTTTCTGGGAAGATTACCCATCTGTGACTTCCAGAAAGCACCTCTTCCTTTTTCTGAAACTCAGTCTTCTCCCCGGACCTCCTGTCCTCTGTTTTTCTCTGAGCCCAGAAGGAAAGATTTCTGCACGGGCCCTTTGCCCTGGCCACAGGCCTGAGCTCCTACACAGCAGCCGCTGTCCTTCCCCTCCTGGACTGGTCCACTCTAACCTGACCCATCCACTTTGGTAAAGAGTGTGATGGACCCCGCCGCTGTTACCAGTATTCAGCCAGCCACACGGCTGCGGAGAGCCCCTGGGCCACAGCCGGGCAAGAGTTCCTCTTTGGGCTCACTTTGTTCTCTTCAGGGGCTTCCAGGCCAGAGCCCCAAGGCTTCATGTTGCCCCCTGCCCCAGCTTTCTCAGGACATGGGGTGTTCCCTTCCTTGCAGGCCCCCTGGGCCCCACCTTGACTGTGGTGATGAAAGAGGCCGGATGTGGGGCCCAGGGTGTGGCTCTGCATTGGAGCGCTGCTCGTGAGGGATGCCGGAGTCCTGTGGCAGGCCCTTGGCCAGCAGAGCCTCAAGGCAGGGGAGAGAGGCAGGCAGTGTGACTTGGGAAGCCAAGGCAAGAAATGGCTAAAGGAAACGTGGGTGGCACAGTGGCTGGGGCCATCCTGTGGCAGCAGCTCAAGGGGGCCCAACCTCCTGTGTCTGCCTTCCCACCCTCCAGCCTCTGGGGCCCTGGGATGGTGTGTAGGCTGCAGGGTGGGGCTGCCTCTGTCGTGGCTGCGGCATTGGTGGAACAGGTCATGGCGGTGGCGTTGGTGGAACAGGAAGGTGTATTGTTGGTTTTTCCTGCACCACAGCCCCGGAGAATGATGCCCTCCCAGCACGAGGGGAGCTGTGCTTCTCAGTGCATTCCAGATCTCAGGCTCCAGTGTCTCCAGCCTGGCCTTCTTGGCCACTCTGTGTGGGTCTGCCGCAGCGTGGAGGCGTCTTCCTGCACTTTCTGGGTACTTCATTTCCGAAGGTGGAAGGCAGGACCTGAACCCCAGGCGTTGTTGCTGGTAGAGTAAAGTGGAAAATACGCAGGCTTCCTGTCTTCCTGGGAAGACAGGACACTGTTCTTCCTCCCAGGGATTGTGTGTGGAGCTGGGACTGGAAGCTTGCTGGTCTTGTCAGGATGACTGCAGGAGGGTGACTGGAGGGTGACATCTGGAAGGGAGAGCAGTACACAGGAGCACAGGCGCCCCTCTTCACGTTGGCTTTGCACTAAAGGGACAGCAGAACCCAGAGGAGTCTGACTGTGTCAGCCCAGCCCCCAGTGCCTTCCGAAAGGAAAAACCGTGCATGGTACGTAGGCACACATGCATGCATGTGCACACACACACAACGCACCACATGCTTTGTATTGAAGTGTACATGTGCTACAGACCACTTAAGTGCAGAAAAGCTAAAAGAAATTAAGTGGCACCCACAGTTTTACCTCCCAGACAGGACTGTCGCCTGGCCCCGTTCTCACTGAAAACCTGCCAATGTGGAGCCCAGGAACCCCCTCCTGGCAGCCGTGGGTGTGGCCCTGCAGTCACTGCAGCCTGCTGCTCTGGCCCCCGATGGCTGCACTGTGAAGACCCTAGGCCCCGACTGCATCTCAGGCTGCAGTGCCTGGGCTCCAGCGGCGTCTTGGTGACGGCAGTGGAGAGTTGAAGCACCGCCTGGGGCTGCGGAGGAGGCCCAGTGTGCCTCTGTAACAGAAACATTGGAGACGGGTGGCGGACAAACAACACATTTATTTTCATAGTTCTGGAGGCTGGAAGTCCAAGGTGAAGGCGCTGGGAGATTCTGTATCTGGTGAGGACCCTCTTCTTGCTTCATATACCAGTGTCTTCTTATTGTAACGTTTTCACATGGTGGAGAGGGTGAGGGGATTCTCTGGGTTCTCCTTTCTAAGGGTACTAATCCTGTAAGGAGGCCCTGTCCTCATGACCTCGTCACTTTCCAAAGGCCCCACTTCCTAGGACCATCCATCGCCTTGGGGGTTAGGGCTTCAGGGTGTGGGTTTTCAGGGGACAAAGCGTTCTCGCCTAACCACGGAGTGCAGATGGCGAGGTAGGGTGAGGTACTGTATCCTCTGCAGGCCTACTCCCACCTACTCATGGCAGCTTTTTTGTCCCTTAACTTTGTAGGGCCACAGCCTATGACTGTCACTCCATCTGGGGGAATCTCAGGACCCAGGGAAATGCTGCTGCTGCCCATTTAGGAAGAGGAGGCTGACGCTGCTTTCCCGTGAGCCACCTGTGCAGGTTATGATGTGTTTCCTCAGAGCCTGGACTGACTAACGCCAGCTGGGCCACGTGGGAGGCAGGCGCCCTGTCAGGCAGCAGTGGTACAGCAGTGCTCTCCTCGATCGAACAGCTGCTGTGCTGAGGACCTGGGGATCTGGAGGGCGCTTGCCTTGTTCTGCACTGACCCTCCACGTGAGTCTCTGGGACCCAGTCTGTTCCAGCTGGTACCAGCCTGTAGTTAGTCACCTCGCCTCTGATACTTCACTGCTCCGGCTGCATGAGCGCAAAGCAGTGCTCTGCTCCTAGTGCCTAGCATGCAGTGGGGAGGAACTAGGCTGGTGTCTGCAGGAGAAGTCCTCTGCCCATGTGGGGCAGGTTTGGACCAGGCCTGTGCCACTGTGCCAGTGACCCAGGCTGGGAGCAGGGAGCTTCAGGTCTTTGGGCTGCTTTAAGCCTGTTTTTCCTGGGTCCGGAGGGCTTCCTGGAGGAGGAGGTTCACAGCTTCCAGGGCCCCTCCTGCCAGTGTGAACTTGGGTGTGAATTAATGAAAAGCAGATGGGCTCAGATGTCCCTGGAATTCTACATAAAGTTGAATGGTAGAATGCTACCAGCCATGTGTTCTTGGCAGAACCAAAAGTACTCGGAGTGTTGCTGAAGCTGCCAAGTCCTCAGAGTAGCCTTTGCCGAATTTGTGATTCATGGGATGATGTGCTTTTCTCCACCAAATGAAGCCCTGGAGAGAATGGCCCCTAACCCTCAGCCATTCCAGACTTAGACCGTGGTACAGCATGTGGCCCCTGTTTTTAAGCCAATATGCCCATTTCAGGGCAGGAAAGGGCCAGGGTCTGGCCCAGTCATGTGGGATCTTGGGCACCCTGGACCCAGGGATCCTGGACAGAAAGATGAAGCTTTGGGATTGGGGAGGGCGGGAATGGGCCAAGCAGGCTCCAGAGGGTGCTGGGCACCTGGATGCCAACCACATCGGCCCATTGTTCAGAACCTCGCCCTGGCTCTCCTCTGCCTGGGCCTAATGAGAACGATGGTCTCTCAGCTGGGCAGGTGGACATCTGTGAACTTCATCTCATTACAGCTCTCAAAGGAGGCAGAGTGTATATGCTCCCCTCAGCTTCTGTCTTCACCAAACTGCTAAAATGTGGAGTGTAGGAAATTCTTTCCCTGCAGGGTTCAGGATAAAGGAAATGACACCCAAGTCTTGGTTCTTTGTACCTGTTCCAGCCACTGGGTATTTAGAGAAAGCAACTTGGCATGTAGGTGGTCTCTGGTCCAATTTCACCCCCTTTTTTGGTGAGATCCGGAACTTGCACAAGGACTGGCTCTTTGGCTCAGCTTTCAGACCTTGAAGGATCCACAAGGAACCTTTCGTCTGGGTACAGCCCTTGAGAAGGGCCTTAGAGGTAGCCAGCCCAGTGGGAAAGTTGAGGCTTAGTAAACTCTTGAGATGTTCCCATGGCCGGGCCAGAGCGCAGGCCTGGCACTCTTCACCTAGGGGCCTTCTGGAGTAAGTCAGGAGCCTAATGTTTAACGACCTCTGTGTAAGAACATGATGATGGTGACAGCAGGGACGCTAGGAGGGAGTGTGAATGGACATCCAAGTAAGAGTCCCCCAGTGTCTCCAGGAACCACTTGCTGTGTAAGATGACCCACATCCACCGTCGCTGGACCTGGTGCAGATTCTGAGTTGGGTCAGAGCCGGAGGAACTGAGTTGGAGAGTCTTTGCTCAGCCCATGTCATGGACTTGTTTTTGGTGCTCTGGGCTGGGGTCAGACCTAAGTGTGTTCCTGTTCACGAGAAGTTGCCTTGCCAAAAGACCATCATTTGAGTGCCTGGCATTCATTTTTATTTTTACTTGTGAAAGTCAAACAGGTAAATTAAGGATGATTTGGGAAATGGGAAAATGTCAAGAAAAATTACCAAGGAGGAATATCAATAACTTTAATTCCACCACTCACAAGTCTCCACTGTTAAAACCTGGGATCATCTCATACAAACCATTTGCTGTCCTGCTTTAACACGGCCCCAAGCACTGACTGCTTTCTAACCTGGCCTGAATGGTTGCCCCGTGTGCCCTTGTCTTGCACTGAGAGCGCCAGTGATTGGCTGTCCTGGGACAGCACCAGGACATCGTCCACCTCATTATTTTCTTTTTTAAAATTTTTATTTATTTTTTATTTTATTTATTTGTTATTTATTTATTTTTTATTTTATTTATTTATTTATTTTTAGAAGACGGGGTTTCACCATGTTGGTCAGGCTGGTCTTGAACTCCCTACCTCAGGTGATCCGCCCACCTTGGCCTCCAAAGTGCTTGGATTACAGGCGTGAGCCACCACGTCCGGCCCACCTCACCTCATTATTTTCAGGGCAAGTTGCTTCTTTTCAGAAAGGAAGGATGAGTCTGCTTATCCACAAGCAAGGCATGAGAGTGTCCAGGTACGCACCCTGGCAGGGTGGGTGGGTGGGTGAGTGGCTGTTGGGTGTCTAAAAGGATTTTGCAGTGAGCAGAAGTCACTGTTTAAGTAGATTTTACACAGCAGAGGGTCCCCAGGCTGCTCTGCACCTGGGAGCTTCAGACCCTTCCGAATAGGCCTCCCCAGGACCCTCAGATCTTGGAGGGTTTGTGATCCAGCCTCAGACACCAGGGTCCTGAGATCTTGCATTCCGGGGAAAGGTGAGATTGTCTCACTGCAGAGGCCTGGCCTGCTGCAGACCACACTCAGGGGTTTCTACGTCCCTCAGTCCCCGTGTCTACCCTGCAGGCTCTCTGGGTTCCCGGTGTCCTTGGTCCTGCTCAGAATGCACAGACCTGATGGCACCAGTGAGAAAGGACAGGCTGTGTGAGCTCTGCCTGGCCTAGGCGTGCGCTGGCCATGGGCTCCATGCCTGCCTTCTCCATGGGCCATGAAGTCGGCCAGCGTCCTCAGCAGCTGCTGAGATTAGCGCCTGTGTGTGGTGCTACTTGGTGTGCCTCTGGCTTCTGGCCCTGTGCTGGCCCCGTGGAAGGGCCCGTCAGCACTACTATCTGCTGGGGATAGGAGCACCATCCTCAGGCTGGGTCTGCTGACCTGCTCTGCACATTTCCAGCCTCCTGTATGCTTCCCGCTCTGAATTATGACCACTGGGCTGATTTATTTCTTCTGACCTTTGCAAACTGTTAGGTGGCAGAGATCAATGAATAGAAACTTAATAAAAGGCTGTATTAAATCCCACACATCCAACGCTGAGCCAAGTTCCCTTAGGACTGAGCATCACCAGATAGAACCCAGAGATCACTGGCATTGAGACCTCCAGGGTGGCTACTTGGAGTTTTTGTAGGGAGGTCAGTTTATTGACGGTGGAACATGACGAGGCCGGACTGTCTTCCCCGTCTGTCTGCAGGCACCACACGGCCCACCTGGGCTGTGGGCTCTGTTGGTGCCACCTTGGAGTGTGTGGTTTGCCCTGGGCCTCCCAGGGAGGAGTGACTGGGAAGGGACCCTGGGCCAGGGAGCTGGGCTCAAGGGTGGCTCCACATCTGCTGACTTTGTGGCTTGATTTCCTGGTCTGTCACTTAGGGAGTTTTACTGGGGCCTGTTAAAAGGGTGAGTGCCTGGAGGTGTCAAAACAGGGGCTTGTGGCCCTGGTCATCCAGTACTTAGTGGGGATGTTTACAGCCACGGTGCTGGGCCTTCACTGGAGAGGAAGTCACGCCCACGTTAAGTGCTTGGGAAACCTGTCCCCGGCATTCTGTAACCCACAGCTGCAGGTGCTCTGGGTGTTGCCTGCCGCCTGTAGAAGGCCCCCTTGTGAAGAGGGGAGCCTGAGGTTGGGGGGCCTGGGCTGGGCAAAGTCCCTGCCATCTGGCCTGCCCACCTGGGCCTGGCGGTGTTGGGCCTGGTCCCAGCAGGGCTTGGGCTGCTTCCAGATCTGTTTTCATTTTCAATTCCCTTTATTGCTAAAACCACCTCGGGCCGCAGAGAACAAACTGTTGTCCTCAGCTGACCTCGGATTCCTGACCTCAATTGTTTGCCTTTTGCTAATTTTAGCTTCTGATCATTTCCACCCTTATCCTCCCCCTAAAGGGAGACACAGACCAAGAATAGCTGCTGGGAAGGGGGGCTGCGGTGGCTCTGGCCAGAGTTCCAACAGTGAGCTGGCAGGGCTGTGGGGTAGCTTGCTGTGGCCAGGTCTGGGGCAGGGGGCTCTTGGCCGGCAGCCCCCCCACACCCTTCCCCTCTCTCACCAAGGACCCTGTACTGCAGGCCTGGGCCTCAGAGGAAAAGAGGACTTCTCTGTTTCTTCTTTTAAGCAGAAACCAGGCTGCTTCTGGGGAAAACCTGCACCCCCACGAGCCTGCCTAGCTTGAAGACCCCTGGGAGTCCTTCACTCTCCTGAGCCCTTCAGACGCCAGGACCCAGGTTATAGTCTGGGGTCAGACGTGGCGCTTGACTGCAGCCAAGTCCTGGAGACAGCGTCAGTGCGGAGGCCTCAGCCTGTCCAGTCCCTACCCAGCTTGGCCCCGGAGCCTGGAGCAGCTCTGCCTTCCCAGCGAGTGCCGAGTTGACCGACAGCAATGGGACAGTCCAGGACATCAGCCCAGGCCTGCAGGACGGGACCTTGCCTGCCTGTGGCAGGCGGAGAATCAGCTAACCATACCCCAACCGTGGCGTGGCAGGGAGCAGGCCTGGGGAGAGCCTGAGGAAGAATGGGCTGAAAGCCGGCAAGGAGGAGTGGCCTCCAGGCGGGGCCTGGGCTTGCAACCCCTGTCCAGATAGTAATAGTTGGGGTTTTGTTTTGTTTTGTTTTCTTTTCTTTTTTTTTTTTTTTTTTTTTTTTAGACAGAATTTTGCTTTTGTTGCCCAGATTGGAGTGCAATGGCGTGATCTCGGCTCACTGCAACCTCTGCCTCCTGGGTTCAGGCAGTTCTCCTGCCTCAGTCTTACATGCACCCACCACTATGCCCAGCCAAATTTTTGTATTTTTAGAAGAGATAGGATTTCACCATGTTAGCCAAGCTGGTCTCGAACTCCTAACCTCAAGTGATCTGCCCACCTTGGCCTCCCAAAGTGCTGGGATTATAGGTGTGAGGCACTGTGCCTGGCTGTATTAATAGTTCTCTTTGGACAACTTCAGGCAGATGCCCACATGCTAGCCCCCTGCAGTCTTATCTCTGCCCCTCCCCCACCCTGCCCCCGCCATTGTTTTGGAGGAAATCCCAGATGCAATATCAATTTGTCCATAAATATTTTAATGCCTTACATCTTCAAATGAAAGCCTGATACATCTAATTTTACTAGTGGGCTAATAGTAAGTGTAGAGCGAAGAATCCAAAGCCTGAAGTCACCCCACATGACTTGGTATTGGGAATTGTGTGGGTCCAACCCTAAAGCCCCAAGCTTGGGGTTGGAGCCACCATTTAAAGAAGTGATGGAGCCTATCTTGCTGTCCTCAGCTTCAAGTTATAACTAGTTGTAAGTAAAAAGAAGGCAACACGGACACAGGTGTTTATGAGATCAAAGCAACAACAACCAAAACAATCAACAGTGCTACTAAGGTAACACAGATAGGTGAGGAAGAGGCCGGGCGCTCAGTAAGTGTCTTTTGTGGATGGTCCCTCACCTCCTCTGAGCAGAGGGGCAGGGTGTCATCTCCGCACAGAAGATGGCTTCTGAAGATGAGCCACTAGGAGAAGAAAGTGACACTCTAAGGAAAGGCTGGGCTGCGAGATCGCTACACCCATCCCATTTTGTAAATGGTGTTAAAAATTGTATTAGAATAGTGCATGTGGTAATACACACAGCTTAAGGAGCCCATCGTTCTGTACATCCACCCTCTGCCAGCTTCTTCAGCTACTTCCTTTGTTATTTACCTGCCCAGCTCGATAGCATGCTCATAGGGGCTCTGAGAAGACTGTTAGGTGTTACCTCCTGACTTCCCATGATGGCACATGAGTGCCTGCAAGCTGGCACCCTTCCCCCGACCCGTGTGATAATCGGATGTTTACGATGGAGTCAGCAGGCAGTATTTTGGGAATCATGACAGTAAATGCTAGTTGCAGGTCTCCCATACTTTACATGTGTTAATTTCCTGTAGACTCAATGGTCGCCGTTGCTGCTTGATCTTCCCAGTGTTGTCCCACACTCCCGCCCAAGTGTGGCCTGCTCACTGTGGCCTGTGCAGCGTCTCTGTGGGGGTTGGCTGTCATCCTGGGACCCCTCCCTACCATCCAGGCCCCGCTTCCTGGAGCCCCTGTGTCTGCTTCTTCGTGGAGCTCCTGCTGCATAGCCTCCTGGAAGGGGTGCACTAGAGGCCATTTTTCCTTTCCTTCTAACTTTTATTTTAGGTTCGGGGGTATATGTGCAGGTTTGTTACATGGGTAAACTGCATGTCATGGGGTTTGGTGTTTTCATTATTTCTTTACACAGGTAATAAGCAGAGTACCCGGTAAGTAGCCTTTTCAGGCTTCACCACCTCTCACCATGCGCAAGTAGGCCCTGGTGTCTGTTGTTCTCTTCTTTGTGTCCACGTTTACTCCGTGTGTCACTCCCACTTATAAGTGAGAACATGCAGGGTTTGGTTTTCTGTTCCTGCGTTAATTCACTTATGAGAATGGGAGGCCATTGTTTCAAGGCACACATGTCTGAAAACGTCTTGATCCTGGTCTGAGGTTGGTTCATGTTTGTCTGGGTTGAATCGTAGGTGGGACCGGTTTCCTTGTGGGGTTTGGAAGGCTTTGCTGCAGTCTCTGACGTCTGATGTTGCTGTGGTGAAGACGGAAGCGGTTCTGATTCTGACTGTGTGTACCTGCCGGTCTCTGCGTTTCGAGGCCTTTTGGGCTCGTGTCTTTACCCAGGGCTTGGAGGTGCACACGTGTGTGGAGGTGCTTGGCCACACTCTGCCCTGCAGCGGGCCCTTCAGGTGGCGTCTGGAAGACACTCTTGCCCTTTCTTCTCAGGCACCTCACCTGCTGTGTTCTCAGGGCTGCCTGCAGCACCCCCCCAACCCATGTTCTCAGGGCTGCCTGCAGCGCCCCCTGTGTTCTCAGGGCTGCCTGCAGCACCCTCCACCCCCGCCCCGTGTTCTCAGGGCTGCCTGCAGCACCCCCCCCCACCCATGTTCTCAGGGCTGCCTGCAGCACACCCCACCATGTTCTCAGGGCTGCCTGCAGCGCCCCCTGTGTTCCCAGAGCTGCCTGCAGCCCCTTTCATTTGGAGCTGTTGGACTGACCCTTCCATTTGTATATTTTTTCTCTCTCATCCAGTTGCATTTTTGCTCTGTTTTCTGTGAAATTCTCTCAGTGTTCTAACCCCGCTATTGAGATTTTTATTTCTGCCACATTTTTCCTCCTTTCCTTTCAGACTTGGGTTTCTGGGCCTTCCTTTGTAAAGGCACATGCCATTGTTGCTTCCGCAGGTCCATCTCCGGTGGGGATGTTAGTGACGGCTCTGGCAGTCTTCCCCTTGTGTGGCCTGTGCTCCCTCCACATCGCCCGTCCCTGCACCTTGGTCTGGGTCTCTCGCCCACCCAAGTCAGGCTCTTCTGCATTGTCTGGTGGTGGCCCAGAGAGCTTGACTTGGGTGGGGGTCCTGGGCGCCCAGTGGGCTCAGCCACCGTGGCCTCCTGTGGGTGGTCTACAGGGCCATCTCCTTCAGGGGTGCCCCCCCAAGAGGAGTGTTGTGTTCCTGCCTGGAGTGGGGGAGGGTGGTCCTGTTGCTGCACTGGGAAAGAAGCTGGGAGGCAACACTCAGTCAGCCGCCCTTCCCCACACCCCTGTTCTGGAGGCTGCCCTACTCCGAGCTGTGTCTGGAGTCCTCGGTCCAGAGCTCCCTCCTATGTGGACCCTCCCAGTCAGCCAGCCTCTGGTCCCTGGTAGGTACATGAAGGGGAGGCAGCCATCTGTAAGGCGGGGAAAGACCTTGTGTCCACAGGTGCTTTATCTGATGTTCAGGTGCCCCCCCCACCCACTGCACCCCCACCCCTACTAGAGACTCCTGAGCCTTTGTGGGGTAACGTGGATTGCTTTCTTGCTTTCTCTGCTGTCTTTCTAATGTCTTGCTTCCTGATTATTATTGTTATTCTCTTTCCCTTTTGCTTTGTCTGTTAAAATCCACTTTCATTGTAGTGGGATCTGGGGCCGGAAGGGTGTGAGTGCCTGTGCCTGATCTGCCATCTTTACCCAGAGTTCTGTGAGGCTTTGGTCCAGTGCAGGAATGTGGGGACAGATGAGAAGCAGGTTAGTACTAGGCAGGGGTGGCTGAGTGGTCCAGCTGCTGGGCAGCCAGCATCTCCTTTGTTCTTGCCCAACAATCTTATCCAGGAGTTTTCCAGAGATATAGCCAGCAATATTCTGGAAGCAACTGAAGGGCAGCTCACAAAGACAGTTGTGCAGAGGAAGGAGAAGGTCCAAACCTAAGGTTGGCAGGTTAACTGTATTGCCTGCATTCTTTTAGCTTCCAGCAAAACACGTTTTCCCAGGTGGCTGGTCAGCTCCCCTGTGGCTAACATTCTTGCGGCAATGGATGAGAGTTTTAGCTGCTCCGCTGGCATTCAGTACTGTCATTGCTTTGGATGTTAACCATTCTCATAAATGTGTATAGTGATATCTCATTGTTATGATTTGAATTTCCATAATAGCAAATGACACTGAGCACCTTTTCACACAGTTGTTTACCGTCTGTCTATCTTTGGTTGAGTGTTCAGATCTTTTGTTCATTTTTTAAATTGGGCGTTTGCTTATTGTTGAGATTGAGTTCTTTATGTACTTTAGATACAAGTTGCCTTTACTTCGGATCAGCCTCAAATAAAAGCATTTCTATCAGCTAAATAAACCTGGCTCTAATTGTGGATTCCAACCTCATGTTCCTGTCTTGCCTTGGTCTTTCAGAGACTCTCTGAAGAAGGGAACAGGAATGTCATCCCTGGGCCATCACTGCCATCGGGGCTGTGTTAGTGTTGTGTTAGTGCTGTGTTAGCCATGCTGCCTCCGATGCCCAGAACAAGGCTCCTGAAGCCAGGGAACAGTTCCTTCAAGATGGCAGAGGAAAGACGGGGCAGGGGTCAGCTGGATGTGCATCACTCACCGGGCTCAGGGAAGATGCTCCTGGCTTCTCTTGGGAGACAGTTCGTGATGAGGCCCTCACAATGGAAAGGAAATGGAAATGTGTATTCTTTGGGTTCAGTTCACATGAGTCCACAGGTAACACCGTTCATCTGGAGAAGGCCTTTGCTTGCAGCAATCCATGATCTGGAAGCTTTCTGGGGCAAGGGGCAGATATACCTTTCCCTGCATATCCCTTCAGGAGCAACAGGGGTTGTGACTCAGGGGTGTGCGTGAAGGAAAGAAGCTCCAGAGCCCTTGCCTCAGGTGGCTTCTGGCCTTCTGTTGGCCGAAACCATCAGTATTCTGTTATTGCTGTTTTTAAAAGGGACCTTGAGAACGGAAATTTTCAAATGTGCTTTGTAACCCTTAGCCAAAGGAGAGCAAACACCTTTATGAAACTCTGGCATGTGGTCCTTTTAACCTTTCCAGGCAGTGTACTGGTGCATGCAAACTAGTGCTGTTCCCTTCTGGGGTCAGGGGTGCTGGGTTCTGTGGAAGCAGTCCCAGTTGTGAGCTGGAGCTTGGGTGAAAGGTGTGTGGGTGTGTACATACACCACTTTGTTATACAGTGTTATTGCATTAATTCTGGCTGTCCAAAGCGGTTCATTTGATGAAGACAAATGCAGAAAGGACAGTCACACACAAATCCCGTCTTCCCGAGGTAACCTGTTTCCTTCCTGCAATTGCGTGTGTGCATTTGAGGGTGGGGCTCAGCCACTTGGTAGTCTGTTTTCTTCCCTGTCCACATACCCGGGGCTGTTTATGAGCAGCCCATGTTGGTGGTTCAGAAGAACATTCGAGAGAGACGGCAGGCCCACTCCATGTGCTTATTTTTCCTCGTCTAGCCCACCCAACAGATGAAGCCTGGTTCCAGTGACCTTGGGAATGACACCAAGGAGCACCGAGCCCCCCACCCCCCCGTGTTGTGGTCCTGGGGCAGGGAGGTAGGCAGGACACAGGACAGGGCTCCTACCCCAGTGGCTCCTCCCAGTTCTTGCCAGCCTTCCCTTGCCATCAGGCAGACCCAGGTAGCCTCGGGTCTTAGAGTCCCGTACAGAGCTGTTGCAGAGGGGGTCACTCCAACCTTGAAGCTTCTGGGGGCCTAGCCATGGGATAGTACAGAGTGTGGCACTGCTTTTCCTCCTGGCTGGTGTTCCTGGGGTCAGCTCCCTTAAGGTTAGGATGCTGTTCTAGGCTGGGACAGGGAAGGGCATAGGAAACAGGGCCAGCAGGATACAGGGAAGAAGGGAGGGCACAGACACGCATCGAGCAGGCCTGTGCCCAGAAGAGGGTGGGCTTTGTCTCCTGAGGAGAGGCGCCCCCCCCCCGCCCCCAGAGCACTGGTCTTTCCACACGGCAGGCAGTGGGGCTCTGTTTCAGGGCGGTCCCCTCTCTAGTGCTCTTAGGCTGCGACCAGCCCGAGCAGGATGCAGGGGCTACTAGGCCTGCGGGCAGGGCTGAGGGACAGGGCCTGGGGCTGCCAGGCCACCAAGAGGGATTCGGAACACAAGGGCTTTCCCAAAAGATGGGGGCGGGGATACCTTGCTCCTAGTGGGCAAGACAGAGAGCCCCAGGTGGGCCTGTGGGCCGAAGCTGCTGCAGGAGAGGCCCGGGTGGGCTTTCTAGCTCCTCCCTGGGGGTCTGGAAGTTCCTAGAAGTCCCTGACACTGCTGAGCTATTCCAGAAAAGACAGATCATTGTCTGATGTTGTGGTGGTGGTTTTGCCTCGGCTCTCTCAAAAACCAAAGGTGTTTTAGTCTTGTCATCCAGATGACAAGCTCATTTTAATGCGGACGTATTTGCTCTATGAAACCAACTCTGAAGAGTATATTGTTTTTATATTCTCCTGGAAACCTTGCCGCATTTTTCCTGAGAAAACTGAGCCTGCTGTGCACCTGGAGCTGGCCAGGTAGCAGGTGCTGGGCCTGGAGGAGGAGCCCTCCAAGGTTCCTCCAGGGGTTCTGAGCGCCATTGTGTTGACTGTGCTGCCTGGTGGTCCTCACCCTTCCCAGGGAACTGCCCGTCTCCTTCATCAGCTGCAGGGGAGCTGGGGAACAACTGTGGAGGTCCCCCACAGGTCCTCAGGCCCACATGCTGCAGCCTGGGCAAGCCTGCAGTGAAATAGGCCCAGTGCAGCCTGGCTGTGGGAGCAGTGGGGGCCTGGGGTGCAGAGGATAGCCTCACCACACCACGGGTGGGTGCCCCTGCTTACTCCTCCGGGGACATGAACGTGGGCAGTAGTGTTCCTATTCTGCCTGGGGAGGGGCTGTGACAATCTTTCTTCCAGGTGGAGCCTGGCCTCAAGCTCACCCATCTGAGTGTGTCACCTTGGTGAGGTCACTTGGTTCCTCGCCTCTGACACGGGTTTCACATCAACACTTTCCTGTCTCTCGGGGTTGGTGGTCAGATGAGCCCAGTGCAGGCCAAAAGTAAACGCCGCGTGCCTGTAAAGAGTGTACGTGCAGCTGTCGGTGCCCTTGAGCGCCGATAGCAGAGCCTAGCAGGGTGGGGTCCCTACTGGCAAGGCCCACCCAGGAGGCACTGAAGGGGAGAGGGCAGGGGAAGGAAATGAAGGCTGGGGGAGGGGAGACACAGGAAGAGGAAGTGGGCCACCAGGGTTGCAGAGGCTTTGCAGAGAGGGCTCCTCCCTCCGTGGCCTGGAGAGCCGGCTGAAGCACAGCCCGGGGTGCAGAGCTGGGCTGGCTGTGCAGGTGCTTGTTGGTGTCAAAGGGCAGTGGGACTTGTCTCCTGTGACAGCTCCCCTGTGACTGCCAAGGCTGGTGCTCCCACCAGACGTCACAGCCAGAGGCGGGCCCAAGAGGCCTTTCCAAACTGCCTCTTCCCCTACCCCACACACGGTCTGCCCTCTTCCTTCTCTCCCTCCTTCCTTTTCTTTTTGATGCAAGAGAAAACCCTTTCCCAGTAGTTGCAGATTCCCTGGTTTCCACTCCTCACCAGCCCCTACAGCGGCACTTGGGGTCTGCATCCTAGTGGCTGGATGGACTTGGCGCTCCTAGCTGCTAGCACCTGCCCCATTTACCTGGGTCAAATTTCAGCCCCCAGTGGTATCAGTGCACAGAGGGGTGGTCTTTTGGCAGGAGTGTGGCATTCAGGAGCCTGCAGGGGGCTTCTGACGTGTAATACAACCCTGGAACTGCTGCTGTTTAAATCCTTTGCTGAATATTTGTCACCCATAGCCTTTTAAGTCTGACCCATTCTAAACTGCTGGGCCTGTCAAATCATTTATCAGGGAGCGCCCTCCTCCAATAGGACAGTTAGCGATGTGACCCAAGGGCGCTGAAACCCTGAGCCCTGCACTGAGAGCAGCCCTACAAAGCTAGATTGGACTTGACGGTTATTTTTGAGTTTCTCATCCTGGAAGCCCAGCATGTTCTGAGGAGAATCAGCCTGGGCGACCATTGTTATTTTAAGAGAGCTCTTGGGGGAATCTGAGGAAATGTGCTTTGAAATAGGGAATACAGAATGGGGCCAGTAATGTGCCCAGAGTGTGGAATGTCTGGTTTTTAATTGGCATTATTGATGGCTAGCATTTTCTAGTTTGCTATGGATTTTTTTGTTTCTAATTTAACTTTTTGAATAGGAGATGCATTTGTGTGTTTCAGAATCTAAAAGATTTAAGGAGTTTCCCCAGGGAAAATTCTGTCAACCTTCCGCATCCTCCATCTGCTCAGTGTTCCTCTGGGTGATCTCTGTTCCTACTTTCCGAGGGACCTGCTCTCTGCGCAGACTGGCCCAGGCACACGTACATCCTTGCTGGTCATCTGTCCTCAACTTTATTTTCCTCACTCAGCTTGGAGATCTTTCCATAGCAGTTTGTAATACTTCTTTTTGTTAGTATTTTGTTGTCTTGGCGTTCCATAATTTATTGACAGGCCCCAGTGGAAGGTCATGAGTTGTTTACAGGTTCCTGATGCATTGAATTATCAGGATCATATCCCATTTTGAAGGTGTGCATATGTGTTTGTAGGCTAGGATGTCAAAAGTTGAGATGTGGGGCAGAAGGGTGTGCGCGTTTCTGATGTTAATAGGTATTGCCAGTCACCCTCCATGGAGGTGGTAGCAGTTCGCACTCCCATCAGCAAGGACTGTCTGCTTACCCACAGCCTCACCAAGGTGGTAGCTACAGGGCTGCACTTCAGGGGCTTTCGTTTGTTGTTAGCTCCTACTGGGCGAGGTGGAGCGTCTTTTCAGGTGCTCGAGAGCCCTTTGTAGTTCCTTTTTTATGAATTGCCTTTGTCCATTTTTCTGTTGGATATTTTTCTTTTTTAAATTTCTGTGAGCTCTTTCTGTATTAGAGATTAGCCCTTTGTGGTAGGAGCTGCAAATATTTTTTTCTGTCAGTTTGTCATTTATCTCTCACCTTTGTTTATGATGTCTTTGTTCCCAGAGAAGTATAGTATAACTTTTGGTGCAGTCAAATTTATTTTTATTTTTTATTTATTTATTTTTTGTGATGGAGTCTTGCTCAGTTGCCCAGGCTGGAATGCAGTGGTGCAATCTCGGCTCACTGCAGCTTCTGCCTCCCATGCTCAAGTGATTATCCTGCTTTAGCTTCCTGAGTAGCTGGTGGCGTCAGCCACCATGCCCGGCTGATTTTTGCATTTTTAGTAGAAATGAGATTTCACCATGTTGTCCAGGTTGGTCTTGAACTCCTGACCTCAGGTGATCCTCCTGCCTCAGCCTCCCAAAGTGGTGCAATTATAGGCGTGAGCTACTGCGCCCAGCCTTCAGTCTTTTCTTTTATGGCTTGTGGACTTTGATTTATAGAAGGAACTTCTATCTTACAGTTTTCTCCTAGAATGTTTGTGGTTATTTTTTACATTTGAATCTTTGACCCATTTAGAATTTATCCTGGTGTGGGGGGGAGGAATGGATCTAACCTTGCTCCCGAAGTATCCTGATACACATTTTGAGTGTCCCCCGCCGCAGGGGTTCAAGATGTCACTCCATCCTATGCACAGTTACCACTGCCTTCAGTTCTAATTTTGCCATTCCTGCTGGGCTTCACTAGCTGCGTAGCAGTTCAGGGAACTGTTGAATCCTGGTGGTCTCGTTTCCCCCACATCGTTTTGCAGAATTTTTTTCTGGCTATTCCTGTTTGTTTCTCTGTATGAATTTTTAGGATCAAGTTAACCTATTTGAAAACAAAGCAAAGCAACAAGAAAAATGCCTGCTTTAAAAAAATACCTTTGCATGCATTGTAGAAATGTGGAGACACACGTTTGTCCAAGAAGGATTCTTCCAACACTGTGTGTGGCAGTCTCCAGCCAGGCTTCGGCACCCTGCCAGCTCTCGCACATGAAGGGTGGATAGGAGTGTGTGGTCAGTGGCACCAGACCACAGCGCCCTGGGACAGGGCACGCCTGCCTCCCATGACCCTTTTACTACAGGGCAGTTCATGACCATGCGCCCGGAGCCCCTTGGCGCACAGGTGATAACAGTGTTATCTCCTCCAGGCACTGCTGTGCAGCAGGCATGTGCCCCACGTATCTCAGTGACTGAGACACTGGCTGGATGACCATCCCTGAGACATCAACAGAGGAGTGGGGGTGGGGCAGGCTGCTTCTTTGCCACAGGCAGGCCCCAGCTGTGGCTCTAGCTCTGCCGCCAGCTGGGTGAGTGGCAGCTCACTGTCTCCTCCTGAGCCTCACTTCCCTTATCTGCTCAGTGGGTGGGTAAGAGCTTCCAACCTGGACTTCCTGGGAGACCATGCGCATGTCAGCTCCATGTGGCTTAACAAACCACTAGCATTTCCAGTAATGAGCAGGGCAGCCAAATGGCCTCCTAAAGAATTAGGAACTCCATCCTCCACCACAGAGCGGGGAGGCCTTTCTGCCACCCGAGGAGAGGCTGTGTGCCTGAATTTCATTGGAGGCCAGCAGTTTATCAGCCCCCATGTTTGGCCATGTGCTGAGCTGCCCCAGGGCAGGAGGGCAAACAGGCTTCCCTGGAATGGAAAACATGGCAGTCTTGAGGTTGGAAGCTGGAAGTGGCCCCAAGCCAGTGCCCATAGAGCAAAGTTGTCCATCGGTGAATGACAGCCCACTCACTGGTGGGGAATAGCTGGGGACTGGGGACAGTGGCCCGGGAGCCTGAGGAGAAGCAGTTTCTCTTTGGGAGGCTTTCCCTGTGCCTCCCTTTGAGTCTGACCAGTCCTGTCCCTGCCATTGCTCCTGTGGATCCTTGCGCTGCAGAGGTCTGCTGTTGTATCCAAGACACGATGGGTCATCTGCCTTTCCAGGACCTCCCAGTAGGAGTTGCATCTCTGTTTCTCCCTTCCATGAAGGGGAGGGGAGCTCAGCAGGGCTTCCCAGAGTAGACCCGGCAGGAGGCGAGCAGAAGAGGCCCTTGCAGCAAACACTGTTCTGGCCCCAGCCTGGTGCATTGGGAATGGTGGAAAAATGACCCCACAACAGGCTTCCCATAGGAGGTTCACAGAAAGAAGTGCAGTATCGTTTATACAGATGCAGTTGGAGCCAGGAGGGGCCCACTCACCTGTGGGATGGTGGGTAGCAGTCTGGTGAAGGCTGGATGGCAGGAGGTAACTGGGAGCGTGCCCTTTGTGCAGGAGGGCAGAGCAGAGTGAGTTCATGCCACAGCCCAAGTCTGAGCCAGGCTTTGAGCTGGAGCACGCAAACTCCTGAGCTGGCCACACTTGCATGTGGCTGCTGTTGGGGAGCGGGGAGGGCCTGGGGCGTGGGTGCTGAGGCGGATGGGGGGCGTGGATGGAGGAGAGAGAGCCCTGTGCTCCCCTCCCGGCTGGCTCTCTGAGGGAACATGCTGTCCCGCCCGGGCCTGCGGCTTGGGCAGGAGCAGCTTGTGGGACGCTGTGTTCCCTGATAAGATGAGGCAACTGCTCTCACTCTGCGCTGCTCCGCTCATGGCCTCGCTGTGGCGCCAGGGAACATTTATGTAACTCGCAGCCCTGAGCAGCCGCCCCACCCAACCCCACCCCAGTCCCCAACCCCCACTCTCCCCACAACTCCGCGAGGCCCCCAACCCTGCATCCCTGGCCGTGCAGCTTGACACCCGAAGAGTTCCTCGCTGCCTGGCACCCACAGGACCCCCAAGCCCCAGCCTGGCCTGGTCCAGCCCCTCCCCCATCTTCCCACTGTCCGCCCAGCCCTCCTGCAGCCTCCCTTACAGGCTCCTGGGCACCTAGTCCCTCTCCAGGCTTGACCCCAGGCCCCCTCCTCTCACCCAGTCTCCTCCTCACAAGGCTTAATCCCACCTTGTCCCAGGGCCCCCACCCTATGCACAAGAGCAGGCACACACAGCCAGGACCCTGGATACCCCCACCTGGGGAGCTGGAGTGGCTCTGGGATCCAGCAGGAAGGCTAGAAGCTACTCTGCAGGGGTCTGGAATCGCCTACGTGTTCTAGAGGGAGCCCTGTCCTTTTGAGTCCCTGTCATACTGTCTCTGTATCACATGCCTGGGAGGAGGCAGATGCAGGGTTTGAACCCAGCACAGAGGGTGCTTGGTTTGTTGAGTCCGATGGGCTCCCTTTGCCTTAGAATGGGAGTTGGGCTCACTCTCTGAAGGGCGGGGCTGGCTGCCCCCCACCTCATTGGGTGCCCTGCTGCACTCGCTGCTGGGCTGCACAGCCCCCGGAGTGTGTCCCCAGAACAGGTTTTAGAGCGAATCTGGAGACCACGTGTGGGGCCTCGAATTCAAAACTTTTCATGACAATAGCACTGTTTGCCTCTTGCTCCCAGGGAGTGCAGTAGGATATTGCAGGTGCTACAGGGAGGTGTGACGGCACTGTCCCTCTCAGAGTCACTGGAATGTGGCTTGGTGGAAGACCTTGTTTTGATTTCTAATTTTGAATATGATGAATAGCAGGGGCTCTTGCCCACATACACCAAAGCTCCTGGGGCTCCTTGCCGATCATGTGGGTGAAAGTGCCCTGGCATGCTGCTCCCTGTTCACGCCCTCACCTGTTCCCCTCTCTGGGCTGCTCCTTGTCAGCCTCCTGGGTACTGCCTGAGTGTCACTACCAGGAGACCGGGCCAGACCCAGTGCTGGTCTTGCCAGTTTGAGCCATAACTCGAGTTTGGGGGCCAGTTCATTGGCCGGAGGAGCAGAGGATGGAGCCGCTGTGGGGGCCACATCTGCCTGGGTCAGGACTGTGTCTCTGGGCCAGGCACCCGTATGTGCCCTGTCCTGTCAAACCATAGAACTCTTGATGTACAGGGAGGCTGAGCACTGTGCTGGTGGAGTGGCTTCGCCGGACACCACCTGCCTCTGCTCCAGGCTGCCTGGCATCAGCGTCCCATCCGTGGATGCTGCAGTTCCTGCGGCATCGTGTGGCCCACCCGTAGCTGTGCGCACCTCACATGCTTCCCCGGCCTGCAGGCAGAAGGAGCTAAAGGACAAGGCTCCTCACAAGGGCTATTAAAAAGCAAGGCTCAGTCTGAATTCGGCTTGGCTTTCCCCCCCTCCCAACAGGCCCAAATCTGGGGAGACCCATTTGACAGGGCTAATGACTAAGAGCAACAATAACAGTGGAGATTTTAGGAGTGCACATTTGGAACGTGCCAGGCATTGGGTTGAGGCGCACCTGTGTCAACCCCCAGGAGGATGGGGCAGCGTGCTTACTTCCTGCAGCTGCTGTCACACATTGCCACAAACTGGGTGGCTGAAAAGCAACTGAAACTCACTCTCACAGTTCCAGAAGCGAGGAGCCTGAAATCAAGGTGTTGGCAGGGTTAGTTTCTTTCGGAGGCTCTGAGGGAGAATCCGCTCCCTGCCTCCCCTTCCTTCCCTTGCCCACTTTCTCCCCATTTCTTCTTGCTCCCTTTCTCCTCTCACTCACTCCCTCCCCTCGTCCCTACCTTCCACACTTGGGAGCTGCTGTCCAGATCCTTACCTGATGACATCTGCAAAGACCTTTCTCCAAATAAGGTCACATGCACAGGTTCTGGGGGTCATGACTTGGCTGTATCTTTTTGGGGACCATTGTCTCCCCTACTGCAGGCAGCAAGGAATTTGTTTGGACCATACTGTCACAACTCAGTGCAAACAGGGTCTGAACCTCATCTGTCAGACCTGACATGGCTGATACTAAACCATTTATTTAATGCTGGGCTTCCCTAGGCATTTAATGACAGTATGCATTCTGAATCTCCAAGAGTGGAATTACCATGCAATGTTTTCACTCTTTGGTTGATGAAATTTTTTATTCTGGAACTGATGAAGCTTTATACAATGATAACGTTTCTTTGAACATATTCTGGGAAATATTGGACTAGATATATAAAGAATTAAACATTTCTTTTTATTGTTATGAAAGAAACAAATGTGTATTTTTTTTAAAAGACCCAAGTCAGACATGTGGCTCACGCTTATAATCCTAGCACTTCGGGAGGCTGAGGAGGATGCATCACTTGAGGTCAGAAGTTCAAGACCAGCCTGGCCAACATGGTGAAACCCTGTCTCTACTAAAAATACAAAAATTAGCCGGGCACGGATGGGCACCTGTAATCCCAGCTACTCAGGAGGCTGAGGCAAGAAAATTGCCTGAACCCAGGAGGTGGAGGTTGCAGTGAGCCGAAATCACACCACTGCACTCCAGCCTGGGCGACAGAGCGAGACTGTCTCAGATTAGATAGATAGGTAGGTAGGTAGGTGAATACATAGATACATACCCATAACAGAGAGCTTGTAACAAAAAACATGGTCTCACCAGTCCAGCCCCACTCCCTAGAGAACAATACGTCTTTTCTGATTTTAGTTGTCTTGATGGTTACTGCCATAAATGAACTGTATTATTGCTGTTTCTTGATTGATCAAATATAGGTATTCTCTGTTATCCTCCTGCCATGAAATTTAAGGATTTACCTCACTCCTATTCCTCCCCTCCAACTCTTCCTAAATTGATGGATGTATTATTTTACTTATTTTGTTGACAATCCTTGTAATTTTAAACCTCTGTGTTTCACTTAGACATGTCCTTGTTCTCTGGGTGCATTCCCACTTTTCTCTTAAATCCATGTTCTCTTCTGGGCCCATAGGTCCGTTGTGTGGCCTTTGTTTATAGGATTGGTTCTAAAACACTGACAGCTAGTGCTAAGGTTAGCATGACCACACTGTGTAAAGTTTCCATCAGCAGGGCCTGTGCTGGGATTACATTTCCTGCCACTACCTCGTAGACTTGTTGTGAAGGATAAGTAATAGAGCATAGGATAAACCCCTAGAACTGAGCTTGGCTCAAAGCTCTTGACTCATAATCATGTGGCATTTTAGTTTACATCTAATTTGAACCACACGTTTTTTGTATGTCTTCTATTTTTCCTGGAGTTTCTAATTGCCTCTCTTTTTTCTTTTAAACAAAGAGTAATAATGTGCCTTTACTGTGTCCTGAAGTTTATCCAGCCTTATGGATATGGGGGGTGAGAAGGGATGAGGCCAGTTTGGAAGGGCAGCCCTGCAGCCACCCCTAATGCCAGAAGGGCTGCTTTCTGGGGTGCCAGAGCCCCCCACCCTGGTTCTTCCTGAGCAGTTGATGTCATTTTTGTGGTTGAGTTTGCCAGGGTAAACGCTGGCCTGTCTCCTGCTCTAAGTGAGGGATGGGAAGGAGGGAGCAGCAGCCTGAGTATAGCCCATCTTCGTCACCTCCCATCCCCACTGTGTTCTGCTGCCTCCCCTCCTGCACAGGCCCCTGATGGGATTCTCTGGGCTGCTGTCTGTCACCATGTTTGGCTCTGCGGGAACCTGTCTCATTCTCTTGCTCTGCCAGCCAACCCTGGTTGGCCACTTCAGGACTTGCGTGAGAGAAGGAGCGGCAGACTGGTTGTAGAATTCCAGGCCCTGGAGATCCCCGAGGCTGACCCTGTCATGTTACAGACTAGATGGAGAATTGTCTTCCTGCCCTGCAGAGGTCCAGAATGTGGCTCCCATGAGCAGCAGGGGTGCCTGGACTCCAGGAGGCCTGTGAAGCCAGGGCCTGGGCCTGTCATGCCCATGCGTTGGGGACCGCTGGCCCTGCCTGGTGTGTGGTGCTTCCTGCTTTGTGGGGTACTTAGGGGGTCCACTGCCAGGAGCCTGGGCCCTGCAGTTCACCTGCAATGCTGTTTTATCCTAGGCCTGTCCTCTTCCTCCATCGCAGGTGTGGGCGGGAGGGCAGGGGCCCACCTTCATCTCTGCTCTGAGGGATTTGTCATGGAAGCTCTTGGAGGTGGGGCACGTGGCAGGGGCGATGAGCGGCTGGGGTGTTGGGCGTCGCGGGCCCTTTCCCAGAGAGAGTGTGCAGGCCGGGATCGGCCAGATACTGATGCCCTGCCCCTGTGCCCACAGGTGAGAGGCCCTTCGCCTGCAGCTGGCAGGACTGCAACAAGAAGTTCGCGCGTTCCGACGAGCTGGCGCGGCACTACCGCACGCACACGGGTGAGAAGAAGTTCAGCTGCCCCATCTGCGAGAAGCGCTTCATGCGCAGCGACCACCTGACCAAGCACGCGCGCCGCCACGCCAACTTCCACCCCGGCATGCTGCAGCGGCGCGGCGGGGGCTCGCGGACCGGCTCCCTCAGCGACTACAGCCGCTCCGACGCCAGCAGCCCCACCATCAGCCCGGCCAGCTCGCCCTGAGCCCGCCACAGCCATGAGCAGCCGCTCCCGCCCCCTCGTGAGTCCCTGGCCTTTCCTTTTGTAGTAAGAAGAGAGAGAACTCGATGCGAAGTCCACGAAAAAAGAATTTTCATCACCTCAGGTGTCAAAGTAAATTTGTCTAAAAAAAAAAAAAAAACACAAAAATTTCAAAAACCACCACCCACCAATTGCACAATAGATAGACCCACAAAGTTGAGATTCAGCGGTGTTGAACCCCCTTTCTCAGGGATGGACACGTTCCACGAGGTCAGTGAGGACACCCCTTCCTGCCGCCTTACTCTGTACATAGATTTGCACTCTGGAGTTTTCTGTTAGGTTCGGGGACACACTGGGGACAGAGCAGGCCAGCCAGTCTGGAGCTCAGCGTCTGGCTGGCTGGCCAGCCTGTGGGTCTGTTGGGAGCAGACGTGGTCACTGACGTTTGTGCTTCCGCTGCAGATTCCTAAGCAGCGGGCCTGAGCTCTCCCTGCCTGCCCTACCCAGCCTCTGGCCTCTGCTCCACAGGCCTGGCCAGACTTCCAGCGCAGCTGATTCTGAGGGACAGGCCCCTGCAAAGGGAAGCCTTAAAGCTGTGCCGGCCGGAGGAGCACTCCACCTTGATGACTGTGGAGTGGGCTTTCAGCCCTCTGCGCCCTGCCTGCCTCCCTCCTCGCCTCCAGGAGCCCTCTCCTAGGGCGCTTGGGAGCACTGGAAGCAGAGGTGCGAGCCCTGGTTGAACACAGCGCTGCACCATCTGGCCTCCTCCGAGGCAGCGGCTGGGTCACACCTGCCGGGATTCCACTTCTTTGTGTCCCTACGGAAGGCACGCGGGACCCCGTCACTATCATACCTGGGCCTCCAATGAGGAATTCTGGGCTTCTAAAATGATGTCAGAAATTCCTGGTGGCACATCCAGTTCCGGAGTCCTCCCGCATGGGCACCTTTGTTGGAAACGGTGGGCAGGTCCTGGGGCCTCCTCATCAGAGGGTCTGTGTGCGCAGCTGTGCATGTGGCAGTGTACCGTGCTTCACAGAGAACATTCGGTAGCAAGAGACCGGAACATTGTGACTTGGACCTTTTCAGGAGTGGCGTGGATGTTACAGGAAATGCTGTTGGAGAGCGTGCATTCTGCTTCCTCCCCAGGGAACGCCAGATGGAAAGTTGTGGGAGACGCTTTTCTCAGACCCACCACATCCCCAACTCAGACTTAGCAAACCTCCGGCGTCTCCGTGTCCCCTGGACTCGTCCTCCCTTTTCTTCCTGCTTCTCCCTGCCCTGCCTGGAGGCCCCAGGCCACACCCAGCTGGTGTGGCTGCTCTGGTGCCCCATCACCGGCCTTCTCCTGGCAGGAGAGAAGGAGTGGAGAGCCGGGGCCTGGGTTTGAGCGCTGGGCAGGTCAGTCAAGCCGTGGTCCAGCAAGCTCCTCTGCAGATGGCTGGAGTGTTGACCCCAGGCTTGTGGCCCAGGTACTGCCCTCCCTTCTTCCTCAGAGTTGGGGCCTGTAAATGCAAGGGCCCAGGACAGTGTGTGTGTGTGTGCGTGTGTGCGCGTGTGTGCGTGCATGTGCGCATCTGTGTGTGTTGCGTGCATGTACGTATCTGTGTGTGCGTGCGTGCATGCATGTGTGCGCCTGCACACACGCATGTGTGTTGGGGGGTGGGGGGATTGGGGTGGACTCAGGGTATCTTGCCAGAGATACCTGTTTTGATGAGTACCTATTTTGATGCAAAGGAATGGCCCTGGGACCTCAGAGGGCCACAGGTGGCCTTCCTGGGCCCAGTGTGCCTTGGTTGTGGTCATCCTGCTTCTACCTGGCCCCACCACAGTGTGGGGTGCAGCACAAACCCGGGACCCAGGCCCAGCCGCTGGCCACTGTTTGGGCTGGCTCCAGAGTGGACAAGTGCCCTCTGTCACAGCAGCTGCGCAGGCACAGTATGGCATCAGGTGCCCGTTTCTCACTACTGTTTGTCAGCTGGCATTGGCCCGCAGCATGGTAGTAGCTTCCAGGTAGCACGATGGACCCTAAATTGGGCAGTAGCATTATTCCTGCTGCAGTGGGAACTGGCGGGGAGAGGGTCACCCCCGCTCTGGTTGAATACAGAGCTGGCCACTCTGGCTGCCGTGCTGTGTTTGGGCTCCCTGACAGCCCTGCTTGCATCGGGTCTGGAAGACAGAGTGGAATATTCGGTAGGGACCTTGACAGAAGAGAGCCCTGGGTGCTTGGGGTGCAAAGATCTTCATGCCCAGTTCCAAAGTGAGGTCCCTCCCAAAGTTGTTTTCGTGTGAGGCAGAGAAAGCCACACTCTGAATACATTTCATGTCTCAGGAATTCACATTCCACGTTCAGGAATTTTATTCCAAAGTCCTTTGGTGCACTCACCGTCCACCGTTCCCAAAGGCAGGGAGAGGGAGCAGCCCGTCCCTGGGAGGCCAGCAAAGTGCTCTCCAGGGAGGGGCCAGTCCTTGTGATCTGCCCAGGGTGTCACGGCAGGAGATTTTCTAGCTTCACATCTGTCTGCACATAGGAAGGAAAAGATAGGACTCTAAACCTAGTCATCTTGGAATAAAAAGAAGAGCTGGTTTGTTTTAGAGCAGGGTGGGGGGTGGGGGAGGGAAGCGGGTGTTGGCTGTTTCCAAAGAGAGCACTTAATTTAATTTTTCCTTTAAATGACCCAGGGCTGTTCCGTCTGATAGATGGAAGGGTAACATTGCCTTAAAACAGAAATATGCAGGCGTTGGCTATTTTTGGCGTAAGAGTGTGTCTTCATTCCCAAAGTGGTTCTCGTTTAATGGCAGGGTGTGGTCCTTAGGCCCCGGCCTGGACTGGGAAATTGGGGGAGGGTACCAGGAGAGAAATCCCAAGGGGTCCTCCTGGCCAGACCCTCCTGAATCATCTGGAGCTTAAACTCATCTCACCTGAAGGGCGAGGAGAAATCCATGAATCTCAGGAGCAGTTCACCGGGGTCCTCATGGGCAGATTTCCATCTCATCATGAAGTGAGGGATGCCCCGTAGAAGAGGGTGGTGGGCATTGGAACGCTGCCACCACTGAAGCGGGCACACAAGGCGGCCCTCCGGAAACAGCCTTCGTTTTCTTCTTCCCAGCCTGCGTCTGTTTCAGCGTCTTCCATTTTTGTGGTTTATGGCCATGCTTGCCAGTTTTGATGGGGTTAAAGAATCAGTACTCATAGAAATAATACTGAAAACTCAAACCCTTATTTTGGGACTTCAGTTCTGGTGGTCCATAGGGGCAGAGATCTCAAAATGAAGGTTGCCTGAGTGAAGGGAGAGTTCCCCTATAAAAGGCCTAAATTGACTTCAGGCTCAGCCATTGGGGGCTGGTATTGCTCATGTCCCAGATAAGAAAGCTCCTCTTTACATCAGCCATATTAGGGGAATGGTTATCAGCTCCCCAAATGCCTACTGGATCCTACAGCCATACAGGAAAACAGATGGACACAGCCCTTTCCTCAAAGAGCCCTGGGGTCCTGTCCTGCAGGGTGCTACATAGGAACATGCAGAGATGTCCTGGATGGGAACATGGTCCTGGAGGAGCCCTACCTGCATTCTGCTGCACCCCCACCCATGACTCTCGAGTGCAAGATCCCCTCACTCCCAACCCTGACTCGTTTCCCAGGCTCCACACTGAGGCAGGTGCAGGATTTGCCATGGTGCAGCCTCCAGGTACAAACGTGAGGCATGGCGACCCCAGGCCCTGCTGTACCCAGAGCACAGCTCAGACCAGTGAGGGGTCATTCAAAGGTAGGGATGAGCAGAGAGGGCTGGCCACTCTGCCTCAAGACTTGACCTCAAGTCTTCTGTCTCCCTGCACGGTGTGTCCAGAAAACCAGCCTCTTTCTTGCCAGAAACAGGTGCTAAGATGGACTGCACAGGATCCTGGTGCTCCCTAGGGACCCATTCAGGATCTCAGCTGGGCAGGGGTGCCCCCCAACAGGATGATGTGATCTGAGCAATAGTGTGGCCTTGTTTCTCTGCTACCGGTTGTGGCTGTGTTTGCAGGGCTACCTGACTATTTTGACTTCCGACAGATGTCACTGATTTTTTTTCCCCCATTTAAAAAAGGTCATTTAGTCAAAGACTCAGTGCTAGAAGGTTTAAAAGGTATGTGATGTGTTGATCACATCGCAACCAGTAAGAACTGCTTTGTAGGTTATCTACATCTTTTGCTGTTTCCGTATACAATTCTGGTCACCATATTTTCCAAAGCTAAAATCTGAGGTGTAGGCTGATGGTTTTTGAAATCAGGATTAACCCAGGGAGAACCAGGTCCTATGACTAATTTTCCTGATTCTGAGGCTCTGAAGGCTTGTCTGAGACACATTCCAGAGACCTTTGTACCAGAACGTGGATGCACAGTCCAGCTTACTACTGACACGCCTGAGCACCCTTTAGGGTGAGGCGCCACCTCCCGCCTGCTGTTCTTTTCCCTCAGTATCAGAAGAGTTGAATTCGGCAGGAGATGGGAGCCCGGTCCACGAGGGAAGAGGAGCTGTGCTTGGTTTCTACTCACCCCCATGAAGATTTCGGACTTGCAGTGCGGCCGTGGGGGCCCTGCCCTGCCTCTCTCTTTCTCATACAGCTTTAAAAACTTTACTACTTTTATTTAAAAAGGAACTGGATGGGAGAGAAGTAGCGTCCCCAACCCTACAAGTCACACATTCCGGGGTGGAGGGGGGGCGGGGGGGGTGGCAAGGAAACTGCTTTCTTCCAGGCCTCAGGGTCCTTGCTCCCTGGCCTCTTCCTAGAGGGCCTGTGGACAGGCCACATTGCGTGCTCATTTGGAAAGCAGGTATGTGAGCTGAATGACCGAGGCTACACACAGTGCAGGAGCCACTGTACCTGGCTACCTTGAGAGGAGTGAGGGGCCACCTCCCATGTGGCTCTAGACACCACGTGGGCTCATCAGCTCCAGCGTCTGCCAGGTCCAGGTGCCTGCCTCTGGGTGTATGAGTGGGAGACTTTGCTCCCTGGCCTCTCCCTGGAGGGGCCCCTGGTGCCGAGTGCTGGGGCCTCGGGCTGGTCAGCCTCAGCAGGAGGGAGACTCTCCTGAGCAACTATG
Source organism: Sapajus apella (assembly GCF_009761245.1). Lineage (NCBI taxonomy): Eukaryota > Metazoa > Chordata > Mammalia > Primates > Cebidae > Sapajus > Sapajus apella. Next base: position 1,327,928 of record NW_022437053.1, read on the forward strand.
CATTGTCATTGTCGGGTTTGGGGCTTGCGGTGGTTCCTTGGTGACTAGGAATTGCTTGTGTGCATGTGTTGGGTGCATGCTTCTGGGTCTCAGCTGCCCCAGGCCCGCACAGGCAACCCCTTCCCATCCAAAGCCATTGGTGGAGCTTCTCTGGAATCGTTTGCCAAAAGCCCAAGGCAGAATCCAAGGGTCCAAGACCATTTCCATGGAGCTCATGTTTTTCTTTTCTGTAGGAACTTTTTTTTAACCAGCACCCACCATAATTCCGAAGGCCATGTTTCATCTTTTCTGGATCACTACAGTGAAGTATTACAGTTGTACAGTTCCCAGTCTGGCCTTGGCTTGCTCGGATTAAACTTTGTATGTATTTTGTATGGCATAGATTCTATATTGTAATGATGTCCTATGCAAAAAGAAAAATTAACGAAATTGTAAATTTTATTGTTTTAACGTGTATGCATGTTTAGTGACGTTTACATTTTGAAATAAAATTTATGATTCATTATTTTATTTGCTGGAGCTAGTTTCTTTGAAGGGCATGTCTTACAGAGGCTCTGAGGGGAAGGGAACTGAAATGAACAAACTCAAGCAGTTGCAATTGACTGAGGGACTGAAGCTTGCCTGGAACTTAGTGGGTCCTATTCCGGAAGGAAGGCTTTGCAGAAGAGCTCTTGAAGAGAGTCGGTGCTACTTCTGGCTTCCCCTCCTGCCCATGAGAGGCTATTTCTGCTCATCACATTCCCACCCCTGTCCATCCTAAACAGCATGGAGGAGAAAGGGATGTGGTGATGACACATTCCCTCAAAGGGCACAGCACCTTTCCCTCACAGTCCCACAGAAACACCTGGACTTCTTTTCCTGGATCAAAGCCACCGCTTCTTTGAACACTGGATACCCTGCTCGCCTCACCCTTCAGCCTAGAGTCTAGAAAACACCCCTGTTCTAGCTACCAAAGTTCCTCCAACTTACCATAGGCACTGACCCCAAAGTGTGCTGCACTGGGGACAGGTCCCGGGGCCCTGGGGAGTAGGAAGGCAGGTGTTGGTAGCAGAGCCCGTTTAAGTCCCCACTGAACACTAACTGCCCCTGGCTGCCCCCAGGGCAGGTGATGTCCTCATTGGAGGCAATGGGAAGCCTGCAGCTATTGGAGGAGGTAGCTGCTGGGGTGGGGGTCTTCCACAGCATGTGGAAGGGAGGGGCCCCAGTGCAAGCTCATTTGAAAATGAGCTGGTGTAGCCACATGTCAGCCTCACCCAGGGGTAGACTAGCGCTGCATCTAGGCTGTACGCTGTTCCTATGTGATTACCCATTTTGTTTTGCTTTTTGAAATGGAGTCTCTTACTCTGTAGCCCAGCTCTGTCACCCAGGCTGGAGTGCAGTGGCATGATCTCAGTTCACTGCAACCTCTGCCTCCCAGGTTCAAGCAATTCTTCTGCCTCAGCTTCCTGAGTAGCTGGGACGACAGATGTCTGCCACCACACCCAGCTAATTTTTGTATGTTTAGTAGAGACAGGGTTTTTACCATGTCAGCAAGGCTGGTCTCAAACTCTTGACTTCAGGTGATCCACCCACTCAGCCTCCCAAAGTGCTGGGATTACAGGAGTGAGCCACCTCACCTGGCCCGTGGTTACCTGTTCATAGGATAAATGAAAATCACCACAAAATGTAAAGTATTACTAACAAATACAGGCATTGCAGTTGATCAGACATTGTTTTTCCTGAAGCTAACCTGACACCAGCTGGCATTTCCTGATGAACATTTGTTTTCTGTATTATAGACTGGGAGGAGGGAGGCGTGAAATGAATGCACCCAGGCACATACTGAACAGTCATAAAAACAAGCACACATTTTCAAACAAAAGTCTTTTTGGTACCGAGACATTTGGAGCCCATTCTTGGTTGGAGTATTTTCCCAGGGCAGCCACTGTTCCGCCTTCTCAGAGCCATTTATTGCTCAGGAACTTCCCCAGATAGCAACAACTACAGGGTGGATCTGCTTCCATAAATAGTTGTGTGCCGAGAGGATCCCAGATGCTTAAAAAATATTGACAGGAAAAAAAAAAACGCCTGTCAGTTATGATGTCACTGCTGAGATTTGAAACCCTACTGGGGTTTCTTTCCAGAAGACTGGGAGCCCACCATTCATGGAAGCCCCAATCTCAGGAAGTAGGGGTGTCTTAAGGCCTTCAGAGAACACCCGTAATGTAAGAGGGCAGAAAAAAAGCAAGCAATAGATTTCCTGGTGTTTGAAGAACAAATGTCTGAGTGTGTGTGGCATGTGCATAGCACGTTTTCTCCTCATTTTCTTTTTGGATCAGGTGACAAAGCAGTTCTGGATGGTGGGGAGGGTCTGTGCTGAGCAGACAGGACAGTGTCCTGGAGGCAGGGCTGAGGGGTCAGCCTCAGGACACTCCTGGGCCTGACCCTTTTTGCATTTTTCTCAGGACTGGGATTAGAAGTGAGGTTTGTGGTGGTTAGGTGAAGCACTGTGTCTGGCTGTGTAGTGACCAGGAGAGGAGAAGCATCTGGTGAAGGACGGGAATGCACTCCCCCAAAGGACAGAGCCTGGCGAAGCTCACAATGACACCTGCCTCTCTAAAGAAGGACTTCGGGCTGGGTGCGGTGGTTCATGCTTGTAATCCCAGCACTTTGGGTGGCCGATGTAGGCAGGTCACCTGAGGTCAGGAGTTCAAGACCAGCCTGGCCAAGATGGTGAAACTCTGTCTCTACTAAAAATACAAAAATTAGCCGGATGTGGTGGCGCGCGCCTGTAGTCCCAGCTACTTGGGAGGCTAAGGCAGGAGAATCACTTGAACCTGAAAGGCGGAGGTTACATGAGCCGAGATCATGTCACTGCACTCCAGCCTGGGCAACAAAAGCGAAACTCTGTCTCAAAAATAATAAAACACTCATCCTGGGCAACAAGAGCAAAACTCCATCTCAAAAATAACAAATAAATAAATAAATAAATAAAGCACTCATCCTGGGCAACAAGAGTGAAACTCCGTCTAAAAAATAAATAAATAAATAAATGAAGCACCCATCTCTTGGTGCCAGCCTGTAGGCAGTGAGCACCCTGTTGCTGGAGGCATTCAAGCAGGGGCTAAAACACTGCTTGCCAGAAATGCCTTGCAGGGACTGGTGTTCTGGAAGGGGACCCGGTTAGCATTCAGAGGATGGGCCACAGTATTTTCCAAGGGGACTCATTGGGGTGTAATCATCAAGACCCCCTGACACTTTCTCCTAGCCTTGTCAGTCATGGTGGGGTGTGGACTGGCCTTTTTTGGATTGTGTTTGGCTGCAGAAGGTCTTGAATAACATGTTAGGTAATGTGTAGCTTATTCTAGGGATATACATGGCTCAGTCACCTCCAGTCAAACCTCATCTAGGCCATGATAAAATTCCTGCCATGCCGGGCGCGGTGGCTCACGCCTATAATCCCAGCACTTTGGGAGGCTGAGGCGGGTGGATCACGAGGTCAAGAGATCGAGACCATCCTGGTCAACATGGTGAAACCCCGTCTCTACTAAAAATACAAAACATTAGCTGGGCATGGTGGCACGTGCCTGTAATCCCAGCTACTCAGGAGGCTGAGGCAGGAGAATTGCCTGAACCCAGGAGGCGGAGGTTGCGGTGAGCCGAGATCGTGCCATTGCACTCCAGCCTGGGTAACAAGAGCAAAACTCCGTCTCAAAAAAAAAAAAAAAAATTCCTGCCATTAGCACCACTCCTAAAAGGTTGTCTACATGGAAAGCAGTAAAGACACGCGGCTACTCCTGGCATTACTGCTATCTCTGCACCAACTTTCCTCCACCGTCACATATCAGAGACCAGTATTCTAGTGGTACATTGGACAGGCAGGTTTGTGTTGGAAGCACAGGACCTGTATTAATTACCAATTGTTGGCAGGGCATGGTGGCTTATGCCTATAACCCCGGCACTTTGGGAGACCAAGGTGGGCGGATCATAAGGTCAGTAGTTCGAGACCAGCCTGGCTAACATGGTAAAACCCCATCTCTACATAAGATACAAAAATTAGCCGGGCATAGTGGCGCACACCTGTAATCGCAGCTACCCAGGAGGCTGAGGCAGGAGAATTGCTTGAATCCAGCAGGTGGAGGTTGCCGTGAGGGGAGATCATGCCACTGCACTCCAGCCTGGGTGACAGAGCAAGACTCTGTTTTGAAAAAAAAATGCCTATTGCTGCTGTAACAAATTACCATAAGCAGTGGCTTAAAGCAGCACAAGTTTATTCTTTTACTCTCATATAGCTCTGGAGGTCAGAAGTGCAAAACAAGTCTTCCAGGGCTAAAATCCAGGTGTCAACAGAGCTGCTTTCTTCTAGAGTCTGTTTTCCTTTCCAGCTTGTAGAGTCCACCTACATTCCTTGACTTGTGGCCTCCTCCACTATCGTCAAATCCCGCAGAGTAGCATCTCCTCTCTGACCTCCTAAACTTCTTCTTATAAGGACTCCTGTGATTACCCTGTGAAGCTGGGATGTGGCTGCACATCAGGCTGTCCCTCACCCCCAACTAGTCCAGGATGAGTCCCCCATCTGTCCCGGCCTTCATGTCCTTCCTGCACTCCCCTGGGCTGGGGAGAGGAACGTGGAAGCTCGGGCTACAGGGCTCGATGAACTCCTGCATGGTGGAAGGAGCCTGCATCCCACTCTCCATGGCCGCAGCAAGGGCCACAAAACAGTTGAATTAAACTGGACTGAGCATCTCTTCCATCTGTGTTTTGTCATCCTTTATAGTATTCCCCTTCAACTATTCAGCTTTAAAAAGTAGCAGTGATAATAAAAATAATTGTCACTGCACTACAGTTCTGAAAAGCGGATCAATTCTTGACGACCTGCACCCCGGTTCACCTGCCGCTGCCTGCACAGCCCTTGCTCTGGTCAGTGGCCACACAGTGTTGGAGAAAGGTCTGATATCTCTGTGTCAGACACAGTGGGGCCTTTGGCTCTGAGCAGCCTGCCACGCAGCTGTGGAAAGAAGTCCTTCCCTAAGCCTTGCCCTCTTCACCTGGGAAGCAAGCTATGCATGGTCTGTGTGGGGTCAAGGTGAAGTTCACAGCGGGGTATGAGATGTCATTGCTGGGAACTGTGCCCCTGCCAGATACCCAGCCGCAGCCAGGCCTCCACTCCCAATCGCCACTGGGAAGTTATCACTGTGGACAGAGACTGGGACCGACCCGGGACACTGAGGAAGGCTGCCCCAGCCTGCCTTCCCTGTCCCAGAGGCCTGCCTGGCAGCAGCCACTCAGCGGGTCCTGGACCAGGAGCTTGTTTGCTGAGCTGTGTCCTCTGAGCACTCTCAGAGGGAAGTGGGAGTAGTCCCAACTTAAAGCTGCAGAAGGCACAAGGCTCAGAGTGGTAAAGTGGCCTTCTCAAGGTCACACAGCTGGCAAAAGTTGAGAGACCCTAGTCTGATTAGACCACTGCCCACAGCTGCCTTTTAACCTCTGGGTTAATTAAATAATGGCTTCTAACCTGTCTAGGGGTAACTTTGTCTCTTCTCTGGCATTGTGGGACTGGCCCAGAAGGCTGGCGGGCCCTAGGACACAGAGCTGGCCACTTAGCATTTTTCTGGCTGCTGCATTTCCGAGGCCTGAACACTGGCCAGTCTTGGGCCTGCACCTGGCAGCCCAGTTTGTCCAATGTAATGTCCTCTAAGATGATAAGTAAGCTGCGCTCAAGGGGGGGCCAGTCCCAGGCACCATGAGGTTCAGACCTCCCTTCAGGGCCCACCAAGCAGCCGGGCAAAGCCCTTTCCCCTGCATTGCTGTGACTCCCTGTGCCCAGGCTGCCAATATGTCTAGCTGCTGCACCCACTCACTCAGACCTCCTGAACTCAGAGCCAGATGGTACAAAGTGGTGATGGGCGTTATCCTCACTAACAAGCACATGATAGGCCTGAGGAGCTCAGTCTGGGTGTCCTGACCTCAGTTCTAGGGCTCATTCTTAACCCCTGCCCCATCATAATGTTTTCCATTCCCAGCCTCACAATTGGGTAATCATTTACTTAGGAATTTGCCAGGGGACCAGGGAGAATCAACAGTAAATATCAAGATGACCTGCATAATCAGCAGACTCCCCTGCACCTCCTAAGAGGAGTCCTCATCTCAACACCAGCGACACAAGGCTCCCAGATCGACTGTGTTTTGGGAAAGTGGTTATTGCATGCTTGCCCTGATGAACACAGCTACACCCTCTCTCTTGTCTGTCTCCTGCTCTTGTAACCATAAACACACTCCGGTGGGTTTTCTGAGATTGACTCTTGGCCTGTGGGGGCTGGACACGCTCGGAGCAGGGAGGATGGCCTCCTTCCTGGGCTCTGCAGTGCTCTGCCAATGGTCCAGTGAACTTTGCACACGAACCTTCCACTCTGGGAAGACGAGCTGCTAGTCGGTGGAACCCGGATTACAATGGAAACACAAACTCCAAATCCAAGAGGACAGGTGCCTCTGCAGTGAGGGTCACAGGGCCAGGAGAGGCACACAGAGGAGTGTCAGCAATGATGACAGGTTCGTGCTGAGGGCAGGGCCGCGCTCACACTTGCATTACATATGTTCTTGTGAATGCAGCAAATATCACATAAGAACAACATTTTTAAAAAGTTAATCTGCTAAAAATATCAAGATGTTTCAAGTAGCTTAAACGTCCAGGAATAGGAGACTAATTCAATGAACCACATAACCTCCATTATCACCAATACGCACTATATTATTAAGTGAAAAAGATAGGTTGCAAAACAGTACAAAAGTATAATCATGATCTATGAAAACATTTTTCTCTATAGCTATATTGTGTTTACATTCTCCTACCTCAGCACTTCCCTATTCCCCAAGACACAATATTGAAATTAGGCCAGTTAATAACCCTACAATTGCCTCTAAGTGTTCAAGTGAAAGGATGAGTCACAGGTCTCTCAAATCAAAAAGTTAGAAATATTTAAGCTTAGTGAGGACGCCATGTCAAAAGCTGAGGTAGGTCAAAAGCTAGGCATCTTGTGCCAAGTAGTTAGCCACGCTGTCAATGCAAACGAAATGTTCTCGAAGGAAATTAAAAGTGCTACTCCAGTGAACACATATATGATATGAAAGTGAAACGGGCTTGTTGCTCATATGGAGAAAGTCTCAATGGCTTGGATAGAAGATCAAATCAGTCTCAACATTCCCTTAAGTCAAAGCCTAATTCAGAGCAAGGTCCTAACTTTCTTTCAATTCTACAAAGGCTAAGAGAAGCTACCAAGCTGCAGAAGAAAGTTGGAAGCTGGCAGAGGTTTGTTCACAAGGTTTAAAGAAAGAAGGCATCTCCACAGCATAAAAGTGCAAGGTGAAGCAGCAAGTAGTGATGTAGAAGCTACAACAGGTTATCCAGAAGATCTAGCCAAGATCACTGATGAAGGCGACTTCACTACACAACAGATTTTCAGTGTAAATAAAACTGTCTTCTACTTGAGGAAGATGCCATCTCTGACTTTTAAAGCTAGAGATAGTAAGTCAGTGCCTGGCTTCAAAGGACAGGCTGGCTCTCTTGTTAGAGGCTAACGCCGTTGATAACTTTAAGTTAAAGCCAGTACTCATTTACCATTTGGAAAATCCTGGGACCATTAAAATATGTTAAATCTACTCTGTCTGTGCTCTGGAAATGGTAGAACGAAGCCTGGATGATGGCACACCTATTTACAGCATGGTTCACTGAATATTTTTAAGCCTGTTTTGAGACCTACTGCTCAGGGAAAAAGACTCCTTTCTGATGAAACTGGAATGGATGAGGAGTTGCTTCTTATGGATGAGCAAAAACAGTGGTTTCTTGAGATGGAATCTACTCCTTTTGAAGATGCTGTGAACACTGTTGAAATGACAACACAGAATTTAGAATATTCCATAAATTTAGTTGATAAATCAGTACCATGGTTTGAGAGGACTGACTCCAATTTCAGAGGAAGTTTTACTGTGGGTAAAATGCGATCAGCATTGCACACTACAGAGAAATCCATCACTAAAAGACCAGTCGATTGGGCCGGGTGTGGTGGCTCATGCCTGTAATCCAAGCACTTTGGAGGCCAAGGTGGGCAGATCACCTGAGGTCAGGAGTTCAAGACCAGCCTGACCAACATGGTGAAACCCCGTCTTTAAGGAAAAAAAAAAAAAAAAAAAAAAAGACTAGTCGATTGGTGTGGTAAACTTCATTGTTGTCTTATTTGAAGAAATTGCCAGTCACCCAAACCCTCAGCAACCACCACGCTGATCAGTCTGCAGCCATCAACATTGAATCAAGATCTTCCAGCAGGAAAAAGATCACAACTTGGTGAAGGCTTAGATGACTGTTAGTATTTGTTAGCAAAAAAAGTATTTTTAAATTAAGGTATGGACATTATTTATATAGACAAAATGCTATTACACACCTAACAGGTTACAGTATAGTTAAACGCAACTTTTATATGCACTGGGAAACCAAAAAATTTGTGACTCACTTTATTGTGATATTTGCTTTATTGCAGTGGTCTGGAACCAAACCCACAATCTCTCTGAGGTGTGTGCCTGTACTAGAACTGAGTGGTGGGAAAACTGGGGCTTGTTTTCTCTGTATTCGCTCTAGGTGTGAAATGTCTGACAATTTGACAATCTGTGACATGGTTCACAGATGTGGTTCCTGCATGTTATTGGGCTTGGCCAGGTCCAGGGAGGCCTGCAAGCTATCCCTACAATGGGCAGACTGAAACGTGCACAGATGTCTGTGACAGGCCTGTGACCAGCCTGTGATCAGGCTGTGACCAGGCTGCTGCCTGCACCAGGCAGAGCTTTGTTCCATAGTAGGGATGCTGCCAGGGAGTCTGGCACCTGGAGCACAGCCACTGGCTTGGACACGAGCCATCCAAGAGCATGGAATAAAAATAGAACGGCTTCAGCCGGAGAGGGGACAGGCTGAGCTCCTTGCTGGGAGGCCTTTAAAACAAAAGCACGTTTCACCGATCTGAGCATAGGTAAGGATGCTGTCACGAGTCAGGCAGGGGTCAAAGTCACCTGTCCTGGTACCGAGAGGTGCCTCAACATGATGGCGCAGGGCAGTTATTATTATTCTCATCAGCTGGCACTGTACCTTAGGTAAGCATTAGAAACTGGAGTGCAATGGTGTGTTTTTCCCCCCTTTCATTGCTAGGGTAAAGAATGCATGCTCTGTATACAGTTGGTGACAGTTGTAAAACTAAGAAAGTGCCAGTGAAAATGATTTTTAAAATGAAACAGTAAGGCCAGGTGCAGTGGCTCACGCCTGTAATTCCAGCACTTGGGAAGCCGAGGGGGGCAGATCACCCGAGGTGGGCAGATCACTTGAGGTTCAGAGTTCGAGACCAGTCTGACCAACATGAAGAAACCCTGTTTCTACTAAAAATACAAAATTAGCTGGGCATGGTGGTGCATGCCTGTAATACTCCCTCCCTCAGGAGGCTGAGGCAGGAAAATCGCTTGAACCCGGGAGGTGGAGGCTGTGGTGAGCCGAGATCATGCCATTGCACTCCAGCCTGGGCAACAAGAGTGAAACTCTAACTCAAAAAAAAAAAAGAAAGAAACAGTAAAATATATTTATTTTATGGAGTATTGAGTCATGATGTTCAAGGACTTCAGAAGTAATTGGATTATTGGTTTTATTTTTAAAATTCAGGAATTCTAATCAAAGTAATACATATGAACAAGGTTAAAAAAATACCAAAAAAAAAAAAAAAACCTAATGATAAAATGTCTCTTTACCTATCCACCTATCCCCCACCACATACACCATTTCTACCACCTTGGGACTAAACATTTTATAGCTTCTGTTTTTAATTTTTTTTTTTTTGTTATTCCCTTCAGCTTCAATAAAATCCTTGTTCTCCCAGTTTGTGATTTATGAGTATTTGACAAAATATACTGGCTTCCTAGTATGAAAGATGAATACAGGTGGCCCTTGAACAACAGGTTTGAACTGCGTGGGTCCACTTCCATGGAAATTTTCTCCTGCCTCTGCCACACCTGAGACAACAAGATCATCTTCTCCTCTTCCTCCTCCTCAGCCTACTCAACACGAAGACAAGAATGAACACCTTTATAATGATCCACTCCCACTTAATGAATACTAAATCTATTTTCTTTCTTACAATTATTTTCTTAATAACTTTTTTCCTCTAGCTCACTGTATTGTAAGAATGCATAATATATCTCACATACAAAAGATGTGCTAATTAACTGTTTATGTGATCAGAAAGGCTTCTGGTCAACAAGCTAACAGTAGTTAAATTTTTGAGAAGTCCAAAGTTATGTGAGGATTCTTGACTTCACTTCATGGGGGAGGGAATCAGTGCCCCCAACCCGTGTTGTTCAAACATCAACCGTAATCACCTCCATTCCAGTCTCCCCTCTGCGCCTTCTCCCTCCTCTGCCTGCGTTTACATTAGAGCAGTGTTTTCACTCTTCTGCAGGTTCTCTCTGCAACTTTACACTCACACTTACTCCCCTATGTTTACTACCATACCTCTGGTCTGTGTCTTGACTCCCCCCTTCATCGAAGCTGAGGGTAGGATGGCCCCTGCTAGCCACTCCTTCTAGGTCCCACAACTTTGTCTACAGTACAAGTGGAGCCCAGTGGATTTGAACTGCAGCAGTGAGAGCCACTACACCCCTGGGCAGCTGGGCATGTCACTGTCACATGTTACTCACTGCACAGCTAAACGCTGGGCCAGGGGACAGTTCTTTCTTTATGGGCCTAAAGTCATTACCACCACCATCCTCTCTGACCACACAAGGAAGATAGTTTTAGCATCCACAGCAAATGGGGCGAACTCATTTTGCCTTCCCTCAGAAACTGAAACTCCTATCTCATGTTAGTTTGCTTTCTAGTTGAAGCAGAATTTTGTTATATACATTTTCCCTATAGCTTTTAATTGCCTTTCTTCCTTCTTATTCACAGAATAATAGTAATAACAGAGTAATAATGTGGCTCTTGTTCTCAAGACCTCCCCTGCCCTCTCCTACCCCATGGTTCCCACCTCCACTCCTTGTCTCTGGGTCGGAGCACAGCACCGGCCTCCCTTTACCACCCCCTGGTGGATCACTCAAGAGTCAACCCCAGGTTTTTCTCTTAGCTTGATTTCTCACTTTGCTGGAATACATCCTCAAGTAACTATCCAAGAAAAGATGCATGGGAGGATGGGTTTCTGTATTTTGAGTCCTTGGAGGTCTAACAGTATCTTTTTTCTGCCCCGTGCTTGATTCATAATTTGGCTTAGTGTAGAAAACAGGGTTCGAAATTACTTCCCAATCATCTTCTTACAACCATTGCTACTGATGGGGATCTGATGCACTGCAGTTCTCAGCCTTTGCAGTGAACATTTTATTTTTACCATCTTTGAAGTCTGTCAACCAATCTTACTCCCTGTCACTCTTCACTTTCGTTCAGATATTTCTAGAGTCAGGTCGTTTTTTCCTTGATCCTGCGTTCCATGGAGCACTCCATCTGAAGACGCCACGTCTCCTTAGGGCTGTTCCTTAGGGCTGTAACGCTTTCCTCTAATCTTGTATTGTTAATTGTCCTCCCTCTGCCTTCTTTTGGAATTCCTGTTAGTTGAAGGATTACTGAATCAGGCTTCTGTGTCCCTTATCTCTGTGCTTGGCATCAGCCCTGTGTTTATTTTCCTTCTTTTCTTCTGGTCTGCTCCTTGAGCTGAAACTGGCTTCCTTACTCAAATCTCACTTACCCCAAAGACCCAGACCACGTGTCACGTCCTACGGCAGCCTTTCCTGCCATCCCCGTCCTCAGGCAGTGTTCACGGCACTCTTGGCCATGGCATTTTGTCCTGACCCTTACTAGGCTGTGGAGTCAGGAAAGGACTTACCTTCTCAGCTGCATAGGCCTTCTCTATGGTGTGGAGGGCTGTGGCGACTATGGGGGTGAGGGTGATGCGGGGAGTGTGAGGGGGTTGTGTGGGCCTGTGGGGGCGCTGTGAGGTGCTGTGTGGGGGGCATAGGGCTGAGGAGGCTGTGGGGGTGCCGGGTGTTGGCTGTGAGGGGCCGAGGGAGGATGTGTGGGGCTGTGGGGGACAGTGTGGGGCGGCGTGGGGCAAGGTTTGGGAATGTGGGTGTGGGGGGCTGTGGGGGGCAGCGCGGGGCTGGGTTTGGGGCTACGGGTGTGTGGGGGTGTGGGGCTGGGTTTGGGGATATGGGCGGAAGTGTGGGGCTGGGTTTGGGGCTGTGGGGGGCAGTGTGGGGCTGGGTTTGGGGCTGTGCGTGT
>NW_022437053.1:1340208-1377610 GCF_009761245.1 Sapajus apella
GGGTTTGGGGCTGTGGGTGTGGGGAGCTGCGGGGTCTGTGGGGGGGCTGTGGGGACTGCGTGCTCCCCAGGCACACAGGGGCCCTTGAGGAGTCCACGGAGTTGGGCAGAAGGAGGCGGAGCCCGGCGTGAGGCGCTTCCCAGGCTCTAGTGAGTTCCTGGAATTCGGGGATTCCTGCTCGGGCATCAGCGCCTGGAAGGCGGGGTCGGAGGCGGGGGGAGCCCTCGGCGGGGCGGGCGCTGAGCCCGGCGGTGCCATTCACTCCCTCCGAAGCCAGCGCCCAGGCCCGCCAGCCGCCCCCGCGGCGCGGTCTCCACCCCTGCTCCGACCCCGGCCCGCCCCAGGCGCTCGCAGCCGCCGCAGGACGTCGTCTCCACCTCGCGGCGCCCTCTGCCCACTGCGAGCCCCGCAGCCCGCGGCGAGCTCAGGTGACACTCGATCAGAACCGTCGCTGTGCCTTGCACTGTGTCACCGTAAGGTTCTCCTCAGGCGAGCTCATGTAACGCGGACGGCGACCCTCAGGGAGACGCGGACGACGCCACCTGTGCGGCCGCGGGCTGAGGCGCCGGGTCAGAGGTCACGGGGGCGGGGCGGGCTGAGACTGCAGCCGCCCAGGCCCCGCCCCTCCCGACGCGGCCCCGCCCTGCTCTCCCAGCGCCTGACCCGCTCCCAACCGCGTCCTTGCCCGCTGGGTCCCCTGGGCTCCTCAGGTCCCTGATCGCACATCCTGGGTCCTCCACGCGCGCGACCGTCCTGCTCCTGAAGGGGCCTTCAGGGTGTCCGCGGGACGCAGCTATTCCTCCCTGACCCCTCGGGCCTGTCCTGGGGGGCCGCCCTGGAAATAGCTCGAAGGAAGGAGCCCCAGTGACTCAGGTGACAGTCTGGAAATTCAGTGGCGTCAGCTCGCTGTATTTTAACAATGGGGCCCCTGCACGGGCCCAAGACACCGGTCAGCTCGGGGCTGCGCCAGGAGCCCCATCAAGGCACACACCCATTTCCGGGATTGCCCCCCACCCCGCCCCCGCCGCACGCGCCCCGCCCCCGGCGCTTCCGCGAGGTCTGGGCGGCTGCGTGCGCCCGTCGCGAGCTGCCCTAGGTGCGCGGTCCCGCTCCAGCCACGCCCGCTACGCCTGGAGCGCAAGGAGCAAGTTCTGGCGGCCCCACCTGCAAAGCAGATCGCTTCTCACGACCGTGCAGCTCCGCTCGCTGCAGCCCTGCCAGCCCCGCCTGGACGGAGACGGGCCGCAGCCTGGGAGAGCCTCCAAGGCTGCAGGCGGGCGCGGGGGCCCCGTCCAAGGCGAACCCACAGAGGGCTTCCCCTCTGGCTCCAGCGGCCTCTTGACCCCACCCCACCTGGCACCTGCGGCTCTGCCAGAACTCACCCTGCCCCTACCTTCCCGCCAGCCCCCACCCTGCTGAGTGTTCGGGGCCTCCCTGCTGCCTGCAACGTTCTGTCAGCAGCCAACGGGCCGGGCCTTCGGCCTTTTCACGTCCCGGTCCAGATGCGGAGGTGAGCTGCGCACTCCCTGGACGCCTCTGCTCCAGTGCTCCCCCTGAGAGGCCTTCACTAAACCCGACTAAAGAGCACCCACCCCGTACCCCGCAGACCTAGGATGCACCCACCCGCCAGGGTGTCTCAGTGCCAGGGCAAGGTGCGGGCCATCCAGGCTCATCCCAGCACTCTGACCCTCGGTCCTCCCACTGTTTCTCTAGTATCCCCTACACGCCGCGTCTCGAGACTCAACCCCGCTGAGCTCTGGGGTCGTAGCTGCAGCTGCTTCGGCGCTCCAAGACCAGAGAGGAAGCAAAGGCACAGCTTGGCAGCCAGGCATCGCCGCTTTGGCCTTGCAGGTGAGGGGGGTGATGATGAGAGTTCCCACTGAGATCATGTTCCTTGTGGCGCAGGCACCGTTCTGAGTGCTGGACCTGTATCCACCACAGCTCGGTTCACAGACAAACAAACAAAGGGAGGCCTCTGTGGAGTGTCAAGGGCCTGCTGCGTGGCTGGAGGGCACCAGGTGGGGCTCCTGTCTGCGTGGATGGTGGGTGGGGAGGTGAATGGACAGGCAGCCTCATCTGCCAAGCCTGGAACGCCTTTGCCCTTGGATCTGGGGGGCCTCCCACAGGGATCTCCTGTACAGACAGGAAACAACTTGTAGGCAAGGTTGTCCTGGGGCGCAGTCCAGGAGGCTAACGTCTCCACGGAGAAGCGCTGTGCATTCTCCAGAGTTGCTGACAGCCCTGGGGTGCACTGTTAAGTTAAAGGAAAAAAAGGAACAATACTGCTTGAGAAAAAAGTAGGGAGTATTTTAGAGTGTGGGTGTATATTTTATATATATATAAACTTTGCTTATTTTTTCAAAAAGAAGCCCCATGGATATGGGCAGAGAGGATGGAGGTGAAAGTGAGAGACTTCTTTCTCTGGGTGCATTTTTTCTAATTTTTTTGAGATATAATTCACATATCATGTAATTCACCCATTTGCTGTATATAATATATTGGATTTTAGTATATTCACAGACATGTGCAACCATTAGTAGTTAATTATAGGATATTATCTCAAAATGAAACTCTGTATCTGTTAGCTAGCACCCTGATATTCTCCCATTTTCCCAGCCCTAGGAGGCACTAATCTACTTGCTGTCTCTGGATTTGCCTCTTTTGACTATCTCATATAAACATAATCAAACAATATGTGGTTTTCTGTGTCTGTCTTGTTTCATTTCACATATATGTTTAAGGTTCATCCATGTTGTAGCATGTTTTAGTACTCCACTCTTTTTTTTTTTTTTGAGTCTCCCTCTGTAGCGGGTTCACTGCAACCTTCAACTCCTGGGTTCAAGCGATTCTCCTGTCTCAGCCTCCCGAGTAGCTCGGATTGCAGACTCGCCACCAGGCCTGGCTAATTTTTGTATTTTTAGTAGAGACGGGTTTCACCGTGTTGGCCAGGCTGGTCTTGAACTCCTGACCTCAAGTCATTCACCTGCCTTGGCCTCCCAGAGTGCTGGGGTTACAGGCGTGAGCCACTGTGCCCAGCCCCTACTCCCTATTATGGCTTAATAATACTCTGTCCTATGGATCTACTATTTTTTAAAGTTCATTCATTCACTGATGGATGTTTGGATTATTTCTATTCCTTAGCTGCTATGAATGCTGCTACTATGAACATGTATGTACAAGTTACTGTGTGGACATAAGTTTTCTTTTTTCTTCCTTTATTTTTTATTATTTGACATAAGTTTTCATTTCTCTCAGGTATACGCCTAGGTCATGTGGCAATATTATGTTTAGTTTTAAGGAACTGCCATATTTTCCATCTGTACTATTTTACATTCCCACTGACAATCCATGAGAGGTCCAGCTTCTCCACATCCCCCCATGCTTGTCACTATCTGCCTTTTTGTTCACAGCCATCCTCGCAGATGGGAAGTGGTACCTTATTGTGGTTTTGATTTGCATTTCTCTGATGGCAAGGGTGCACATTTCATCTACAGTTTTGACATTTAATTTCATTTAATAATATCACATCAAAATTAATTTCTTAAAATAAAAATGGGGGTGGGGAACCCCCAAAATATAAAGAATTGAGTTTCCCAAGTCATGCTGCTGCTTGGTGGTAGAACTGAGATTCTGGCCCAAGAAGTGTGCCTCAGAGTCCCCGACCCTCCACCTTCTGCCTACTGGATATTCGCCAGCTTTTTTGGCTGTTGTCCAGTCAGGGCCTGTGATACACCTTCCTTAGGAGGGTTGCTTTAACCAAGACAGAGGATGGTGGGTGGACCACCCATCCTCCCAGGCCTACTCCCTCTGTTACCAGCCCACTTCTCCAGCTAAGGAGGACATCTGCTCTGGGGCTGGGCGCTTCCCATGCCCTGACTGGGTATAGATGGTCAGGCTGGGAATCCCCTCCCCATAGCTCCCTCGCACTCCAGAAAGGCTGGTGCCTGAGGATACCCCCTTTTCTGGTCTCCAGCTCAACATCTAGAGTGACTGGAGGGAGGGATACAGGGATGTCTGAACACACTGGGCGAGGGCGTGTTACGGGGAGGCTGGCTTTGGGAGATGCCTCCCCACACAGATTTGTATTGGGGATGCAGGGAGGGGCTGGGACACCCTGTCATCCTGTCCTCGCTGCTGGACATCTGGCTGGAGCCACTAGACAGCACAATTGACTTAAAGCTGGTACAGCTTATCAGGGACAGATGACCAGGGCTCAGGGGCCTACCATTACCAAGCAACCACAGTCAGGTGTCACCAGGTTAGAGAGTGAGACAGATGTCATTTAAATATCTATTGGTTCTGCTAACAGATAGGAAGGCCTGGGGGTGGGGGAAACAGAAATATAGGAAGCAGTAAATAGCCCAGTGGGACAGAAGTGTGCAGCCACCAGAAGGGGGCTGGGGACTGTCAGTGAAAAGAGTTAGGAATTAGGTGACATGTGACCAATGTCCAGGGAACTTCCGTAGGAGGGCTCTTCTCCTGCCATGTGAAAAAAATTGGCAGAGTAACTGACGCAGGATCAGCCTCCTGCCTGGCTGTAGGCAGGGCCACTGCAGACATCAGATGCTCCACCAGCCAAGAATCTAACCCAATATTCCTTAGAAAGGTAACTCTGATAACATATTGATGACAAAATTGTAGAATTGTTCATCTAGATGTTAATGAGAATCAAATCCACAATTTTAGCATTGTGAAACACATGCATATGGTCTTTTCAGCATTTCTTATGTTTTGGATAATGTGGCCCGTAAGAGTCATACGCCAGCCTTGTAATGAGAATTTAAAGTTAAAATTGAGGAATTGGCCGGGTGCGGTGGCTCACGCCTGTAATCCCAGCACTTTGGGAGGCCGAGGCGGGTGGATCACAAGGTCAAGAGATCGAGACCATCCTGGTCAACATGGTGAAACCCTGTCTCTACTAAAAAATTACAAAAAATTAGCTGGGCATGGTGGCGCATGCCTGTAATCCCAGCTACTCAGGAGGCTGAGGCAGGAGAATTACCTGAACCCAGGAGGCGGAGGTTGTGGTGAGCTGAGATTGCGCCATTGCACTCCAGCCTGGGTAACAAGAGTGAAACTCCGTCTCAAAAACAAAAACAAAAACAAAAAAAAATTGAGGAATTAATTTAGACTTGAGATTTTAACTTCTTTTTTTTCTTTTGAATTGGAGTCTTGCTCTGTCACCCAGGCTAGAGTATAATGGTGTGATCTCGGCTCACTGCAACCTCTGCCTCCTAGGTTCCAGCGATTCTCCTGCCTCAGCCTCCCAAGTAGCTGGGATTACTGGCACCCACCACTGCACCTGGCAATTTTTTGTCTATTTTTAGTAGACATGGGGTTTCACCATGTTGGCCAGGCGGGTCTCAAACTCCTGACCTCATGATCCACTCACTTCGGCCTCCCAAAGTACTGGGATTACAGGCATGAGCCACTGCGCCCTGCTCAAGATTTTAACTTCTAATTTTTTTTTTTTTTTCTTTTTGAGACAGAGTCTCACTCTGTTGTCCCGTCTGGAGTGTAGTGGCACAATCATGGCTCACTGAAGCCTTGACCTCCCGGGGTCAGGTGACCTTCCCGCCTCAGCCTCCCATGTAGCTGGGACTATAGGTGTATGCCACCAGGCCTGGCTGATTTTTTGTGGAGACAAGGCTTTGCCATGTTGCCCAGGCTGGTCTGAAACTCCTGGTCTCAAGCAATCCACCTGCCTCTGCCTTCCAAAGTGCTAGGATTACAGATATGGACACCATGCCAAAAAACTCTGAAAATGTAGATCACCATATTTCAATATACTTACTTGATTACATACTTGGGAAGGTTTTTTTTTCTTTTGATGTTATTGAGACTATTAAACTATTTAAAAAGAAAATTAAAACTTAAATGTTCAAATGTAGTTTACTATATTTAAAGAGTCCTTCTGACTCATGCAACCCCATGTGCCTGGCCTGTGGCCGGTGCTGGTGAAGCAGGAGTGGCCGAGAGAAACAGACCTCTTGAACACTGAACTGGGAAGGAAGGGGTGATTTATTCCACTGGGAGCAAGGTGGCATAGTTGCCTAACAGCCAAGGGCGTCTAACAAAGGACACCTCAGCCTTTATATAGGCTTACAACTCAAGATATTACATGTGAAAGGGTCTTGGGCTTATAGTTTTAGAAAGTACATGTGAGGGGGTTGTGATCCATGAAGTGTAGGGGTTTGAGTGAGATTGAATGGGAACAATAGAGGGTGTTTCTCCATATCGCCCCCACCCTTAAGATCACCAGAGATTTAAATCTTTATTTTTTAATTTATTTTTATTTTTAAATTTTTTTTAAAGATGGGGTTTCACCATGTTGGCCAGGCTGGTCTCAAACTCCTGACCTCGGGTGATCCACCCACCTTGGCCTCCAAAGTGCTAGGATTACAGATGTGAGCCACCGTGCCCAGCCGAGATTTAAATCTTTAATCTCTAGGTTTTAATCTTTAATCTCCAGGCCACTGACCTGATGCGTGCTATGTCTCAACTTTTACTTCCTCCTTCTTTGAGACAAGAGACAGGAAAGAGGGGTTTCTTTCCTCACTGGCAGAGGAAGAACACATTTAGGTGAGTGAGGAACGTGCCCTCTAGGGATGGAGGTCTCCTTTGTCGGGAGACCACAGGGACTCGAGGTAGTACCCCAAAGGGAAGAGATGCACAGAGTTGGCACTGAGTTGTAGAGGAAGGACCATGGTCTGTGGGCTTCAGGGGCAGGGGCAGGGGCACACCTGCTGTGAGGGACCAACACTGTCTGATGGCTAGCTTGGCTGGGGATTCAGGGAGGGTGGGCGAAGCGGTGGACCCAGTGAAGGACTTGCGGGCTCTGCCCTGGGTCCTGGGGACTCGGGCAAGGCAGCTCCTGCAGCCTTTTGCATACTGTGTCACTGGGCTTACATTTTCAACCTGGTTAGTTGGGTGGGGGACTGATGGGGCCCTAGGAGGGCATCCCATCAGCACGGACACATGAACCGAGATAGTGGAGAGAGGGTCAGGGTGCCTAGGTGGAGTATGGTGGCTTCGTGGAGTGCTGGTCCGGGCACTTTACTGTGGAAGCCACCCCCATGTCTGCGTGGTCTTCTCTGTTCCTAATGTCTCCAGCAGACAGAGGTTGCGGAGCGCCCGATCCTGTCCCTGTCCAGATACTTGGCTGTGCCTTTGAAGAAAGAAGATAAGACACTGAGATAGACCTGTAACCCCCAGCCTGGGTAAAAGGCGATTGTCCATAGGACCGGGGCTTCTAGTCCATGAGCCGAGTAGGGGATCTGACCCTAAACTGCTCACACACCTGGGTACCGCCTTTGGCGAGGGCAACATTCAGGCAGACTAGGAGTTCCAGGGGTCAGCCTGGGTGTGGTTTAGAGAAGAAAGGAACTGATGGGAGGCCCTGGAGGGAGGCCCTGGAGTGGCTCTGAGTAAGAGAGGCCCTGGGGCCCTAGAGCTCCTGAGCTCCTGGTCTGAAGGAAGCAATGGTGGGCTCAGTGTGAGGGTGAGAGAGGGAGACTGCAGGCCAGGAGCTTGCACACCGCACGAAGCCTAATGGCTTCACTTTGCCCACTGTCTGCACAGAGCCGATTGATCAAGACAGGAACTGCAGTGGAGATGCCAGCATCAGGCTTCTCTGGAGGTTTTATTAAAGAGAATGTCTGATTCAGTGAGTTTGCGGTGGGCCTGGGTACTCCAGCCGGTTCCCAGGTACTGCTGCCACTGCTGGGCCTGATGACACCTTGAGAATCACTGCTATAAAAACAAGGCTCGTCTCTTCATTCTTTTTTTTTTTTTTTTAGAGACAGGGTTTTACCATGTTGGTCAGGCTGGTCTTAAACTCCTGACCTTAGGTGATCCACCTGCCTCGACCTCCCAAAGTGTTGGGATTACAGGCATAAGCCACCATGCCTGGCTCATTCTTTCTATTTCATGAAAAAAGGAAGGAACAAAAGGAGATGGGCAAGTCTAGTTAAGCCTGTTGGGTCCAATTTGGAAGTTGATGTGGCCCCCCCTTTTCTTAATACCCCTGGTCTGGGGCGGTGGTATGGGAGCTGCAGGGACCTTGGGGACAGAGTAGAGTTTCTGAGTGACTCGGGGGTTGGCCCCCAAGGCAGATGTCCCTTGTCTTGTCCTGCCTTTGGCCTTGTCTTGGCCTGGCAGGGCTTTTTGGAGGGTGTGGTGAAATCCCCATCCCTGTCCTCGAGGCTTCCTAGCCCATGGGGAACACATAGGCCCGAGTGAGGTGGTGGGCCCTGGGGCCTGGGGGCTGTGAGAGTGACTTGGGATGCTCAGAGAAGAGGGGGACCAGGCGACAGGGTATGGCAGGACTTCCATGCAGAGGGATCAAGCTGAGCCAGGGGCTGTAGGGCCGGAGAGGAGGCTAGTGGGGCAGGAAGGGTTTCCCATGAAAGCCTTGGGCTATGTTTGGGGGAGACAGGTAACTGCCCACTGGGTTCACCTAGCCCGCTGCCTGGGCAGAGCCGATTTATCAAGACAGGAACTGCAATAGAGAAAGAGTAATTCACTCAGAGCCAGCTGTGCAGGAGACCGGAGTTTTACTATTACTCAAATCAGTCTCCCTGAGCACTGGGGAATTTGAGTTTTAAAGGATAATTTGGTAGGTGGGGGGCAGCTGGTGAGTTGGGAGTGCTGATTGGTTGGGTTGGAGCTGAAATCATAGGGAGTCGAAGCTGTCTTCTTGCACTGAGTCAGTTCCTGGGTGGGGGCCACAAGATCAGATGAGCCAGTTTATTGATCTGGGTGGTGCTGGGTGATCCACTGAGTGCAGCGTCTGCAAAATATCTCAAGCACAGGTTTTAGGGATTTTAGGCTTTACAATAGTGATGTTACCCCCAGAAGCAATTTGGGGAAAGTCAGAATCTTGTAGTCTCCAGCTGCATGACTCCTAAACCACAACTTCTAATTTTTTTTTTTTTTTTTGAGATGGAGTCTCACTGTCTCCCACGCTGGAGTGCAATGGTGCAATCTCGGCCAACTGCAACCTCCGCCTCCCAGGTTCACGTGATTCTCCTGCCTCAAGCTTCCTGAGTAGCTGGGATTACAGGCACACACCACCACGCCGGGCTAATTTTTTGTATTTTTCATTGAGACGGGTTTTCACCATGTGAGCCAGACTGTCTCGAACTCCTGACCTCATGATCTGCGAGCCTTAGCCTCCCAAAGTGCTAGGATTACAGGCGTGAGCCACCACGCCCAGATCACAATTTTTAATCTTTTGGCTAATTTGTTAGTCCTACAAAGGCAGCCTAGTCCCTAGGCAAGAAGGAGGTCTGCTTTGGGAAACAGCTGTTGTCCTCTTTGTTATAAACTATAAACTATAAACCAAGTTCCTGCCAAAGTTAGTTCGGCTACGCCCAGGAATGAACCAGGACAGTTTGGAGGTTAGAAGCAAGATGGAGTTGGTTAGGTCAGATCTCTTTCATCGTCTGGGTTATAACTTTGCAGTGGTGGTTTCAACAGTGGCACAGGGGGTTGGTGCCTGTCCCTGCCCTGCGTCCAGAGGGCACTTCTCTCCTCCAGTCCAGGTTTTTCCCTCGACTTTGCCACAGGGACAGTTCCAGGGGTCATTTCCCTGGGCAGAAATGGGCAAGGGGGGTTGGGGGCAAGCCTGAGGTCCTGAGGCGGAGATGGTGTCCAGGCTAAGGGTGGTGTCAGGCAGGGCAGGGCAGGGGCGCACGTGGCAGGGTGGGCAAGCTTTCCTGCACTGGGCTCAGGAGACACCCAGCGCCAGCATAATTACCCTGACGGAGTGTAATTACGAGCCCTGAGAGCCGCCGACCCCGCCCACTGCCGGCGGTCTCAGGCCTGGGGCGGTGGCGCCCTCTCCTCTTCAGTGACCCGCACTTTCAAAGGCTGCAGGCGGAGAGGCCCAGACGCCTCGGAGCGGGAGGGGCCGTGGCCAGCCAGCGTCGTCTGTCCTTGAGGGTGGGGCGGGGAGGTTCCTGGGCCTGTTTCCCCTTTAGGATCTGGGCTGCCTCTTGGTGCCAGCTCTACAGCTGTTAGCAAGTTCTTTAACATCCCCGAGCCTCAGCTTCCCCATCTAAAATGAAGGAGCTGCTCTTTGTACGGTGTGAAGCTGATTTTGTGACATTATTACTATTGTTATTTTCAACCGTATCCAGTGGCCGGCAGCGCCTGACATGTCATAAATGTCAGAGGGATGAACTTTACAGATGAGGACATGGAGGGGGTCAGAGTTAGGAGCTGGATGTGGGGTCTGCAGACTTCTCCCATCTTGGGAGGCGATCCACTCTCCCGGGGAATTCTTTCATCTTTCTCTCCCAGGGCTCAGCCTGAGGGCCTCTCCAGGAAAACACCACCTCACAGATGCTCTCCTGGTCCACCTGGAGTTTATCTTGGGTTTTACACAGTTTCAGTGGCCCAGGAGCCAGTAATTAGCCTAATAAGGAGCCTGCTAGGCCTGTGTCTGTGCTCAGGCTCTAAAGGCTGCTTGGTAATTTACCTGATCTCTCAGATTAGGCCTTTGCCTGGACACGTTCCCACCACAAAACACACGGTGCTCGTGTTCGGGCGGGGCCGTAATTGGTGGTGTTTTCAGAGATTCCCCAACCCCTTAGTTGAAAGGAGCCCAGGCCTCAGAGGCTCCGCCATGGCCAAATAGCAAGGAAACAGCCCAGGTGTTAGGGGACAGGGCTGCACCAGGACACAACCGACCAGACACGGCAGCACTGTTGAGTTTAGAAGGGGCATGGGGGTGGCAGCGGAAGCTGCCAAACCAAAGCAGCTGCTGGCATTTTGTGTGCCGTCGCGGGGAGCAGAGCACTGTGGACAGTGAGGGAGCCGATTTGGCCTTGGGGCCAACCCCCGGCCTGCACCCAGGCTCTGGCCAGTGCCTGTTTCAGGGGCTGCTGCCTGGCCCCCAGGGTGCCCCCGCAGCAAGAGCCCACTGCCTCCTGGACCCCAGTGGAAAAGGAGCAACCCCTCCCATTCCAGGGCAACCCCTCCCATCCCAGGGCTCGAGCTCATGGCTCCAAGGCCCACGTGGCCACCAGGTCCCTCCAAGCCACCTTTGTCCCCAGGCACAGTACCACATCAGGAGTGTCTGACTTTGGAGCAGGCCCCCAGGCCCTCCTCCAAGCAGGAGACCAAGGCCATTGGAGTCGAGAAGCAGGAAGAGTCAACCACGCTCGGTGTGCTCCTCCCTCTCCCTGCAGAACAGCCACAGGACCCCATGGGCAGGAAGAGCCTGCAGCTGGGCCCAGAAGCATCAGGCAAGCCCTGCTGTCAGCTAGTGCTCACTCACACAGCTCCCTTTGATCCGCCCCTCTGGGTGGGCCTGTGTCATCTGCTAGGTTTCCCTGGAGCCTATGCCAGGGAAGCTCAGTGTCACCCTGGCCTAAGCATCCTGAGGGTCCCTGGCAGAGTACGAGCCCCTCATCCTACCTTAGTGAAGAGGAAGGTGCTGGCTGCCCTGGAGGAGGTCAGCACCAGATGGAGAAGCAGAGCAGAGAACCCTAACCCCACTGGGCAAAGTTGCAATCACCCTCTGAGAGGAGCTGAGCTCCGTCTGAAAACAAGGGGCCTCTTAGCCCCACAGATGAGGAGCGACTTCCATGGCGGGGAATTGCATCCTTGAGTTTTATCCCTGAGACTGGAGTTCAATGGCACTTGGCTCACTGCAACCTCTGCCTCCCAGGGTCAAGCAATCCTCCTCCCTCAGCCACCTGAGTAGCTGGGATTATAGGCGCTAACCACCACACCTGGCTAATTTTTGTATTTTTAGTAGAGATGGGTTTTCTCCATGTTGGCCAGGCTGGTCTCGAACTCCTGACCTCAGGTGATCCGCCTGCCTCAGCCTCCCAAAGTGCTGGGATTACAGGCATGAGCCACCACGCCTGGCCTATCCCTGAGTTTTCTGCAGTCAGCTGTGCCAAACCACCACACTGCCCTTGCTTTCCTAGAGCCATCCTGCCCACGAAGGGGATAAGGCCAGCCCTGCGGATTTCTTGACACCCACTGCTCCAGGTCCAGGCCTAAGCCTGCCCCCTCTACTCCCAGATAAGGTTCAAGGGTGCTGAAACGTGCACTAACCCCCACTCCAAGGCCAGGTGCAGGACAAGGGGTGTGGCCTCAGAGTCAGAGCTGGCTCACCTTGGGTGGATGTGCCAGGGTGGGGTTGCTATGGGGCAGAGGGGCACCAGCCACTGGCAGGGAGGGTCCTCTGGCTTAGGGGTTTTTTGTGCATGTGCATACCTGTCCTGCCCAATCTGTCAGGGCGGGCCACAGGGAGGGGCTGAGAACCTGGCTCTTGGCTTTGGGGCTTCTCCGCTGGGCCCACACCTTGGTACCTTGTGCTTTCCTAGGCCCCTTTGCTGAGTGGCTCTTCAAAGCTTCAGCTGCCCCCTTTGAACTTGACTTCTGCTCTTCACTCAGGGGCTTCCCACAGGGAAGGGTGACTCAGACCCCCAGGCTGTCATCAGCACTGCTTGGACTCACAGAGGCCGTAAGACATGGTCTCAGGCCAAGCTGGACTGCAGCCTTCCCATGGGGTTCCCGACCGCCTGCCAGGAGACGAGTCCTACTCCTGTTCCACCCCGACTCTGCTTTCCCTCCACCTGGCCTTGATCAGTGGGGCAGGGTATTCCCAAATTCATTTACTGGCAGGAATCCAGGGAGCAAAAGCAGTGAAACATGACAGCAAAGCCCTGCCTTGATGTTCATGCTTGTGTTTTAACGGGAGGGACAGACACCATCCTGAGCATTGTGTCAGGTGGCAACCACAAAACAGAAAATAGTGACAGACAGCCGGGGACCCCAAATGGAGGGAGTGCTCTACAGTTTAATTAGACTGCTCAGGGAGGTCTCCGTGAGTGGATGACATTTCAATAAAGGCCTTAAAAAGTGAGCCAGCAAGCCTTGCGAAATGTGCCCCAGGCAGGGAAAACTCAAATCCCACGTCCCAGAGCTGGGACAGCATAAGGCAGGGGGCTGGAGCAGAGCAGGGAGGCCAGAGCTGGGGGTGAGGTGCCCTGCAGGGAAGTGGAGAGCCCTTGGCAGATCCAGGAGAGCAGGGACAATGCCCCAGACCAGAGTTGATTGTTCTGGGGGTACAGGGTAAACTGCCTGTGAAGGGCTGGCTGGCTGGATGTGATGGCTGTGACATGTGGGAGAGGGGCAAGATGAGCTGACCCCAAGATTTGGGTTTGAGCACTTGGAAGCATCTCATTTGCCATCACCCTTTATGTCACCAGGTGACCTTCTGAGGCAGGTGTTGCAATATGTCCTGTGGATAGATGAAGAAAGAAAATATTTTTTTTTTTTTTGAAATAGAGTTTTGTTTTTGCTGCCCAGGTTGGAGTGCAATGGCGCAATCTTGGCTCACTGCAACCTCTGCCTCCCGGGTTCGAGTGATTCTCCTGCTTCCACCTCCCAAGTAACTGGGATTACAGGCATGTGCCACCACGCCCGGCTAACTTTGTATTTTTAGTAGAGATGGGGTTTCTTCATGTTGCCCAGGCTGGTCTCGAACTCCCGACCTCAGGTGATCCACCTGCCTCAGTCTCTCAAAGTGCTAGGATTACAGGTGTGAGCCCCTGTGCCTGGCGGAGACAAAATCTTCTAGGCTGCAAGGTTTTCCTCTCTTCACAAAGTCCTTGCCCACCTGCCTAGGGTCCCTTGGGCCCACTTTTTGTTGCCTGGGTGATGTAACATCCCGGCTGGCCCCAGTCAGGGCATGGCACGGGTAGGGGTGAAGCAGGCGATGGGCAGCCTGCTCTGAGGGGGGCAGGGGTCAAAGATGTGCCTGAGGCTTGCATCCTGCCTTGTGGGTACAGGGCCGGTACTTGGGGTGCAAGCCTGTGCCAAGAGCAGGAAGCAACACTGAGTGGGGCCCACCTGGTGTGTGGGGCTGGGCTGGGCCCTTCCTGTGGGAATTTGATCCTCCTAATAACACTCAGAGGGAAAGACTATATTATGCCCATTTTACAAATGGGGAAACTGAGGCTCTGAGATGCAGGACTTGCCCAAGGCCAGCCTGTGCCGGGACCTGAACTCAGCAGTCTAGCTCCAGGGCCTCTAGCTGTCCCCTGGCTGCACGGCCCTCTTGGGCTTCCTCACAGCATGAGGACAGTCTCCAAGGGCAGTCCCAAGAGAAGCAGCAGACACTGTCTCCATTCGTGACCCAGTCTCAGAAGCCACAGAGCATCACTTACCCAGAGTGGCACGCATGCCTGCCCAGAGTGAAGAGGAAGGAAGCCAACCCACCTCTCAGCAGAATTGCCAGAGTGTCTGTGTCAGAAGAGCACGTTGGGAGGCAGATCCTGCTGCCATTCACTGTGCAGAATGCAGGACGTGCCTGAGGAGAAGCGGGTGTGGGTGGGCAGCACCAATGTCCACCCCAGTCGGGGAGATGTCGCATGCCCAGGACACAACCTCTGAGCGAGGCTGTTGGGGGGGGGGCAAAGAGGGGCCATGGAGGCCGGGCCTGGGAGCCGCAGATGCGGGTTCAGCTCCAGGCTCTGCTGCTCCTTTGCCTCTTGACCCTGGGAGGGTCCATGGCCTTCCTGGGGGGAGATCCCTCTGGGAAGAGATGTGCCCCCAGAAGGGGTTTAGATGAGGAGGGGAGATTGGAAGGAGCTCTCGGCTGGGGACCCACCCCACAGGGGCACCTCTAGGGGTAAGGGTTGAAAGCAGTATGCTTGGGGCACCTCAGATGCCATGGAGCTGAGGCTAGGTGGAGGTTTCCCAAGTGGTCCCGCGTGACAAAGGCCCAGAGAGACAGTTCCATTCAGGAAATGTGATGGCTTCATGTGGAGAAGACACTCAGGAAGTCCACTGAGCCTGAATGTCCCTGCTCTGGGGCAGGGCCTTGTGCTCAGGTCCCACCTGGCCGTCGGCAGCACTGGGACCCAGGGCAGCGCGCCGTCCCACCGCCAGGAGTGGAGGAACAGCCGTCTCCAGCAGCAGCTGCTGCAGAGAGCCCCAGGTGGAGCATGGGGAGGCAGTCTCGGTGTTCTCACTTATCTCCAGAAACTTAGTTCTGCAGCTCATTAGTCTAGACTTGGTTCTGTCGGAGAAGGTCCTTTTTCCCCTGGGATGTGTAGGCTGCTCTGGCTCAGCCAACAGCAGTAAATGGGCCTTATCAGAATATGAAATGCTAAAATGTGGGAAAAAATACTTTTAAAAGTGTTTGCCTTGGAGGGACAGGCAATGGGACTCGTGAACTGTTTTCTTCTTTCGTAAGCAGCCTCGTTAGCATCCCTTGCAGCCACAGAGCTGACGCACAGGGCCAGGTCCCTTGGGGCCCAGCAGGAAAAATGGACGCCAGGAAAGGCATGCTAGCCCAGGCCTGGGGAACACAAGCTGCTTTCCTGCTTTCCTGCTTTCTCTATGGCTCGATTGCCAATTCAAACTATTAGTCTATCTCGATCTTCAAAATGTTTGAGTACAGATATGTCCGCTGATTCCGCTGCTTCTTTTACTGTCTTTTCTACTGGTGAAGCAATTTGGGGCAAGATCTTTTGCTCCGGTTTGGGTAACTCTGATCAACATATTCCAAGTCAAAGGCTACAGTGAAACTGGGTGCCTGGCAAATAATCGATGAATCATGACTCCAGAATTCTTGTCTCAAGATGGGGGAGTAAAATCCCAAAGGAGATAACTCCTTTAGAGGCCCCACCAGACATGTTCCCATCTTTAATAATGAAGACCTTGATTTTTAGCTTGGCGTGTGGCTCTCTGGACCAATTCTGGTGGATGGGGTGTGCAGTAGTGTCACGAACAACTTCTATCCCAGGAAGTAACTTGTAAATGAGTGGTGAGCCCTTCCTCCTTCTTTCTCTTCCTGCTGGCTGAAGTGTGGACATGATGGCAGGAGCTTCAGCAGTCACATTGGACCATGGGGTCATCTTGGGAATGGAAGTCACACGAGGATATTTAAAGCCACACAAGGGTAATAAGCACAGGATAGATGGAGCCTGAGTCCTCATCACAGTGTAGCTCTGTAACAGACCTGGATTTCTCGCTTCCCACACTGAGTAAACTGCTTTCTTGCTTAAGCCACTATTGTGTTAGGGTTTCTTTAAACCCATAGCTAGAGTTAATCCTGATTGATTCACCACTCTCAGAGAGTTTACAGCCAATTATGTTTCTCATGAAAAAGGCTAGCCAGTGGTTCTAAGCTACCCTGGTCTGGAGCGCCTGCTGCGCTAAGGCGGTTCATCTGTGGGATGGCTCCGTCCTTGTCAGGGAGGGGACTCCTACACACTGGCATGTTACCACAAGTACAGTGGTAACTGAGCACATCGGCAGAGGCGCCCACAGAGCAGACTGAACGCCCTGTTTGCTTCCCTCTCCTTCCAAACTCCCTGAGCATGGCCTAGTAGCATAACCCAAGCAGAGCTGAGAAGGAGAGTGGGGCACAGGCGAGTATCAGCGGGCCTGTGGCTTTCACGGACATCCAGAAAATAAAAAGCAGGCATGATCGTGTTGATTTATATACCAAAGCAGAGGGCACTGGAGCCCAGTAAGTGCGCAGGAGCGACTGTATGTGGCAGGGGGGAGGGAGCTTGGGTAGAAGGGCGCCTCTACTAGCTGGAAAGGCTGCAAGCTCAGGGTCCACAGTTTGAGAAGAGAGGGAAGCGAGGGAGTTCACTTGGGGGTGTGGATGGAGAGATTGTGCATAGAACAGTGAGGTGAGCTCTTTGCTCTGATCCCACAGTTTGAGAAGAGAGGGAAGCGAGGGACTTCACTTGGGAGTATGGATGGAGAGATTGTGCATAGAACAGCGAGGTGAGCTCTTTGCTCTGATCCCAGGCTCCACCATGCCTCAAAAGAGGCCAGCGGTGCTGTTTTGTACTAGGATAGAACCAACGATATGCTTATGCTGTAGATGGAGCCATGTCTCCCCAAAACTCACACGTTGAAACCTAACCCTCAATGTGATGGCATTAGGAGAAGGAATCTATGGGAGGTGACTAGGTCCTGAGAGCAGAGCCCTCATGAGTGGGATTAGTGCCCTTAGCAAACAATACCCTGGAGCACTCCCTTTCCTCTTCTGCCAGGTGAGGCCACAGCAAGAAGACTGCTGTCTACAAACCAGGAAGTAGGCCCTCACCAGACACCAAATCTGCTGGCCCCTTAATTTTAGACTTTCCAGTTTCTGAAACTGTGGGGAATAAACTTCTGTTGTTTATAACCCACCCAGTCTGTGTGATTCTGTTATAAGATCCAGGACTGACTAAAACATCTTGCTAGGAAGTTGGAGTGAACTTAGGACGATAGTTAGTATCTGCTGGAGTAAAGCCTTCATTAGTTTGGTTTTTTTATATAAATTAGGAAGCTGGGCACCCTATGATGAGGGCGCCAGGTATGACTCACCCTGCTAAGCAGAAGTCAAGCCAGCCTTCCCAGGAAGGGGAGAGGCCTGCTGAGTAAACAGACCTGGAACCACAAAGGGAACCCTTGGCAGCTATCTGTATGCATCAGTCTTATCTTTCATCTGTGTACATAACAGGCAACCAAGGAAAACAGTCACAAGACAGAAGGACCAAGATGAACAAGAGGAACAGTTGTCCCTGGAAGCAATAGATGCTAAAGGCAATGAACAGAATAAAAAAGTTGTGATTAGCATTTCCGAGATGTTTGAGGAGATGTTGCATCCACAAAACAAGAAACAGGAAACTAGAGAAAGGACAAACCAGGGATCAAAGGTTTAGAGATGTTAAAAATGTAATGGTAGAAATTAAAAACAACTCAGAAGAAGGATAGGAAAGTAAAGTCAAAGTGACTTCCCAGACTGTAGGGCAGGAAGATATAAGATGGAGTCTGACAGGGCAGGTAAGAGATGCACAGCATCAATCTAGAGTGTCAGAATGTGTCCAATAGGCCTGGCATGGTGGCTTACACCTGTAATCCCAGCATTCTGGGAGGCTGAGGCAGGTGGATCACCTCAAGTCAGGAGTTTGAGACCAGCCTGGCCAACATGGCAAAAACCCATCTCTACTAAAAATACAAAAGTTAGCTGGGCGATGCTGCAGGCACCTGTAATCCTAGCTACTTGAGAGGCTGAGGCCGGAGAATTGCTTGAACCTGGGAGGAAGTGGCTGCAGTGAGCCAAGATTGCACCACTGCACTTCAGCCTGGGTGACAGAGCGAGACTACATCTCAAAAAAAAAAAAAAAATGGAGGGAAGTGCAGTGGTCTTTATTGCTGCTGTAGCCAAAGACCATACACTTAATGGCTTGCAACAACATAAATTTATTCTCTTACAGCTATAACTACCAGAAATCCTAAAATCAGTGTCAGCAGGAGTACATTCCTTCTGGAGGCTCTGGGAGACATCAGTTTCCTTGTCTTTCCCAGCTTCTAGAAGCTGCCTGCATTCTTTGGCTTGTGTACCCATCCATTTTCAAGGCCAGGAGTGTATCATCTTTAGATTTCTTCCTCTGACCCTGGCCTCCACCTCCATCATTGCACCACCCTCCCCTCTGCTTCTGCTGCCACATCTTCTATGACTTTGGCCCTCTTGCCTCCCTCTTATGAGGATTCTTGTGATTACATTGGGCTCCCTGGAATAATACAGAAGAATCTCCCCATTTCAAGATTTTAAATGACATCTGCAAAGTCCCTTTTTCCATATAAGATTACGTATTTGTAGGTTCCAGGGATTAGGATGTGACACCTTTGGTGAGCCATTATTTCGTCTCCTACAGGGGGAAATAAAGAAATGTTGGGGGAATAATTTCCCAGAGCCAAAAAAGGAGAAACCATTTTTAAATGAAAACTTTCTCAAGTTGTTTTTTTTTTTTTTTTTTTTTTTTTTTTGAGACAGAGTTTCGCTCTTGTTACCCAGGCTGGAGTGCAATGGCACAATCTCGGCTCACCGTAACCTCCGCCTCCTGGGTTCAGGCAACCCTCGTGCCTCAGCCTCCTGAGTAGCTGGGACTACAGGCACGCGCCACCATGCCCAGCTAATTTTTTGTAGTTTTAGTAGAGACGGGGTTTCACCATGTTGACCAGGATTGTCTCGATCTCTTGACCTCGTGATCCACCCACCTCGGCCTCCCAAAGTGCTGGGATTACAGGCTTGAGCCACCGCGCCCGGCCCTCTCAAGTTATTTAACAGGATGATTGAGTAAAGATGGCTGGGTGTGGTAGCTCACACCTGTAATGTCATTCTTTTGAGAGGCTGAGGCAGGAGGATCACTTGAACCCAGGAGTTCAAGACCAGCCTGGGCAATGTAGGGACACTTCTAAATAAAAAAAGAAGGGAAAGGAAGAGAAAGGATCAATACCTGGGCACTTTGCCATGAACTACGAGAAAGATAAGGGGACGGGGTGGCACAGGTCACTGGCAGGGTTTTGAGCTCAACAGCATGTACTAAGGAGACATAGAAGGCTTCCTTCAAGGTGGGAGGGAAGACTATCTTGACTCAAAAATGCTGAACTGTTAATTATGAAAGCAGAAATAATGCTTTATGTATATGAAAAGATTTTGAAAGCTAACCACCCATGAACTCATTCTTGGGAAATATATACATTTGAGAAATACTCTGGCTACAAGAGAGTGGAAATCAAGAAAAAGAAAAAGACTTCCTCAAACTACAGAACTAAATGTTGCAATGAAAAGCAATTCCATAACAGGAACTCAAAGATGATTCAATAATAAGAAATATTCTATAAAATGGATCACATCAATAAGTTGAAGGAGAAAAATTATATAATTGTTTCTACAGAGGCCAATAAAGCCTTTGAAAACATTTAAGACCCATTTGTACTTACAGTCTTGAAGAAAACGAATTGATATATCCTTATAATTATAAACTATGTATATACCTCATACTAAAATCACTGGTATTTAATAAGGAAAAACTAGAACCATTCCTACTAAGGTTAGGAACAAGGCAAACATTTTCTTAGTTTTATTACTATTTAATACATTAACCAATGCAATCAGGTAAGAGAAAAGAACTGGAGGCATAAAACTTGAAAAAGAAGAACCATCTCTGTTTACAGATGACAAAATGGTGTCTCTGGAAAATCCTAGAGAAAAAGATTGTAAAATAGTTGGTAAAACTACCTCAAAAAATAAAAGAATTCTGCAAGATAGCAGGTTGTAAAATTAATAGAGCAATTAATAGATTTCATATAATATATAAATTGCACATATGAAGTTAAAAAATGAATTATTTCTCACCAGGTACTCACAGGGAAGACCAAGGAGACTCTTGAGAAGCTTCCTTCCTGGTGGTGGTACAGGGCACTTCTCCCCTAATGCTCCCTTGTCCCTCACCACCATAGGAAAAAACTTAAAATGTGGGGATGGAGGAGAGCAACAGTGTTATCCTTATGAGAAAGGGGAGTTAAAGTTCTAGCAAAATAGCCTCCATTCTAAACACAAGGTAACACTAGAATTTTATATAATGAGAATAACCATTCCAACATTAAATCTCAAATCAAACTCAACGCCTTGCCTCCATCATTTTCTTGTTTTCTTTCTTGTTCTCTCTTTCTTTCCTTTTTTATTTTTTGAAATAAGGTCTTGCTGTGTTGCCCAGGCTGGAGTGCAGTGGTGTGATCCCGGCTCACTGCAGCCTCAACCTCCTGGGCTCAAGATATCCTCCTGCCTCAGCTTCCTGAATAGCTGGGACTATAGGCATGTGTCACCACACCCCGCTAACTTTTAATATTTTTTTGTAGACATGAGATCTTGCTTTGTTACTCAGGCTGGTCTCAAACTCCTGGGCTCATGTCATCCTCTTGCCTCGGCCACTGGAAGTGCTGGCATTACAGGTGTGAACCACTGCGCCTGGCCTGGTCATTTCCATTGCAAGCTGGATGTTGTAAATTTTACCGTGTTGGATGCTGGCTATCTTTGTATTCTTATAAATCATGTTAGGCTGGGTGCAGTGGCTCATGCCTGTAATCCCAACATTTTGGGAGCTGAGTTGGGCGGATCACTTGAGGCCAAGAGTTTGAGACCAGCCTGGCCAACATGGTGAAAGCCTGTCTCTACTAAAAACACAAAAATTAGCTGGGCATGGTGGTGCATGCCTGTGATTCCAGCGCCCACTGCACTCCAGGCAACAGAGTGAGACTCTCTCAAAACCAAACAGAAAAAGAAACACATAAATAATCTTGAGCTTTTTTTCTGAGATGCAGTGAAGCTACTGAGAATGGCTTGGTCTGTTGGGTCTTGCTTTGATGATTTGTTAGGTGGGTGTGGAGCAGTGCTTAGGCCAGGGCTGTCCAGGCTACCCGCTGAGTACTGTGCCAATGCCCAGTGAATCAGGAGTTGTGCATTTTGGCTGGTGGGAGCCCCCCGAGAGCCCCAGCTGCTGTTCTTTTTTTTTTTTTTTTTTTTTGAGTCGGAGTTTCGTTCTTGTTACCCAGGCTGGAGTGCAATGGCGCGATTTCGGCTCACCGCAACCTCCGCCTCCTGGGTTCAGGCAGTTCTCCTGCCTCAGCCTCCTGAGTAGCTGGGACTACAGGCACGCGCCACCATGCCCAGCTAATTTTTTGTAGTTTTAGTAGAGACGGGGTTTCACCATGTTGACCAGGATTGTCTCGGTCTCTTGACCTCGTGATCCACCCGCCTCGGCCTCCCAAAGTGCTGGGATTACAGGCTTGATCTACCGCGCCCGGCCCCAGGTGCTGTTCTTTACTTCCACCCGGTGGCTTTCCCTGGCCCAGGCATTTTCTTCACACGCACGAAGCAAATAATCGAGGAGACGCTTTGCAGATGTCCAGGGCTCTGTTTTGCCAGCTCTCTCCTTTTCCATCCTCTGTCCTGAAAACTCTAGCCACCTTGGTCTCCCAGGACTGTAGGCTCTGTTTCCTCCACCCAGGGTGACCCCTCTCTTCCACCAGTGTCCCCCCCTTTCCTAGTCCCTGTCTGCTAGGGAAGGGTGAATCCTTCCCTGGCCCCATGCCAGGGCCGTTGAAGGACTCACCTGTTTTCCGCCCCCCGTTCTACTGAAGGCCATGGGCTAGGATGCCCGTGCAGCCTGTGGGCTCAGACGATAGCACCTTTGTGGGCCCCAGGGAATCTCATCTCAAAAATACCCCCACCCTGAGAGTCCAGCCCTGTGAGATCTCCCTGAGCCCTTGGTCTGGAAGCAGTGCTGCCCCTGTGTGGGCTGAGGCTGACTGGCCACTCAGGCTCCATGCAAGGGACATGAGTTCCACGCCAGTCCCTGGTAGCCAGGCCACAGCTGCCCCTACAGCTGTTCTTGCCCCTCCTGCAAAAGGTGCAGTTTGCCTAGCTCGGGCTCTTAGCTGCCCTCACCATGCGAATAATCTTCTGATCCCAGACCACCAGGACATACCAACTCTCACATTTCTTTTTTGAGTACCTGCCAGATATAGGAAATCTTTTGTGGAATTGGGGGAAGATGGAGAGAGAACAGCCAAGTCCTACCCCAGAGAAATTCCCACCTAGTGACGGGGAGAAGCCTGCCATCATTGTCACTGGTGGTGTAATCGGGGTGTAATCATTCACGCGGCCCAGCGCTGGTGCCAGGACTGTGTGTCAGGCTCGTTGCTTTGCGTCTGTTACTTCATCTCAGTAGACAGCTCTCAAAATCCCCATTCTACAGATGGGGAAATGAGGCTCAGAGAGGTAAGGCTCATACAGCTGCACACAGCTGGACATACAGCTGCCCACGTGGAAAAATGCAGGATCAGTGACAGCAGGGGAGAGAGCCTTTCCAGCTGGAGAGCCAGGAAGCCAGCCCTGGAGATGGGCAGGCCTTGGACAGAGGACTGGGAAGGAGAGCTAGGAACCAACAGCAAGGGAGGTTCGAATCAGGTGCTTGCCTACAGCTGAGCCAGACTTGGGGTGTGGAAAGGCTTGGAAAGCAGGAGGCGCTATGGATGGAGGTGGGAGAGGCTTGAAACTGGTCTTTGCTATCTCAGGGGCGTGAAAGGGACTTTTGGGTTTGAGAGTGACGTGTCTGGA
Organism: Sapajus apella; assembly: GCF_009761245.1. NCBI lineage: Eukaryota > Metazoa > Chordata > Mammalia > Primates > Cebidae > Sapajus > Sapajus apella. The sequence continues at coordinate 1,363,148 of NW_022437053.1, forward strand.
GCTCCCTGGTTCCACAGGGTGGATGTGCTGGGGCCTGAAGTGGGCTAAGAGCAGAAATCAAAAACAGGTTTGTTTGTGAGTCAGTAGCTGGGAACACGTGGGGAAGCAGGCTTCTTGGAGCTTGACTCCTTCCTCAGCCCTGTGGACTGGGCAGCGGCCCACGCATCCCCATCCCAGCCACAGCCCCCCGCCAACTCTGGCCAGCAGCAGCTTTTGCTCCAACGGCCTCTTTCCAACCTCAAGGCTGGGCAGCAGCCCGCTGGGCGCCTTCCTGCACGGGCGTCCACCCTGGCTGCTGTGTCTAGACTGCAGACACAAGTGCCGGCGGGGGCCGGGGGCCGGGCCAAAACTGGGCTGAAATCATGTTCAAAACCACAGTCAGGGCGGACTTGTCAGAAAATATTCCTTTCCCTGAGCCGTTGCAGCTCAGCCTCCTTGAATCACCCGGCCACTTCCTTCCTGTGTATATCTTACGCACGCTAAGGGATGGGGTGGGATCAACATGTGTGTTTTTACTTCTTTTAAGTTTTGTCTGTGTTTTGTCCCTTCAGCGGGTTGTAGGCTGTGGGGGTGGGGCTGCTTCCGAGGGGCCTTTGTCACTGTAAGGGACACTGGGGACAGCTTGGGTTTTCTCTGCAAGCAGAAAACATTTGGTTGTGAGAGTGACTCACAGAAGGGTCTCTCCAGGGCCATGCTTAGGACCCTTGCAGGTGCTGTGTTTAATCTGAAAACAACCGAAAGAGGCTCTCGATCTTTTACAGGTAAGACAGACAAGGAAGGTGATCTGGGAGGCTGGAGAGCTTGCCAAGGTCACGGACCGCTGGCTTTCTGCCTCCCAGGTCCAAGCTCTTTCCTGGACATCTGCAGGCAATGTCGACATGCCCTCCGGCGTCTGTGGTGGGCAAAGGATGTGCCTCCACCTCCGGACCTTCCGATCCCGCTGCAAGTGTCCCTCAGCCTGTTTCCTGAGAAGCCCTGGGGCTTCTGGCTTGTTACTTTTTCTTTCTCTTGAAGTAAACAGAAAAAAAGAGAGTTGCTCAGACATCTTTGGCTGTGACCCACAGGAGATGATGCAATCTGCACAGCCCCCCCATGCATGTGTGTGCACAGGCGTGGACAGATATCTAAAACTGGCACCAGCTTCACAAAACACTTGCCCTTATGCAACACACATTCACTCTACACTCATCCTCCATCTCGACAGAAAATTCAAGTATACGTTCATAGTTGATATATGCGTGCCTGTACAAATGTGTGCACATGTATTCATGTATGTGTATAGCTGATACCATTTTCATGAAACACTCACCCTGCGTGTGATATACTCCTATTTTCTAGGAATCGCTGCCCACTGAGCTTCTATCCAAACCTCAGTGGATTATAATCTAAGTTTGGCAAACACTGAGCAGGGAGGAGTCATGCCTGCAGGGCCCCAAGGGTCCCTGAATTTGGGTCCTGATCACTCTGCTCCACCCAGTCGAGCAGGCAAATGCACTCAGCCCATAAGGAAAAAGGGAAGGAAGGAAGGTAGGGAGGGAGGGAAGGAAGGAAGGGAGGGAGGGAAGAAAGGAAGGGAGAGAGGGAGAGAGGGAGGGAAGGAAGGAAGGGAGAGAGGGAGAGAGGGAGGGAAGGAAGGGAGGGAAGGAGGGAGAGAAAGAAGGAAGGGAGGAAAGAAGGGAGGGAGGGAGGAAGCAAGCACCTCCACCATTGTAGGCAGGATCTGTGAGAGCTGAACAGGGCCAGGCAGCTAGGTACCACTCTGGGACTCTGGGGTTTCTTAGGGGATGACGTGTTTCTGCGGTCCAGGTAAGAGGAATTCAGGGTCACACATCCAAGGATGTGAGTCCATGTGGCAGCTGGGCCCCTCGGAGCCCCTCTGTGTTCTGGTCTCCTCTAAATGCAGATGATGATGAGAATCCATGCCTAGTCCACGGCTTGGCCGGTCTCCGGAAGAGTGTGTTTCCTACAGCACTCGGTGCAGCAGGAGGTACGCAGGATGGAAGTGCTTTGCATTTATGTGGGACTTTTGACCCTCAGCTCTTCCCACCCCCAGGGCCCAGCATGAGTGGGTGGGAGGGGCGCAGGAGGTGGGCACTGCTCACTTCACCCCTCACTCACCCTGGTTGGGCTCCCAGACCAGGAAGCTCCATTCACAGGGGTGTGGCCTGGGGCTACTGCATTGCCCAGCAGGATATGGGGTCCCTTACTCCACACTGTGTGACAGTGTTACCTTCCTGGAAAGAACCTGACCAACCCCTTTTTACTACTTATTACAGGCAGGAGAGAGAACTGAACATCCAGCCAGCCTCCCACCAGAGCTCAGGCCACAGGCTTCAGGATCCGCTGCCATCCTCACCGGCTTAGCTCCCTGCTGCAGGCTCAGTTAAGAAACCCTGGGAGGTGGGCTGCTCCAAGTGCAGGCTGCCCCCCAGGCATGTGGAACACCAGCCCTGACTGCCAGGGCCATCTGAGGTGGACTGACCATCCCCTGGGCACTTGGAGGTAGTGTGGGCATGGTGTGAGGAGTGGCCATTCATCATCCTTTCCTGCAAGGCCTGGGCCAGGTTAGAGATGAACCCCAGCAGTCTCATACCCACCAAGGCCACTGGGAGCTTTCACATAGTCACTGCCAGGAGTGGCTGCTGGCTGGGGAGAGGATCCTGGAGTGCCGGTCATCGGAGGCCCTCACAGGTGACCGGGAACGTGGTGGAGCAGCAGGATACCTCTTCTCTGCCATGCTCTGTGTTGGGATTTGCTCTGGTGCCCCTGCAGCCACTTAACAGCTCGCCTGGCGAGGATTGGGTATTGCCGGCCCAAGGCCTGCTTCAAAGCCTAAATATCTGTGGGGTGGGCACAGGGAGGGGTGCACCCCAGAAAGCAGTCCTGGGATCTACCTTTCCACTTTAGCCTTTCTTCCTGCTGGGGGGCCTTCCTCCCATGAGTATTGTCAGTTCTTAGCAAGTAGAAATACAGGATACCTAGTTATATTTGTATTTCAAATAAAGATTTGAACAAGAGTTTAGTATAAGCACATGCCAAATGTTGCATGGGTGTTCTGCATTTATCTAGCAGCTGTACCTGCTAGACTTTGGGCTGTGTAGTTAGGTCTTTGGAAATGACACCTGCATGGGCAGGGAGCTGAGGCTGCCGGCTGGGGTGAGCCAGGGCTGGCCACCAGGCTTCAGAGCCCGCATGCAGAGAATGGATGTGGGGTTAGAAGGGGCCGGAAGAACCAGCCTCTGCAGGTGCAGAAGAGAGAAGCTGCATACACTCCCAAGGCCCCGTGAGCCCTCACGTGGGTGGGCTGTGGTCTCCCGGGGCCTGCTAGGAAATCCCCCTCCACCTGAGCTCACTTAAGAAGGTCTCTGTTTTCCAAACCCTGTCCCCTGTAGCACCTGCCCTGCAGTAGTCACGAGGAACTCTCCCATGAGGTGCAGAGGATGCTCACTCAGTGACCCCTGGGCCACCCCACATCACAGGGATGGGGCTCTCTAGTGGTCCTAGGAGTACCTCATTTCTGTCACATCCCCACCCCTGGGCCTACAGGACGTGAGCTTGAAGGGAACTGAAAAGACTGGGCATGAGAGGGAAGGGCCAGGATAGATGCATCTTCAGTAGAAGGAAGGGGCTGTGTCTTCCTGCCCCCACACAGGGGCTGGGTAACTTGCTTTTTTTTCATTAACAGGTTCGCCTTAGGGGAAAAGGGGGCCTCACCAAAGGAGGGCTCCTAGTGGATCAGCCTAGCTTAGGAGAATTCTGTGTTGGGCTTTGCAGCCAAAGACCAATTAGTTATTAGAATTTTTCATTTGTAAGTGTTTGAGGATATGGCTCAAGCTAGCTTAAACAGAAAGAGGAAATTTATTGGCTGTGGAATGGGACATAGCTTCAGGCACTGTTGGTTTTAGGAGATCAAGTTGAATCCATATTCTGTCTCTCTTACACACTCTGTGTCTCCACAATTCTCTTCTGTTCCCCGCTTTTTAGGTTTCTTCCTCAGACCAGCTCTCCCAGCAGCAACCTGATCATCAACAGCTCCAAGGTCAGAGAAGCTGGAGCTTCCAGAGCAGAGTGCTCAAGACAGTCTGGGTGGTCTTCTCACTCATCCCCCTTAGGTCATGAACCCAGCCCTTCGGCTGGAGAGGCAGAGCTGGGGCTAGTCCTGGGTCATGTCTTCACTCTCATACATGCAGGAGGTCCACGTACAAATAGAGATTGGGTGTGACCTCGGCAGGCCACTCCCATGCTGCGCTCTCTGCCTGCCTCTTGAGTGTGTGTGTTCCTAAGTGGGGCCTCACTGGGGGAAGGGGTGGTTTGTTTGAGTGCAGCTTCAGCCACACGAGACTTCTCCATAGCACTCTGTGACTTCCAACAAGCCAATCAGAAGGTCATGTAATTACAGATACACAACCACTTACAATGGTCCACTTATAATTTTTCTGACTTTATAATGGTGAAAAAGCAGTATGTATTCAGTAAGAAGCAGTAAGATACTCTCTCTTGATGCTGGACAGCAGCCACGCGATCAAGATGGTAAACAGCCCCGCAGGGACTGTGCGGCCAGACAATTTGCCCAGCTGTAGGCGAAATGAGTGTTCTGAGCTCATGTAGGGTGGGCTGGGCTATGGTGCTCAGTAGGTTAGGTGTATTACATGCATTTTCACCTTATCATATCTTCAACCTACAATGGGTTTGTTGGGATGTGACCCCATAGTAAGTCCAGGAGCACCTGTATGCAGCGGACAGGTGACAGAGCATAGCCCCAGGCAGCAAGCCAGCCTCCTGCCAAAGCAGGGCATAGGTAGAGCCAGTCTGCAGGCTCCCACCCTTGGCTGATGGAGACTTTCAGCACCAACCCCATCTGGCTCTCCTCTCCTTCCAGGTCCCTGGCAGATGACACTCCTGGATCCCTCACAGTAAGTAGGGGCATGTGATGGGTGAAGGCTTTGTCACCTCCAGGGGGAGGCATATACCTGCCAGTCTGACTCTCCAGGTCCTCTCATTCTTCCCTCCCACAGTGACCACCTAGGATGTCTTGGGTGGAGACTGAGCCACTGCCTGCCACCAGGGTGACTGCTCCTCCAAGAGTTGCCCAGATCTGAAGTGCACCTTGTGTGATGGGAGACGCACCTTCGCTGTGCTCAGCCTTGAGGTTTGGTGCTGTCTGCTGCTGCAGCACATGCTGGCCTCTCCTGACACCTCAGCAGTCCCTGGGCAAGCTGAGGCTCCACCGGCCCCATGATAGCTGATCTGCTCCTTCTCTAGTCTCGGGATCTGCGCCCTGCCCCTTCTCTATCAAATATTCCTGGGCTGGCTGATTGAAATACTAATATGAGCTAATATCTTTTTTTAAAAAAATTAAATTGACAAAACTGTATACATGTATGGTGTACAACATGATATATACAGTATGTATACACTGGGTGTCTAAATCAAGCTAATTAACATATCCGTTACCTCACCTATTTATTTATTTTTTTGAGACAGAATCTCTCTCTAGTTACACAGGCTGAGTGAAATGACACAACATTGGCTCACCTAAGTCTCCACCTCCTGGGTTCAAGTGATTCTCCTGCCTCAACCTCCCCAGTAGCTGGGATTACAGGCATGAGCCACCACGCCCGGCTAATTTTGTATTTTCAGTAGAGACGGGTTTCTCTATGTTGGTGAGGCTGGTCTCGAACTTCCTACCTCAGGCGATCTGCCTGCTTCGGTCTCCTAAAGTGTTGGGATTACAGGCATGAGCCACCACGCCAGGCTAATTTTGTATTTTCAGTAGAGACAGGGTTTGTCTATGTTGGTGAGGCTGGTCTCGAACTTCCTACCTCAGGTGATCTGCCTGCTTTGGTCTCCTAAAGTGCTGGGATTACAGGCGTGAGCCACCGCGCCCGCCCGAAATTTTGTATCCTTTGACCAACATCTCGAACCCTTCCCCTGTCCCTCTAAGCTGAGTTCTTGGCGGCCCACGTGGGTTAGTGGTGTTATGCTCTTGGCTAGCCTTGTTTCCCATCAAACCTTCTCTTAGGCCTACCCTAGTCCTTCGAGCTTCTTCCGGGGACCTCCCCTGGGCCTGCGCCGTCCCGCTCCCTGCGTGGGCCTTGCTTCCGGGTGCACAGATGCACCACGGGCCTTCCTGGAGGGCGGAATTCAGTTGCTCGCGGCCTTGCCGGGCGTCCAGAGCCAGAGCGGGGCCCTGGCAGCAGGCTCCTCACTGGCAGGTCTGTTGGAAACGCTTGGCGCTCACTACCTGCCTATGGACCGGGGGCTCCTGGAGGGCAGGTCAGGGGTCCAGCCCCACCCCCCACGACTTATCTGCGCGCGGTCCGAGTTAGCGGAACTGTGCAGGCTTCAGGCCACCCACCCGAGTCACCGGACTAAGGTGACTAAGCTGCCCCGCCCCAGTCTTTGGCGGGGGTGGGTCGGTGGGGGGAAGGGCTGGAGTGCCGGGGGGCGCTGCCCAGTCGCCCCTGCTGTGGCCCGTGTGGCCGCCGGGCAGGCAGCGGGAGGCGGCGGCCTACGCTGACCCGCGGGCCCTTCGCGGTGCCCCAGCAGAGCCAGCGGAAAGCGTGAGACAAGAGTCCGGGGGCTTGGAGGTCAGGGTGACCCGCCCCTGAGCCGCCCGTGCCTGCTCCCAGGACGCGGTCCACGCGGCCCACGCGCTGCGCAGCACCACGTCCCACAACCCACCCGGCCTCAGCTTCCCCAGAACCTAGATTTAAACTGGACACTGGCTGGACAGCAGGCTGCAGAGAAGGTCCTGTAATTTAAAAAGAGGCGCATGAATGAAAAGAAAAGCAACCGGCGGTAGTGGGGGCGAGTTGTTGGGCCCCAGAACGCCCCTAATGTCTTTATTTCTATTATTCTTTTGAGACAGGGTCTCGCTCTGGAGGAGTGCAGTATGGCGACCTCGGCCCCCGCAGCCTCGGGGCTCAAGCGAGCCGCGTTCCTCAGTCTCCTGGGTAGCTGGGACCACAGGTGCGCACCACCACGACAGGTTTTTGTTTTGTTGTTTTTTGTAGAGAGGGGGTCTTGAGCACCTGGGCTCAAGCCATCCTACTGCTTCACCTCCCTTAGTGCTGGGATTCGGTCGTGAGCCACCGCACACGGGCCCTCTTGATATGTTCATGTGGCTACGGAACCGTGTAGCTAATTCACATGAATGCCACCGGCTGAGTACGTCCTGAGTACTGGAAGAAGGGCTGCTGCGGGTGGTGTGAGGATGATTGTAAGGGTTGCTGCCGAGTTTAAAAGGACGAAACTGAGGCCCGTATAAGAAAATTAAATGCCAATTTATTCAGCTCCCGGGCAAGGTTCTAGGTCTGGTCCAGAGAGAGGGCCCAGAGACCTCGAACTGACTTCCTGAGGTGGGGGACGGGGGAGCGTTTATGGTTAGGAGGAATGAGCAACAGCTGGGTGCTCTGATTGGGTCCAGGGGAGCGGGATTGGGACGCGGTGAGCCGCTATTGGTTGGCGGGTTGTTGGGCGGGTTTTCCAGTGTGAGAGCTGGCCAGGGTTGCATTAGCCAGAGCCTTCCAAGGGAGCCATGAGGCAGAGCTAGGTGCCGTGTGCAGAGCCTGGTGCCGTGTGCAGAGCCTGGTGCTGGGTGCAGAGCCTGGTCCGGGTGCAGAGCCTGGTCCGGGTGCAGAGCCTGGTGCCGAGTGCAGAAGTGGGCGTGTCCGGCCTCCTGGCCAGGCAGCCAGCCTTATGTTCTGGCTACTTCCTGCTGAATAGGGGTGGACTGAGGGAGAAGGGTCAGTTGGCTGGTGCCTCTGTTGGGAGTCAGACATAGGGCTGAAGTAGCATCTGTTTACGGCCACTCTGGAACTTTCCCTCCTGCGGGCCTGTAAAAACCTGAGGAAAAAAGGGACTAGCGTTAACAGAAGACAAACTACGATAATGGGAGTGGTAACAGGGGTTAGCCAGGTAAGCATGGGGGATTGCTACCAGTTGAGGGGCGAGAGTGATGCATTTTGCGTCTTGCGGAGCAAAGCCAGAGCCACCTCTCTTGGAGGTGTTAGTGTTGACATTTTCTTCCACGAGGCTTGTTTCATTAATGTAATAGCAGCATTGCTCCTGAAGAAACAGACAGGTACCTCCCTTTTCTGCTGTCAGCAGGTCAAGGACCCTTTGGTTCTGGAGAGTTACCTGGGCCAGTGATGTGATTTGTTCCTGGAGGGGGGGGGGCGGCCGACGCTTCAATAGCCACGCGAAGCTTGTCCTCTAGTTGAGTGGCTGAGGTGTCACTGTAACCTAGGGCGCCGCTATCCAGCCCGGCCGCCGCCAGAGAGGATGCTGGAGAGAGACCGACGACCATTGGGAGGAAGATTGCTCGTCTGTCTTGGTAATTAGGGGAGGGTGGAAGGAGGGATAGAAGTTCGGCCTGTCCGGGACCAAGGTGACAGGCACACAAGGGAAAGGGCAGGAGGCATTAATAACTTTAGTTAAGGTTCCATTACACCAGAAATATCTTCCTGGTGGCGCGTAGAGGAAGGATTTTACCTTTACTGTGGTATAACAGCTGGGACTGGAGCTGCTGGCTGTCTCATAGCACAGAGAGAAATTTTGAGGGTGTACTTGGAACAAGTGGATATCCGTTAAGATGGTGCCAGGTCCCATACGTGATTGTGACAGATTGAACCCGGACCTGAGGGGTACTGCAGCTAAGGGGGCGTTGCTGAGAGAGGCACATAAAAAGCAGTTGGTTATATTCCTGGCTTTAGTTAAATTTAATATGTTGGCTCCCTGCTGTACTAGAGTCAACCAAGAGAAGGGTTGAGAGGTGCTATCTGAAGGTTTGAATTGGTTAATTAGGGTGGCTTCATTTTGCAGGATTATATGGCTTACAGAACTGAGCTGTTCTATTGCTTCAGAGACGATGCAGGTATAAGACCGGAATAGCCATGTTCCCTGAGGGTGGCTCCAGGTATAATCTTCATAGACTTTACCGGACACTCCTGCATCCCAACAGCTGTGCCAGGGGTTCCAGATGTTGAGGGCTAAGGAACCATTGCTGAAGCAAGTAAGTGAGCATGCAGTTGGGACGGCCTGGAGGCTGTGGCTTGTGAATAACACAAGAGCTGTATGGGTACCCCCATAGGTGGTGTTCCACCAATGACAGTAGTCCTTAGTTTGGTCATATAGAAAACACAGCCCGTGCCAAAAGTGAAACCCATGATTGCTACCGAGTATGGCAATTTTACCGTGTGGGATGAGGATAGAGACAGTAGACTGACAGCTGCCTGTTTGGCAGTTTGCCTGGGCAAGATTAATGGGTCCTGGTGGTGGGGCCCTCAGTCCAGGATTCATGGATTTAGAAGCGCCAAACATATGAGTTGGCCTCGAGGAGATATTAGAAGGACTGTCAGGAGGAGGCTCTGAAGGGTTAGGGGGCGACGGGTCGTGGCCATGTGTGAGGCTGAGGCGAGTGGCGCCCAGGGGTTCTGATTCCAACTAATTATTTTGGGGTGCCAGCTTGAGGTGGGACACATGGAGTGTGACCCAGGAGTTTGGCTGCTGTGGGGGTGGTTAGGATAACAACGTGGGGTCTCGACCACCTGGGCTGCAAAGATCCTGGTTCGAGTTCTCAGAGAACGCTGTCTCCTGGTTGGAGAGGCGTCACTGAGTGGGGGTCTTCCAGTCCTGGAACAACAGGGAGGGTGCGGTCCGCGTGCTCCCTAAGCAGGTGGCGGAGAAGAGAGAGGAAGGGAAGGTAGGAAGCCAGTGGGGGCGGTTTTACAGGGAGATTATGGGAAACCAGGAAAGGCCAGCCATACAGCAATTCGAAGGGGCTAAGGCCCGTTGGCCCCCATGGGGTGGCCTGGACCTGGACCAGGGCAAGAGATAGGAGTGTGGGCCAGGAGAGTTTTACCTCAATAGCAAGTTTGGCCAAATGGTCTTTGAGGATGCCGTGGGCTCATTCAACTTTACCCAACCACTGAGGATGGTAAGGGATGTGTAGTTTCCAGGAGATGTTGAGGGACTTGGCGACTAGCTGGACTACTTGGGCCGTAAATGTTGGACCATTGTCTGACTGGATGGTGACAGGTAGGCCGAAGCGAGGAATGATTTCTTCAGTAAGGAGGGAGGCCACCGTGTCTGCCGTCTCCCGGGAGGTGGGGAAGGCTTCAATCCAACCTGAAAAGGTATCTACAAAAGTTAGGAGGTAGCAGAGCTTTTTGTGAGTGGGCATATAAGTGAAGTCAATTTGCCAGTCTTGGGCAGGTAGGTTGCCACACATTTGGTGAGTAGGAAACCGTGGCCTTAAGCCTCCGTGAGGTGAGACTTTAGAGCAAATAACGCATGCCTTGTGTACCTGCTCAATTGTTTTTTGCAGACCTGGTGAGAAAAAGAGGGGCTGTACAAAGCGGTGTAATGCCTTAGGCCCTATACGTAAGGATTGGTGGATTTCAGCAATAATTTCAGGGGCCTGTTCCCGGGGAAGGGCGATTCTGTTATTTAGGAAGATCCAGCCTTGATTAGATTCTGTTTCCCCTTTTAGTATGAGGGCCTGTTTTTCTGATGGTGAGCATACAGGCTGTGTGGCTGTGGTAAGGAAGAGAACAGGGGTAGGGGTTAACTTGGTTGTTAGTTAAAGATCTTGCTGCTGTATCTGCCCGTGCATTGCCCCGGGAGACGGCATCATGCTGGGCCTGGTGTCCTCGGCAGTGTATGACTGCAACTTCCTTGGGCAATGATAAGGCCTGTAAAAGGTTGGAGACCTGTGTAGCATTGATTATGGGGACCCTTTTGTGGTAAGGAATCCCCCCTCTCTCCAGAGGGCAGAGTGGTAATGGGTAATAAGAAAAGCATATTTTGAGTCAGTATAGATATTTGCTCGCTTTCCCTGTGCTAGTGTGAGAGCTGGGGTTAGGGCAATGAGCTCCGCCTTTTGTGATGTGGTTCCATCAGGGAGACGACCGACGTGCCTAGAGGGTGGCTGAATCTGTGACCACTGCATAGGCGGCCTTTCGCCGCCCGTCGGCTGTCATTACTGAACTTCCATCCACATAGAAAGTAAGATCTGGGTTAGGTAGGGGAAGGTCGGATAGACCCACCCGAGGTTTGGCAAGTGCATCCATTAGTTCAGGGCAGGAGTGTGCTGGGGAAGGGGGAGGGGATGGAAGAGGAAGCAGGGTAGCTGAGTTGAGTGGGGAAGTGGGGTGAAGGCTGACTGAGGATTCTCAATGAAGAGCAGGTGGAACTCCTGTAGACGAGAGGGTCCTAGGTGAGGGAGGGATTTGTGGGAGAGGAGGTCGGTAAGCTGGTGAGAAGAGAACACTGAGATGGGCTGGCCCAGGGTAAGTTTTAGGGATTCCTTGGTAAGTTCTGTTGCTGCTCCCAGGGCCCGCAGGCAAGGCTGCCACCCCCTGACCGTGGGAGCAAGTTGCTTCGATAAGTAGGCTACAGGGCGGAACACAGGACCCAGGGGTTGGGTTAGAACCCCGACAGCAACGCCCTGTTTCTCATCAGTGAACAGATAAAAGGGGCGATTGAGGTCCGGCAGATGAAGTGGGAGTGCGGTGGACAGAGCAATTTGGAGGGTTTTAAAAGCCCGTTTTACAATCTCAGGATGGGACGGAGGTCCCTTGGGGGTGTCCTTAGCCGCAACGTACAGAGGCTTAGCTAGAGAGGCAAAGTTGGGTATCCAGTGGCAGAATAATCCTACAAATCCTAAAAAGGAGAGAATCTGATCGGCAGCCTTCGGGGGCTGCAGTGAAAGAAGTGCTTTCCGGCAATCTGTTGTTAGGCTTTTAGTTTTGGGGGTGAAGCAAATGCCCAAGTAGACCACCGAGGTGACTGATAACTGTGCTTTAGAGGGAGATACTCGGTATCCCCGAGATCCAAGAAAGTTAAGGAGAGTGGCAGTATGCTGTTGGGATAGGGAGAGGGAGGGGCTACACAGTAACAGGTCATCCACGTACTGGAGAAGGAGACTGGGTTGAAGGGGGCAGGAGCCAAGGTTGGCTGCCAAGGGTTGTCCAGAAATGTGAGGGCTGTCTCGAAACCCCTGAGGCAGGACCGTCCAGGTAAGCTGTTGTGACAGGTTGGTGTCAGGATCGGTCTAGGTGAAGGCAAAGAGAAAGGAGGACTCAGGGTGAAGGGGAGTGGTAAAGAAGGCCTCCCTGAGGTCAAGAACTATAAAATGAGAGGTAGTGGAGGGAATGTGTGATAATAGGGAGTATGGGTTGGGGACTACAGGGTGGAGGGGTACTACCGCCTCGTTGATAAGGTGTAGGTCCTGAACCAGGCGGTAGTCACCGGATGCCTTTTGGACCGGCAAGATAGGAGTGTTACAAGGGGAATTGGTGGGAATCAGTAGTCCCAGAGCTAGCAGGCGGGTGATGATAGGCTTCAGGCCTTGACAGTGGGTCTTCAAGATGGGGAACTGAGGACGTGAAGGAAAGTGGGTAGGATTTTTGAGAAGTATCTTAACTGGAGTATGATGTCTGGCTACTACAGGCTTGGAGGTATCTCATATCAGGGGATTAGCTACGTCAGGAGGGATGGGGATTGAGGCAAGGAGTTAGGGCAGAATGTGGTGTCAGTTAGGAGTGGCAGTAGGAGGTGAGCGGATGATGGGCTTGAGTGTGGGGGGCCAGTGAGTTGGAGAGTGGCCCCTACAGTCTGGAGAATGTCTCATCCTAAAAGGGGGACTGGGCACGAGGGTATAATTAAAAAAGAGTGGGAAAAGCAGTGTCCCTCGAGGACACAGGCTAAAGGATGGGTTTGATTAGGACAGGAAGGCTTGCCATCAATTCCCATGACTGAAACCTGGGAAGGTATGCTATGTCCTGAGTAGGAAGGCAATACAGAATAGGTAGCCCCCTATCGGTGTCCACTAAGAAGGAAATGGACTTAACCGCTACCTGCAGCGTTACCCTGGGCTCGGCAAGGGCGATGGGGGTCTTCAAGTCTGGGCTGCGTCAGTCGTCCAGAAGGCCGAGAAGTTCAAGCGATGAGATTGCTTCCTGCGGACCGGCCTGTCCTCCACATAGAGGTGCGGGGGGTGGGCCTGTAGTCTGGGACAGGCAATCACTGCGCCAGTGTCCAAGCTGCTTGCGGTCTGGGCAGGGCTTGGTAGGTGGTTGGGGACATGGACACTGATGTGCCCAGTGTCCCTCCCGACCGCACTTGAAACAGGGCCCAGGCAGAACGCCTCCGGAGTTCTTGGCGGGTTTTGATGGACCGCTCCACCAGGCGCCTGGTGGGCTGCAAGCCTCAGGGCTGCTACAAGAGCTTGGGTTTGGAGGCTTACCTTTCGCTGTAGGCGGGCCTGGCGGGTGGCCTCAGCCTTTTCCTCTCGGCCATTAAAAACTTTAAATGCCATGTTTACCAGGTCTCGTATGGGAGTTTGGGGGCCCTCCTCAGCCATTTTAAGTTTCTTTCTAATGTCAGCCAGTGACTGAGAGATAAAATGGGTGGCTAGAACTGTAGCCCCCGGTAAAGAGGCCGGGTCCAGCCGGGTATGAAGGATCATAGCATTAGTTAATCGGTCAAGGAAGGCAGCTGGGTTTTCAGTAGGACTGTGAGTTATTTCCCTTAACTTATCATAATTAACTACCTTTTGGGCTGCGCTTTGCATGCCCGCTAGGAGTCACTGTAGCATTTGGTCCTGGCGGCGGCGGCCATCTTGACCAGTTTGATAATTTCAATTAGGGTGGGCCTCGGGGACCGCTGCCATGCCTACTGGCATCTGATTGTTTGTGAGATGTACATGATCAGCGTGCGCCTGGGCCGACGTAAGGTTGCAGTCACACTCATCTGGAGTAAGGGTGGAGGACAGAACTACATAAGTATCATGCCAGGTGAGGTCGTAAGCCTGGGTGAGGTAGCGGGATCCTTTGGTGTAAGCAGTAGGATTGGTGGAAAATGACCTATCAGCGCTTCTCAATGGCTGATAGGTCAGAGAGGGAGAATGGAACATGCACTCAAACAACGCCTTCCGCTCTGGCGACCTCACGAAGGGGACAAAGGAGGGAGGTTTCATCATTAGGAGCACAGCGTGAGCGAGTGTGAGCACTAACAGGAGAGGCTAGGTTGGGACCAGGAAGAGGAGGAGCTGGAGGGGGTTGAGGTTCTGCATAGGGCGGAGGATTAGTGGGTTGGGCGGGTGGAAAGGAGAGTTCCTCAGGCAGGTCGGGGTCGGAAAAGGAGGAGGATGGTGGAGGGGCCGAGGGTGGTGAGGGAGTTTCTTTGGCCAGGAGCACCTGAGCGGTGGTACCAGAAGAACAGAGGGTGGGACAGGAGCGAAGACACCAGAAGGCCTGAACGTAGGGGACCTCCGACCATTTACCATTTCATTGACGGAAATTGTCTAAATCGGTTAGAATGCCAAGATTGAAAGTTCCCTCTGGTGGCCACTTGGACTGGTTGTCCAGAGGATACTGGGGCCAAGCCACGGTGGAGTGGAAAAGCAGCCTTTTCTTTTCTTTTCTTTTTTTTTTTTTTTTTTTTTTTTTTTTTTTT